>NC_140595.1:589278172-589765171 GCF_964204655.1 Triturus cristatus
ACTTGGCACCACCCCGTCCAGTCTAATGAAACAAAACATAGCAAGAAGATATAGCACCATCAAAACACGGCATAAAATACGGACTAATCAAAATAGCCCATTAATCAGTGCGTTATGGCAGTCCGTACACAACGTACACCTTCAATGTATAGCAAATACCTGTGGTCATCATTGAAAGAAACAAATACTACTAATCTATGGGCCTTGAATTTACCACACCACACATTCTACCATCAATAAAGTAGCTCAGTGGCAGTCCCTTATTGCAGACAAGTACAAACTTACTTTGTGGTCACATGCCTGGATGGTAGCTCAATCCTACAATAATGTAAAACCAGCAGAATATCTCAGCTCGACATATCTAAAAAAAAAAAGCTGATGGCACTTCGATTAGGTGTCTTGCCATCCTTGGCCGACCAACCTGCATGAAGATACAGAGTTCTAAAATCATGTAGACTTTGTGGTGTCCTAAAGGAAGACATATTCCACCTCGTCTGTGTATGTCTGGCCTTAAAGCAACCCTGTACTTTACTACTCAAATCTATATTTAATGAACGGGGATTTGAGCATGACGGATGGCAATAATTAAGAGCCTCGATCCCACAGATGCCAAAATTAATTGTAAATTGCTGAAATTCTTGACATTGTATGAGAAACTAATTAACTGCGCTTGATTTCCCTGAATATAATACAGCCAGTGGGAAGCCTAGGCTGTTCAGCTGTAGTAACATGATCTTCAAAAATGTAAGTCTATTAGTGCTAATACCTTAGTAACAGCTTTAGACAACCAACTGGGGAATAAGGCGTCTATTCAGAATTATGCATGCATATTGGCACTTCACTTACTTAAATAACTTCGATATCTGAAGGTTAAGCTTTTATCCCATACTTAAGACAGCCCGGGAAGTATGATAGCACTATGATATATACCCTGCGAATATTACTAGCGACAGTGGGGCACCCAGGACGTCTTAGTGGCATAAACAACGTTAGATATTGAGTCACTTAAATACTCTTTAGAGATTTTTGTACTGACATTCAGACACAGTACTTTGCATCCTTTAAATGAGAACCAAGCATACATTTTATATAAAAAGCAGGCATAATGGCATTTTATTCATTCTAATTAAGATTGATGTTAAAAAATCTAGCAACTTATAACTCATTTTAATCAGTAATAACTGTCTCATCAGTTGAGTTCTATATGGTTTTTTTAATAATATTAATATATGTGGCATTATTGTGATGGTTTCTATCAACTTATAACAATAAACATTTATTTTTCTTCAAAGAAAGACTCAACTTTAACATTGAAGAAACTGATCAGGAAGTTCCTGGTAATATTTCCTATTCATTTGTTCAAAACTTCAAGGGGGATGCATGTTCAGATATCATACGCTTAAACAAGAATATTTTAAGGCCTTAAACTACTAAAAACTCTTATCTGATGTTGGAGGTGTCATTATTGAGCTGTATAATGTGTCGGCAAAACTGTATATTTTTGTTGTTGTTGACAGGTGAGACACACAGGCCTGTTTGCCTAATTGAAGCAGCAGTTGTACCCAAGTGAGCAGCATGCAAAACGTTCACTTCATTTTAGAGTGGTGCATTCATCATTCTCATCTAAAAACTATGCTGTTCATGTAGATTAGTAAGGATCACCACGTGGTGAGATGTCGCAGGTTCTAACCCTGGAAACCTTTATACATTCTATAGTGCCAGCTCTAGCTTGATGGCCCTTTGTCAGTTACTGTAAAGTTTTTATTCTCGGGCCCTTTCAATGGTGGGACATCTTGAAATTACTTTTTACAAACTGTTAAGGTTTTTTGAAACCACAAACATACCTCTTGTTGAGCTGTCTTGTGCTTTTCCCTCAAGATAGTCAGCTCCATCTCTAGCCGCTGTTTGTCGGAATTTGCTTCAGAAAAATTACTTGTGCACCTGGACAATTCCTCTTTGACACATTCAAGTTCAATCTTCAGCTTTTCCACCTGCTCCTCCCTCTGGTTAAGCTAAACAGAGAAGGAAGCTTTCAGCAAAGAAAACTAAGGATTTTTCTGTGCTAGAAGCCACTTGCAAGAGCTTTTTTATTTGCTAAAACCATCTCATGAGAGCATCAATTGACGAGCCCAATGCATACGTCTTCTGTCCTAAAACCTTCTCTTAAGCATATTCTGTGCTACAAACTACAAATAAGAGCATTCTTATCTAACCTAATGGATAAGATCTCCGTGCTGCATCCTGACCATGAGACATTTCTACACTACACTTTACTTTTTCAGTGTTACTCCACATTCATAAGAGTTTTCTGTCCAAAACCCTACTTTTATCAGCACTGCTTTGCCAAATTAGTGATGGGTTTCAGGGGTAGGCCTGAATTGTAAAAGCTTTCTGTACCTGACCAAGTTTGTGAGAGCTTTCTGGGATAGACCAAAAACACATGATTTTAGGTGACTTAAGTGTTTTAACAACGTTTTGTGCTATGCACTAATCATACAAAGTTATTCTGAGCTAAACTCTGCTCAAAAAAGCTATTTTGCTAGACAATATTGCTAGGGCTTTCTATGCCAGCCTATGCTTAGAAGAGCTCCTGTATTACAATACCTTTGTGACTACTTATGTGCTACATTCTACATGTGACAGCTTTCCATGTTAAACCTTACTTAGTGAGAGATTCTGTGCTATTCCTTACTTGCAAGAGCTTCAGTGCTACATCCTAATACCTTATATGGGCAACTATAAAAGCATCTGCCTGTGCCCTACTTGTAATAGCATCTATGCTAAACTCTACCTGAAAGGTTTACTGTGCTACATCCTACTTTGAAGAACTTCTATGTTACACATTGCTTGTTTCTGTGCCACACCCTACATAAATGTAAATAAATGTAAATGTCAAGGTACTTATAGAGCGCACTGTCACCAGACGGCCACCTTGCAGTGTCACCTTTGCGGTTTCCTGGCGCTGATACTCATACCGCTGTGGAACCCCTCCTGGCTTTCCCTGTGAAGTGTCCACTCCTGGGCACCCCCAGGGTGAAGCCAGGCATCCTTAGCGCTGTTGGGGCCGGTGTGGAGGCTAAGCAAGCTATTGCCCAGAGTTGCAGCGTGGGGCCCGTGATTAGAATAGGCACCGAGGCGAGAATAGACAGGTCCGAGGAAATTGAGCCCGAGCCGCGCCGAGGCAGGAATCGAACCCTGGTCCCTGGCCAGAACTCTGCTTCAGGGTCTGCCGCTCTAACCATTGAGCCACACTCCTCCTACATGTAAGAATCTTTGCTACATCCTACTAGTAAGAACTTCTGTTCTATACCTTATTTGTCCTCCCAATCACAGTACATGCACATTGTCTTTTCTGTCCTACCCATTAAACTGACGATGCTTTGTATATCATTTTGCACCTAACACAATAATACATTATAATGTGTGTTCTGGCAAGACTGCCTTTTGGCAGAAGCTCCGGTATTTAAACCTCCTTGATGTAAGTAAAAAACGACATATATATTCATTATAATAAAAGAGGCATATGATGATATCTATCTAGATGAATGCATTTCAATAGGTTATGTAAAACTCATATGTGTCCCTAGTCTTCTTCCTGCAATCACAGTAGTAAAGATTGTGACAACTCATCATCCTACTCGACTCATGCGGATACTCTCCAGCCCTTCAGGATGTGTTACTTTAACCATAGGGAGAAATAGCAAACGCAGAACAGTAACTGGCTGTAAGGGAAAGCGAACAGAATTAGGGGAACCAGACATCGAAGGAAAAAACATTGTAATATGGCAGGCAGGAAACCACTGCACCAGAAGGTTTTCTTGCTGTCAGGTGCGGCCTTCAAGGTAGATGAGGCAAGCACAAGGACCTAAATATGCTATGTTGGTGTGGGCCTGGCCACAGTGCAAAAGAGAAAGTTTTGATCCAGGTTCTTTAGAACATCAACGTTCACTTATCTCCACTATACTTGCAAGATAACATCAATAAAAGTTAAACATGCGGAGAAAACCTACAGCAGTTTTATTTTTCTTTGCAGACACCAAAAAATTGCTTTGTCTCAAGATAAAATCCATAGTAAGTGAGCAGACTATACTTTATCAAAAAAAAAAAAGCTTCATCACTTCACAGTTCCCTGTATGTTGGTACTCTTGCAGATTCCTCTCTCCATGGACCCGAATGGTTGCAGAAATGTGGCATGGTTCCTACTTAAGAGGAAGAAGAATCAGTAGACGACATGCTTGAGTCTAAAGAGACCGAGCTCCAAAGAACAGGAGTAGCCTTTTTATCCATTATTTTATGATTCTAGTCTGTCAGGGAAGGTGAAGTGCTTCAGGGATAACATGAGGATTGTTTTTGAGCCCAGAGAGCTATGTCCTAATGTCTGCTAACCCATGCTGCTGGTAGGATGACACTAATGAATGTTTCAATTCCCTATACTCACCTGTGTTCGGCAGATCGACTGCTGTTCCTGTAGTAATGCCACATCTTGCTGGTGGAGAGCAACAGCATCCTCTCTCCTCTTGACCTGGGAAGTTGCAAGAATATGTCTTATTATACCATCACTTTATATAATGTGTTTATCTATCTTTGCTTGCTCATTTTTACAATCTGTAATTACCATTCTTCCATTCTCTAGTGCTCAACGACTGCTTTGATTGCTTTACTCTTTCATCCAGCGTGTCTGTTTCATGATCTTTCGCTAGATGAAATCCACTAAAAGCTATTAATGCGTGGATTTTGCCCTTTTTTTTTACCAACCATCTCCATTCCTTCCCATCATTTTCATCATCGTTCTCACAATTTTTACTCATATTTTCTAGTTTGTGCATCCACGGAATTATCAAAGTATTAATTTCTAGCAAACTGTTTTGATTACCAGAAAAGACAAAATGTTTTAGGTATCCGTTTTACACCAAGACAAAAGCAAAGAAAAGGAAATACACATTCAAACGTTATCTAAAATTAAGGGGTATGGGATATTTTTGCAAGCAGCTATTTGGGTGCCGACCTGATCAATCCTATGGAAAAAGCTGGTAATATCTGATGAACACCCTAGATGAGCATGTACACCTAAGCGAAAACTGTAGTGGTTTTAAACAAAATTCAGGCGCTGAAGGTGCGTGATGAAAAAATTACCTTAAAAAATGCTCTTTCTGGTGTATACTCAATTTAACTATACATTTCATGCCATGAAAAATATCACCAGGAGCCAGTCTGGATCCGGCTGATTTTTCAGCATAGTCCCTACATGCCAGTGGGTGGTGCTGCGTATCTCTACATTGATTCTGGTCCCTCTACCCCGTCCCCCACCCGCACCCCCCCCAAAGTGACGTACGAGTTACTTACCTTCGGTAACGATGTATTTGGTAGAGACGTTGTCTAGCCGCAGATTCCTTAACTTAGAATTATCCCCAGGCGTCAGACTGGATCCGGAATTTTTTTTTTGCAGCAGCAGCAGCACCTCTGCGCGCCGGGGGACGGCGCCACATGACCCCGCCCTGACGTCGTCCACGGACGTGACGTCAGCGTGGTCATGCAAGTCCCTCCCAGCGGAAACTTTTCCGCGGCACAACGCGGAGCCACCAAAAAAACTGTGAAAGTACGGGAACAGTGTGCGAAGAAGGAAAAATCCGTAAAAAAAAAAAAAAGAGATCAAATGATGCATAACATCATCATAAAGGACAGTGTCAGACACTGTATACCAATAGACCAAGAAGTAAAGGCAGAGCATCGCTCTGAGAAACAACACCGCAAAGCAAAGCGGAGACCCTCCCCAGAGGCTAAGTAACCGGGGAAGAATATCCCCACAGACAACAGGAAGACTGCCATTACAACGCAGAACTGTGCCAGCCAACAAGGGTGGAGCACAGGAAGAACAACAATCGACTGCGAGATGACATTACAAGGAATGGCTCTTTCCCCTGTAGAGATCGAAGGGCACAGCCCAACAGATCCCAAGGAAGGCGACTGCAGAGGAGACAAGAACCCTAAACCGAAGAAGGAGGTGGGAGGGAGGGAAAGAATGAGAGAAGACCCCACACTGGAAGGACCAGAGTGGAGGAATACAGAGAAAGGGACAAATAAATCCCCTGTGAAGGCGAAGCGAAAAGCACCGCTCCACCGGAAGTGAAGCCACCCAGAGGGAGGCGGCTGCAGAAGGCAAAGTCTGAGAGGCTTGCACCAACTTGAGCTCCCTGGATGGAGACCAGCGCTAACTGAAAGGAGGCAAGGTGGAGAAACCCACCTGGAAAGGTCCTCGCAGAACGGGGAGGATGGGTGGGCGTTAAGGAATCTGCGGCTAGACAACGTCTCTACCAGATACATCGTTACCAAAGGTAAGTAACTCGTACATCTGATAGAGACATCTAGCCGCAGATTCCTTAAGTTAGGATAGATACCACAGCCATACCCCGAGGGGGGAGGTGGATCTGCGGCAGAACAACAAAAAGTGCCCGAGAGCACTGAGCCGGCAACAGGGTGATGGACTATAAGGAAAGCTGTGGCGGAGCAGCCAAGAAGCAGACCAAGCAGCTCGGAAGAGCAAAAGACAATGGGAGCCTAAGGCACCACAAGACGACCCGAAGGGCGCGAGACCACACCCGTGTGAATACGGGATGGAATAATGGCACTAGGTCATATCCCAGAATGGAAGAGAGAGTTTATAATGAAGGAAGGAAGAAGAACTACTCCCAGAGCCCAATTGTGCACTAAGTTGGCACCAACCAAAATCTAAAGGACAATATAGAGTGACATAATCAGACCCTACCCGGAGGGCCTATGCAAGTGAGGACGGACAGGCAGCAGCCAGGAGGCGAAGGGCAAGAGGCAGGAACTGAGCAATGTCCCAGAAGCACAGGCGTGAAACATAAGACACGCCAAGTGCAAAAATCAGTCACAAGAAAATGTAGTTAAGACGAGTACGGGACTGCCCAACAAGGCAACTGGAAGGCCAAGGGGAAGAACGTACCCAAAGGGAAACAGAGATGCAGGGCGCAGCACCCGGGACGACCCTCAGAAGAGGAACTGTCCCGCAGGCACACCAGACACAGATAAGGGTGACACCCGAACCAAAAAAGACAAATCTGAAGGGTGTGTCATCGGAGGCACCGAAGGTGCCTATAGGAACTGTGAATAAGAGCACGCAGAGCTGTGGAGAACAACATCAGATCCCCGGAACCACCACCTCCGACCGGGAGGAGAAATGCACCCCCACAGAATAGAGGGACTGTTTAGTACATTAACAGGACAGACAAGACCCCCTAGAAGAAGAGCATCCAGAAGAGGAGGCGAACCCCATGGAGCGGAACCATGGGAACCGTTGTTGCCGAAGCAGCATGAAAAGGCACCAAAGTGTACTATAAAACTTGCAAAGGAAAACGCCGCCGTGCGGAACGACTGCAAACCTGAGTACAAGGCACCCGCCATGCAGAACGACAGCAAACCTGAATACAAGGCACCCAACTGCTCCCCGAAAAACGGAGATATAGGACCAGACCTCGCCAGATATGCGGAGGCGTATAAAAAGGGTACCCAGTGGTCAGTAACATGCTGATATATATAGAAAAGACGAGCCACGAGACCAACGCAGCTGCGAGCGCTATAGCAGGAATCCGCCTAATGCACCGGTAGCAGGGTGGCAGCCTCGAAACAAGCGCGTTGAAACCCACTGAAAAGAGTTAGTTACAAGGAAAAAAACCCTAGAAGAGGAGTATGAGACGCACACACCAGGCGCAAGCAGGGCAAGACCTGTGGCATGTGGGAGGCAGTGCCAGAATGCACAACAGGTAAAACCGCCCAAACGGTAAGATAAGGATGCCAGGAGACGGTGGGAGGGATCTGAAATGGCATGCTTTTTCATGGAAGATGTGGTTGTGGTATTTGGATCTTTCTGAACGTAGCAGAGAGAGATTGAAGGTAGAGGAGATTTTCTCCAATGTTTCTCCGGGATTTTAAGGTTTTTCCTTTCATTGTAGAGAGCTTTATTGAACCAAGGTGCTGAGGGGGTGTGTCTTTTCCTTTTGCTTTGGAGTGGAGCGACATTGTCGATTTCAACTGCTAGGACTGAGAGGCACTGAGTGGTGAGAGCGCTAACATACACGTTAGGGTCAAGTCTAGGAAGTGACCGCATAGCAGAGTCACAAAAAGTGTCAAAATCAATGTTTTTAGTGTTGCGGAACCAGGTAGTAGCTCTTTTAGGTTGGCAGAGAGTTATAACATGCGAAAGATGAAAATGGAAGGGAACGAGGAAGTGGTCAGACCAGTCTACATGGATGGGGGGAGCAGTAGTCAGCAGGTCTGCTTTGGATATAACAAGATCCAGAATTGAGCCCTTGGAATGAGTGGTTTCAGAGCAATGTTGGAAGAGATCGTTGGCTGAGAGAAAGGTGGCAAGCTTGTTGGCAGCCAAGTCTTCCAAAGAGCCCCAATGGAGATTAAAGTCACCCAGGAAGATCTGTCTGTCACTTTGAGAAAATTGGTCACTGATGAAGTCAGTGAGTTCCTCCACAAAGGAAGAGCAGTTACCTGTGGGTGGTAGATGGCATGGAATCTAAAAGGTGAGCCATGATGTATTTGAAGTTCTAGGGATAGGCATTTGAATGTACGGAAAAGGGTGGTAGGGAAGGCTTTTATTTAAAGAGAATTCCTGAAGATGATGGCGACACCGCCCCCAATTTTGTCTGATCTGTCATTTCTGAGGATAGAGTAGTCAGTGGGTACCAGAAGATCAAAAAAGTATGAGAGGAGTCATTAAACCAGGTCTCAGTGAGGAAGAACATGGAGTTGGCTCCAGATTTGGAGCGGAACCTGTGGCGTGTTCGAGAGGCACAGAAGGTGGACACGCTGGCAGTAATCTAACTTGAGGCCTCCATGGATCTATGGCAGGGGTACTCACAAACTTTCTGTGGGGCCAAAATTACAGTGTGGTTAGTGGCCAAGGGCCGCACTGGTAGGGGTGGAGTCAGTGGGGGTGGGATCAGTGGGGGCGGAGCTAGAGTAAAAAAAAAACTTTCAAAACATTAGACAATGCTGTATTTCACAATCAGATGCAACTACAAAGAGCACATTTTGATAATATCCTAGTTTGCAAGTACTATGAGTAACCCTGCACTAGACAAAACACCATCTCTCTCTACTAAGAATATTAATCACTGGAATTAGCAAGACATTTTTATCGTTGCCCAAAAATGTTGGAGGCCAGGAAGGAGGCAGCAAGTGGTTTTAAAACCATATTATACTTACAAACACGACGCCCCCACCTGAAGTTAGCGCCCGGTGCGGTCGCACTGCCCTGGAGCCACCCTGCTCAAGGGTCCTGTGACCTCAGTGACAGAGTCACTGCCACTCTATGGTGTGCTGCTTCATAGGTCTGTCCCCAAGACTGGAGGTGAACTTCATGGATAGTGGTGGCCAGGCCTTCAAGGTTAATCCACACTTGCCACCGCTAGGGTCCACCTGCTGGTGCTAAGACACCAGGGCTTTTAAGATTTTGCGGCGCCTTCTTAGGTCTAGCACGGGAATGTGCTCCCTCAGGAGAGTGGTCTGGGAGCCTGGTCAGGAAGGCTGAACCTGGTTCACCAGTTCCACTTCAGCAGCTCTGACCATAGCGCCCCATCCTCTCCCCCACTAAACACCATACTGCCCCATTGAGAGAAACTTGCACTGCACTGGCCCGCTATAAACACCTGGATGTGAGTCAATTCTAATTACGCCCTAGACAAGAGCAATATGCTGCGTAAAAAAAATTAACATCCTAGAAAAAGAAAACACTCATAGGGAATGCAAGATTAAGTAAAGCATGTGAAATGTAAGCAGTGAGTGCTTTTGCATGAAAAGGTAAGGCCATGACTACAGGGCCCGGAAGGGACCCGTTTCGGTGCCCATTGCTTATATTCTTTCAAAACACAGGCAGTCTGGTTTTAAAAGACCACATTCGTGTACACACAGCCGCTGTTCACATCTTGTTTTCCAATTCACCCATCAAGCAGGTATTTCAGTACCTCCAGGCATGGTGCACTTTCCCACACAGGGAAAACAATGTTGTTGAAAGAGAGACAAGAAAACAAAAGTAGCGCTTCACTGGCAAACACTGTAAAGTGGCGCTAATGTGTTTAGGTGTAAATAAATCAATCTGGGCACCTTGCAACCACTCTGTCTTGCTTTAATTAGTTATTTATTTTTTACATTTGGAATGTTTTATTCCTCTCCACCCCGAGGCTGCACTGGTGTCAGAAAAAGACGTTTCCAGCAAAAATGTTTTTTGGATCCATTTCACAGGGGAGCAAATAAAGGAAAGGAGGAAAGAGTGGGTAATACCCGTTTCTTGAAGTCTCGGTTTTCACTAACTGAGGAGAGAGGGGAGACTCGGAGGCTTAGAGGCCGTCACCGGGGCATGCGCTCACAGTTTAATTTATAGGGACTTGGGGAGGCTGCGCGCAGGAGCCATATGGACTAAATGTACATAGCTGTGCTTACGAGCCATGCTTCGCTATATTAAAAAGCAAGTTCATTTAAAGTTCGTATCCCAGGTCTCGCGCGATGGGAAACTAAAATTAGTGTGAACGTTTCACAAAAGAATAAAGAAAACATACCTGTGCAGGCGCTGCTGTGAAGGTTCTCCGGGGCTGCGGGCTGGAAGGACGTCGTCAACACAGGAAGCTCACCAAAAGGTCCTTTAAGAGTCAGCTGTAACTAGCGCTAGTTACAGCTGACTTTTAAAGAGCCTGAGCTTCGTGTGACGTCAGAGGCAGGCAGGCCAATCAGAGGCAAGCAGTAGGCAGAGACGATGGCCGCAGGAGTAAACGGTGTGAATACGTATTAAAGCGTATTCACAACGTTTGCTCCTGCGGCCATCTTTCCTGCTTACTCCAAGGAAGTGTATTGTAATCGATCAAGGTCCGCGGGCCGCCAATGAAGGCCGGGCGGACCGCCAGCGGCCCGCGGGCCGTACTATGAGTAACCCTGATCTATGGGGTCCGAAGGTATGCCAGAGAGCGCCAGTACAGTGTCGGAGATGCGAAGCATGTCCTCCTTAAATGCCTCAACTTGGCATAACCAACTGAGCTGGAAATGCAGAGTGCATCAGGGTCAACTGTGGAATTTGATGCTCGATCAGGGATCGGGCGCACCTTCACGTCCTCAAGACTTCTCATACTGAGAAGTGGCTAGACTCGCTTGGAGTTCTTGTGTTGTTTCATCGATTTTGACTTACCCAAAAACTTGAACCTTCTTGAAAACTTTTTGGAGATCCGGCCACGAGAACGGGAACAGGCCCACGACTTTGAGTGAGAACAGCCTTTATGCAACTTTCTTTAGTGCTTTGCTACATATAGCTTGGCTTCACAATCTTGGATCGTGGGGATCCGGCACAGACATTTGTTTGCGACAGTCCCTGCAAGGTTTAAACTCTGTAGTTTTAGGAGGGGACATGTTCCCTTCACGCTGTAAACAATTTAGGAGAAACTCATCAACTGAAAATAAAAAAGCATGAGCTGGCTCAGGAGCTGCCTACCAAGGTGCAGAAAGAAAGAAACTGACATCAGAGTGCTATGGTGGTGCTTATATGCACATCCAGTCGTTACTTCCAAGGTAGTGCAGAGTGAACGTGGAGCTACATGAGGTCACCTATTGGTGCACAGGGGCTATACTGAAAATTCTTCTGAATCCCTGATAGGAACATCACAAAGTGTGGAATCAACAGTGCATGGCAGGACCATGCATCAGAAATGTAATATCATGCTTCTATGACAGTCCTTTGCATATTGAACAGTATGAATGGTAGTGGACCCCTGCGTTTCTCTTGCCGGAATGTTTGCAGCAACAAAACCAAAACTAAGAATTTTGGCCTGTGTTTGTGCCATCAGCTAAACTGACATTCCTAATCTGGTTTAATGATTTTTAACATGTATTCATTCAGCACACATTTTAAAAGTGCTATAACCTTGCAGTGCCCACAGGGACTCTTGGGCTTATGAGCTAAAACAACATTTGTTTATATATAGTTCTGATATTTTAATAATAAATATATATTGAAGAGTGTCCACCTGTAGATTAAAACTACAAACTTAATTCTGGGAGAGAGACAGTCTTTCATGCTGGGTTGAAGCGTATCCTAAAACGTGTGTGTCTTTTGTCTCCTGAATACTGCACCTCATCATCAGCCTTCTGCAGGGATGCATCCTTTGCTTCTACTGCACTTTGCAGAGCATCCTGAGATTTCTGGAGTTGTTTGAGCATGTGCTGCAGCTCCTCTGTCTTCGTATGTAGCTTTTCTTTCAATGTTTCAGATGCCATCATTGAGCCTCTTAATTTTTCTGCATTTTCCATGGCCTATGTGTAGACAAAAATCAAAAATTAGATAAACAATTTGAAATCAGACATCATAAATGCACTAGCACGGCATCGACGATTAAACAATAACATACATTGAACAAAGAAAATATAACTGAGAATGGGAAATGCAAAGTGACACTAAACATACTTTGTTGACCCATATCTTCTTGTACGCATATCTTCAGTTAGGGCATCTCTCTAGCAAACAAGGACACGTAACAAAGCACACACCATATACGAAAGGGTCATCAAGGAGATGTTGGAGAAAGGAGCTTCCTAGAGGGTTCTAGTTAAAGCAAGACTAAGGGGTCAATTGGGAGCAAAGCGGGACAGTAAAAAGACTGTAAATCCGTGGTTCTCCTGCCCTGCCAAACTCACAATTGCCTAGACTCATTTAGAGATAGGCAAACCGCCATATTACCCATAGAGGAGGCTCATCCAGATCAGTCTAGGGAAAGCTTGGCCAGTTCGTTAAAGGGCAATTTGCTTCAGAGCACTGGAAGCTCTGCACCCTTTTTCGTGTCCACAACTGCAGTGACAGGCAAAGTCATGTACAAAAGAATAAAAGACTGGCCCTCTCGGATAGAGTGAAAACTCCCAGCTTTCAGGGCCAAAACTCTCTGCATACCAGGGCCATTGATTTTTAGGTCTCGCTAGAGCCAGCGCATGCGCTGCTCTGCGAGACATTTAGTAGGGGCTTCAAAAAGTGCTACCACAAGCTGCTTTGGCTGGCCTAGCGCTTGCGTACACGCGCGCAACCATCTTTCAGCGCCCGATAAGGCGCCATCTGCCTTTCCTCTCACTTGATTGCTTTCACGCTCCTCCGCCGCCTCGCGCTGCTTTCACTTTCGCGCGCGGCTAATGCTTGTTTTATAGTTACAAATGCAGTTAAGTCTATTTAACCACCGAAAGCCCAAATGGAAAAAAAAATAAACTGACAGCCATGAACTAATCAACTGGATAATTTCTTCACAATAATTTACTCCAAACGTTTAATTGGCATTTACACATATGTCTTTCAATCAAATTAGTTGTTTTGGGGCCGAATTTCTTTTTATACCTTGTGCGCCCTCTTGTGGCATTTTCTAGTAATCACACATTGAATACTTCAGTACAAAGCCTGCCATTGAAACGAACCTTCTTCTTACTGTATGTGCTGATGGTGCTAAGCATTTTCCAAAAATATTAGCAAATTAAATTTCAAGATTTATCTCCCTATGGGTAATGCTCTCAATCTGTAAAATCCACTGTTTTCACTTTTTGGTAGCAAAAATTCCAGATTGCCTTCTCGTATTTTGCATATTATATTAGAAGAGAAGCAACTGGTGCTCGCGTAAAGCGCTCGGATACCTCCGGGTCTATTTATAGCTATATAAAACTCCACAATTTTTTTTTAACCAAAAACATAAATAATGGATGATCCAACTGCTTTCACATTTCTGCCAAAACAATTCTCGATAGCTTTCTTGTATTGTGAATATTATATCATTTATACCCCAAAATGTAATTCATCAGGCATCTCTATTCGATGATATGTTCTATTGCTATTAATTTATTCAGAATTTTTTATTTTTGCAGTTGGTTAAACTTCATATAGTATACTTATTGTCACGATAACAATTATCAACTGTTTTGCTCTATTATTCCCATATTTGCAAGCTGAACGTTTAGAAACCCATGCTTGTGGTTTCTAAAACAGTTATTATGTCTTACAAAAGTTTTGTGTTTTAGAAATGCAGCTCGTCTAAGAGCATGCTGGGAACGCTGCTATATACATACCTTGACTGACAATAACTTGAAACCAATTCATACGATGATTTAATAAAAATCTAGATATGCAATTATAAAGTATTAAAATTGTAGGAATTCATTTTTTACATGCTAAAATTTTCCAAACCAGAAAGAAACAAAATTGAGCATTTCTTATTTGAAGAGATTACCAGCTAACAGCAGTTGCCTTCCTGATTCTCAATTCCAAAGAAAGCAGATTGTGCTGGAATGTTTTCACCACAGGAGCTATCCACATTTGACACAAGGCTGGCTTTAGCACTATTGGCGCCTGGTGCGTCAATCATTTTTGGCGACCCGCACCATATGATCACTTCCTCGGTTTCTCCAACTACCACCGGGCAAAAGTGCCTCTCTTCTCTCTAATCATAAGTTGTTGCTAAACACAGTGCTCCTGAGGTCAGCGCCCCCCTACACAGGTCGGTACAAAAGGGGGTGGTGATGGACGGAGCATCAGAATCAATCAAACACTCACACCCAGTCAACAGATCTGGGTTTGATCCATCACCGTTCCTTAGCCCACTCTGCCACCCCAGTTCAGACATGGCCATATGCAAATCAGTCTGACCCTGTGCCTCATGGGAACAGTCCAGCCCGAACTGCCAAGCCATGCCTTCCCTGGACTGGAAACAAGCTTCCCAGGACCGGTTTCTGGCATTTCAGCCGTCTTCAGCCAGGCTTGCTTGAATCCAGTGGCAAAGTGAGCAAGGGACTCACGTCTGAGCATACCCTGCCAACTTATGGCGAACAAAGCGGTACAAAAGGGGGTGGTGATGGACGGAGCATCAGAACCAATCAAACACTCACACCCAGTCAACAGATCTGGGTTTGATCCATCACCGTTCTTTAGCCCACTCTGCCACCCCCTTTTGTACCCCTACACAGGTCAGCGTCCAGTACGGCTGCACCAGTTGCCCTGCCCTAAAGCCTGCTCTGAGTGGACATGAGACATCGACATCAGGGTTAGCCATTTTTAGGTCTCGCTAGAGCCAGTGCATGCGTTGCTCTGCGAGACATTTAGTTGGGGCTTCAAAAAGTGCTACCACAAGCTGCTTTGGCTGGCCTAGCGCTTGTGTTCACGTGCACGCGCGCAACCGCCAGCTTTCAGCGCCCGATCTGGCGCCATGTCTTTCCTCTCACTTGATTGCTTTCATGCTCCTCCGCCCCTCCCCCGCTGCGCTGCTTTCACTTTCGCCAATGCTTGTTTTATAGTTACAAATCCACTAGTATACGTAGATTTACAGTGCGAACCTTACTGGGCCGCAACCGTTGAGCACAATTAACATTTTTGCACATTTAGAAATAGATTACCAGGCTAGTATTAGGCTATTCTAATATGGGTTTCTGGTTAAAGAAGGAAGTAGACCCCTCTCTATTCGGCAAGAAGCTAATGTTTACACTTCAGCACTGAAAAACACATTTCCAGTCCTGTGTACTCGAGGGAGAGCCCGGTTGGTAAGTGCTTTAAACACTGGATAATATTCTGTGCACATACCTTCATATAAGCATCAATGTCACTAGGTATGTATGGCGGCAGACTTTAGCCGCCATTTTTAAGAAGACCCTGTTACCTTCGCGCTTAAGGCTGTTTCATATGCATTACGAACTCAAATTATTCTCAAAGTGCACAATTGTGCTCATTTTCTCGGTCGTGAAAGTGCAACATGCTGAGTTGCCCCTGACACATGTAGCTCCATTTTCCACGAAAGGCTTTAAGGAGCTTCTTAGCTGCTACTTGACATAAGCGACTCATTATAAATGTGATATTGATTTGAACTCTCTCGGAGGGTCAAATCATTATTACTACACCCAGTAAGAACCGTGGGGATTGTAGGGGATTGCTTAAATAAAAGAGTTTTTAAAAACTCACGGAATCTTATAACATTGGGTTCGGCAGGAACCTCGAGAGGTAAATTGTTCCAGGCTTTCAGGCAACCCGCAAATGGCACAAAGATCTCTACAACGCGTGCTTTAACCCACTGAGCTTTTTTACTGGCATTGGATCCAGTCACTCGCAGGGGCACACACGCCCTATTTAGAAAAAGTGCATAAAACTGCTGTGATATCTTCCTGCGACTGAAACCCGAGGGCCAAACTCGAGCTCACAGCCATGCCATGTGCAGGAAGTGCATATACCCACTGAGCTATTGTACTGTGATGAGAACGCGTGGCCTGCTGGGTAATCTATCTCGCTACAAGATGCGTTCATGTGCTACGCTGTCTAACTGGAGTAAGAACATGTGATCCGCACTGTTGTACTCAGAGCTCTACAGGTGTAGCTTTAACACATGACCTATTTTATTGGGATTAGAACCTGTGACCTACAGTTTACACACAGATCTCTAAAACAGGTGCATTAACCCGCCGACCTCTCTAACCGGCTGAGCGGTTTGCACCGAAGCTACACCTGCTCAAATGGCAAGAGAGAAGCGCCTCGACGAAATTTTTAAATAATCCTGGAATTCTAGATACTTTTTAAACAAAGAGGCGCACTTAGTCGCAACATTTCTGGCGACGTTCACAATATCTATCCCACGCGGGTGTAAAACAATACGGCACCGTTTTAAAAAAATAAAAAATAACTCTGCCGGCTTTTGAAATACATTTTCATCTTTTCAGCTATGGTGATTTTTTCTGTAGGCCTCTACCCGTCTTTTTTAAACAGCTCCGCTTACAGTTACAAAAGACGGCACAGAATTCTGAGCAAAAGCACATCATTTGTACATACAGACAATATTGCAGGATGTCAAATTCAGCGTTATTGGGACACTGACGGCGCGTGCTCTTATGCAGTGGGCTGCTGCACTTGAATCGGAAGTTACAAGCGTTTCTGGGGTGGACTTATACATATTACAACAAGCATTGGCATAGCCAATAGGTCTCGACTTTGGACCATATAAGTGTTTAATCATGCAACAGTTGATGTTTTTGCACCAAGGATATTGTGCTGCATAACTAAATACTTATAAGGTCCCAAAAGCAAGACCTATTGGCTATGCCAATGCTTGTTTGTTTTGCAGAGAGAAAAACCCGCTCTGGTTTGTTTCTCCAAAACAAACAAATCACGATGATCAGTCACCGTGATCTGGCGGCTGAATGTCATCGAAGTTTTGCTGCACGTGCTTCCACTGTTCGAGCAGAGCATTTTCACCAAAACGATCCTCACAGACATGCCAAGGACGCCTATGTTTGGCGGGCAGGAGGGTCAATATATGTAGCTGGATGTTGTCCGATCCAAATGGATGAAACAGTGTCTGTGGTCATTTGATGTCCCCTGGAAGCGTTGGAGAGCCGCGGCTGGAGAGAAAGGTTTATGGGTCCAGTCTGGCGCCTGGCAGATATTCTTAAAATGCAGAATCTGTGGGCAGAAATCTCCACCAGGACATGCTGCCAATTATGTGCACAATGTATCAGTTTGGAAACCTAACTCCATTGCGTTAGGTGCATCAGGAAGGATATAGCAAACAGCCACATGGCAGGTTTCGGATTGACGATTTCATGGCCCCTTTGCCATAATAATAACATATTACCAGCCCTGGTTAACGAAGCACATTGCACAAGGATATGGCTAAACACTGTGCAGTCCTTCGTTTAGTGGTGAATACCTCTTTCTGAAGCTCCTTAACTTTCTGTCGCAACAAGTCTGCCTCCGACTGCAGCCCTCTGATGGTATCCTCTTTTAGGTGCAAGCTGGCCTCAGCAGAGTCCCTGCATGTCTGGCAGGATGACAGCTCTGCCTTCAGCTGCCGGATGAAGTCTTCGCTCTTCTTGACCTGTACAAGAAAGAAACTCAGTCAGCAGAGGCACAACTAGGCCTCCTTATCACCTTGGATGGTGGGAGACAGTCGAGTCCTGACATGCAATTCCCATTTCACTGGAAGACTACAAACCAACCCCCCGTGCAAAGCCAGGCATACACTGTCCCCTTGAGAGATGCTAATAAAAGGGCTCCGGCGGGCGGGGGGGGGGGGGGGGGGCTCTACCTCTTCTTCGGTGCCCTTCTGTAGGCTCTGGGCGCTCTGCAGCTTCCGCTCCAGCTTCTGTAGAGCCTCCTTCAGGTCCAACCTCTCGGACTCGCATGTTCGAATTTCATGCTTCAGACTGCTCATAGTGTGCTCCTGCTGGAAAACCTGACACACAGACAGTGAATGGTTGCAACAATTGTCTGACTTGCAGATAAGATGAGTACACCGCTCACCCAGGGGAAAGGTGGAAAGAATCAAAGTCAAGAAAAGGCGTGCTGGAGGAACGAGGAGAAAAGAGGAGCTACAGAGAGAAAGAAGGTTGTTCTAATGACGAACTGGATCTTGAAGTTTACCGAATGAAAAATGTCCACACGCTCATTTAAAATGTAAGTTTGATTTAATGAATACATTATTATTATAAAATATATATTATAGCTGTATATTTTTTGGCCTACGCCTTGAAAAGGCGGCTGTGGCTTTACACTGGATGCATATGAAAGAAGAAGTGTGGATACAGGTTTCCTTTGCCACCAAGCTCAACTAAGGTAGAGGGCTTCATCCCTTCAAACTACCACTATTTGCTTGACCAATGTGGTGTCAGGGATCTTTATACTGGGAGTCAAATTCTCATTGCCCCTTTGATGAATATTCTATCCATTTCTCTTTAATGTGTAACATTCAAATGTATGCCTGGGTTTAAAAAACAATTCTTTTTTATTGAAGCTTTATTTACACATTCATTCATCTAAACCGCAGGCCGGCGAGGAAATTCAAAAGAAGATCATAATTTTAGTGTCTTTCAAACAACAATTAACAAACCTGCCCCTCCATCTCCCCCAAACAATAATTAATCTATTGATCTATATTACAAGAGTATCTGATGGGGTCAGTACTGGTCTGCCAATGGTGCAACTCAAAGGTAAATGGGTTACCTCAATTTTAATTCCTATATCTCCATTGATACACTCTCGGAGTTGCCTTGACCCAGATCACTTAACCACTCGAGGTGATTTTCCCTCCATCTCCCCTTCTCCCATGGTCTCTGATAGCCCCCTGGCACTGCTTTCTCTGCTTTAATCGCCAACCTCCCACGATGCAGCTGCAACTGTGCAGGCCCCTACCAGGTCCTTTCTTTGAGCGTGTGGCCTTCCTGCTCTGGAGCCACACTGCTGTCTCTGTGTGCTTATGTGGGGCGTGCTGGGTCAGTACTGTCAATCACGAGTGCTGTGGTAAACAAATGTCGTCTTGGCACTTTTTCCAAACCTTGGTTGGGGGTTCACCCCCTCCGCCTTCGAGGTTTCTGCGGCTGTGGCCACTTTCCGCCTGAGTCAGAGGTCAGCCGCTTGTTCTCAGGGCTGTGATCTCAGTATTCTCCTTTCTGAGTCCAGACCAGCACTATCTTCATACACCTCTAGTCTCATACCGCCTTGATTTGGCTGCGGGATTGGCACTGCATGACCGTTGCCATGTACTATGAAATCTGTTGCCATCCTAGTGCCTGAGCCATGCAAGCCACTTCTTGTTTCCCTCCACGATTCCATTCTCTATCAGGGTGAGCCATTCAACAGCTTTGCTTCATTTGTCGGAGGCAGCGCGTGCATCTCGCTCCTCCACCATCTTAGTTCTGCCCCCATATGCCCAGTTTAGAACTAAATTGCAAACTCCGAGTTGGCATATCATGGAAGCACTCATTTGACAAAAACTACATCAACAAAAACAACAGGTAGGGGCAAGTGATCAGGAAAGCAAATTATCATCTCCAAGCATTAAATGTAATGTTACAATGATGAAAATAGCTTTATATTGTTAGAAAGAATGTCTTCTCAACTGCAAGAAAGTCAAAAAGGAGGAATTTTAGGGATATACCCTTCTGTGTATCCTTGAGCACTGGTTGCATATTTATGTAAATTATGGCTATTTCTATGAAAACAGACAGAGGAGAATAATGATTTATGGAGAACAATGCATTTTCCAGTACCTTTCAAGCCTATCCTGATTAGGATAGAAAAGTGATGGGGAAAGCAAGAGGACAGGGAGATCAAGCGGAGAGGGTGAAGATGCAAAGCGGAAAGACTGAGCAAATGTGGAATTTGTAAAGATGCGAGTTTAGGAAACTAAGATTGCACACAGGACCTCTGCAGGATATTGAGAGGGAAAAGGGCTCCAGGAACACAAATGACAGTAACTAGATTTGAGAATGCATGCTGAAAGTATAGTTAAGGCATAGCAAGGGATTTATACAGATAAAGATGTGGTGCAATGGCTAGGTTACAGCCAGTATAATGACATATGAACTGTGTCCTACATCGGACTTAACCTTTTGCCCAAATTGAGCTCACTTGGGGAAAATCACTCTTTCCCTGTGATTCAGGCCTCCTTATTTGCCAGAGGTGGAAAGTCTACCTGCGATTCAGCTATCAGCATGAGCTGTTGAAGAAAACACATTCCTTTAGTTGTGAAATAAAAATCTTATTAAGATAATTGTAACTTGCTTCAGCTATGGTTTTCTACTTGCGCCAACTGTTGGCTAAAAAAAAATGCCTGTATCTGATGTTTTGATCCTCTCTTTCGCATCTTGTCTCCCTAAATGAGGAAGTGTTGATTAGCTTGCAAATCGAAAAATGTTTACATTCTTATAACTACTGAAGGCCTTCTTCCTTTCTCATGAGCTCAGTCTTGAACACTTGAATGCTCTTTTAAGTTGGTTGTAACTAAGAGTCTCCATTGAAGACCCCACCTGTAAAACACTGTGTGCCATGCCTTAGTGTAAGCTAACTACTTCCCTCCCAGTTTCCTAGGGAAAGCTTGGTCGGCTGAAAGAAATAAGTTACTTACCTGTAACTGCAGTTATCCAGTATTGGTATCTTTCATAGATTCACATGCCTGAATCATTCCCCGTCGTCATAGTGGGAGTCCCGCAGTACAAATAACATAGCAGTAAATAGTAAAAAAAACATAGGCCTAATAGATGCAAACATGAATTGTATAGCCTATTAGTCTCCTTTTGTAAAAAGGACCAAACTGAAAAACACAACCAATCAGACACCAGCACCCTGTAGAACCTTCCCAAGAGAGGCTGAGTTCCTCAGATTTTCCAGCACAAGTGAGGTAAGTACCGTAGTATAGAGGTAGCCTCTCCGGGGAGGAGGGTGGGTGCATGTGAATCTATGAAAGATACCAATACTGGATAACTGCAGTTACAGGTAAGTAAATTGTTTCTTATCAAGTATTGGGGTATCTTTCATAGATTCACATGCCTGAATCAGAATAGCAAGCAGGGCCCCATATGGATAATGGAAACTTATCCATATATATACGCACACGTATTAGCTGGTAAGCACTATAGTGGACGGTGGGTAGTGCTAACATATTGCTTAGTAGCATCCTAAATCTGAAAAACGATGGCATGTAAAGCAAACATTACTAAGAAAACAGTCAAAAATGCTATATACCACATGACTGAACTAGGCCCTCATCTCCTAGAGGTGCTACAGGAGGCCCATGACTCCCGAGCACTACCCCCAGACTGGAGACACACCGAAATTGTTGTGTTTTTGAAGCCCGGTAGACCCCCGGAAGATCCTGGGTCTTATCGCCCTATATCTCTCTTAAACTTTGAGCCGAAATTGTTGGGGAAGGTCCTGGCGGACCGCCTACGCACCTGCATTGGAGACCTGGTCCACCCAGATCAATCCGGGTTTATGCCGCAACGAGCAACGCGCCACAACATCAGGCGACTCCACAATGCCATCACTGAGTCTCCGACACTTGGACGCCCGGCGGCGGTGATGTTGGCGGACATCGACAAAGCGTTCGATACACTTAGCTGGACGTACCTGTTCAAGCTATTAAACGTCATAAACCTGGGGCCGCGATTCCAAACCTATGTTCGACTTTTGTACACGGACCTGACGGCGTCGGTCCGGGTCGCGGGACACCAGTCGACCTCGTTTCCGCTCCGCCGTGGCACCCGTCAAGGGTGTCCGCTTTCCCCCCTACTCTTCGCCCTCGCTATTGAACCCTTGGCGTCCTGGGTGCGCCGGGACGCGGTGATGCGGGGAATGGAGTTGTCCAGTGACTACATAGATAAGATTGCACTATACGCTGATGACGCCCTTTTTTATATGACCGACCCCTGGGCATCGGGGCCGAGGGTCCTTCAAATTCTTTGTGTCTTCGGCGAGACGTCGGGGCTCTGGGCTAATCCTGCTAAATCTATCCTATACCCGATCTGCGGTGACCAGGGTCGTACGGCCTGGGCGGACCAATTGGTTATGGCCACGGAAGGCTTCAAGTATCTAGGGGTGTACGTCACCAGGGACCAGACCACGGCGTGGACGAAAAATATAGCGCCGCTTCTCCCGATGGTGCGGGATGAGACGAAGATCTGGTCGCTGCTACCACTGTCTTTCTACGGACGCTCGGCCATCTTTAAAATGGTGTCGCTGCCCCGTTTATTGTATCGGGTCCAGAATTATCCCCACCCAATTCCGCAGTCCTGGTTTACTCAACTGAACGCGTTGTTGAATAGATTTTTGTGGCAGGGCGGGGCAGTGCGGGTGGCCTTGGCAACGTGCACCCAGTCGACCTATTGTGGGGGTATAGCGGCGGCCGATGTCAGGGCATATTATTGGGCGGCGCAGCTACAGGTAATCAACAACTGGTGGTATCAATCCCCGGGAGATCCGGCTTATGCGGTGGAGCGCTTGACTATGTCCCACTCGCGGCTCCATTTTCTGTTGTATAGCGCCTCCTCGCTAGACGCGCATCCCCCGGCTTGCCGTACAGTGTTCCAGGTGTGGCGGCGAGTGGTGCGTTTAATGGGCTGGTGGGGACGCCTTACGAAGAGCACCCCCCTGTGGCAAGGCACGTACCTGCGGCAGACGGCGGCCTTGGCGGGCTTCCGCCGCTGGGACGATATTGGCATCTCCACCTTAGGGGATGTCATGCAAGGCACGGTACTCAAATCCTTTCAGCAGCTCCAGACCGACTTCGCCCTACACAAATCCCAATTCCATCGCTATCTGCAGTTGCGCCACGCGCTATCCCCAGCCATTGGTTCATTGACCACACTCCCGGAATTTCATCCCTTGGAGGGTAGACTGTTAATGGGAAACCTCGGCCAGCATAAAATCCGTCAGATATACCAGTCCCTAACGACACATGCTAAGACTACACTACACAATACGCGAGAGCGGTGGGAGGCTGATCTCCCAGACTTGACCGATGATGATTGGGCCGAGGCGCTGGCGAGTCCGCGTGGGGTGGCGGTTTTCACCAGATACCGTTTGATCCAATTTAAATACGTGCACCGGGTCTATTATACACGAGTTCGGCTATGGCGTATGGGAGTGATCCAGTCCCAGGCCTGATTGCGCTGCCGTGCTGAGGAAGGAACGTTCCTACATACAGTGTGGATGTGTGGGGCGTTACAGGTCTTTTGGCAGGGGGTAGTGAATTGTTTGAGTGAGGTACTGGCCTGGACCCTTCCCTTAGAACCCCGTTTGATCTTACTCCATAGTACTGAGGACATAGGAGGGAATAGGTATAAGCGGCACTTATTGTTTCTAGGTCTCACCTTGGCCAAACGGGATGTGGCCCAGCACTGGAAGGATGATTCTCCCCCTAGAATGTCTCCTTGGAAGAAGGCGTTGGACCGCTGTATGATTGCGGAAATCACGGTCTTTCAGGCCCGGGGGTGCCCAGCGAAACATGGGAAAATATGGTCCAGATGGGCTACATATAGAGGTATAGACCTGGCATTGTTGGAACAGCCCGATATGGGAGACCCCATAGAAAGATTGCTGAGAACCACATAGCACGACTCGCTTGCTGTGTCAAGGAGGTGTCTAAACCCTACAGTATTGTGGTAATTGTCATGTTGTGCAATGAGGAAGAAGAGGGTGTGGGCATGAGTTGGGAAGGGAGGGGGGGGTTAGGGGTCTGATGTTTGCAGACCAGGGAAGTGGGAGGAAATTGCACTGAAGGGGTTTATGTGTTCACACTATTACAAAGTCGCCTTTCTTGATTGACCCTTGCACTGTACAAAACAATAAAGTTTGTTGTTAAAAAAAACAAAATGCTATATACCGTAGTAAGTATAGATATGGTCATATCAGTGTATATAACAATATTCACCATTACATGGTAAAAGAAAGATACATACATATATATATTTTCACTGAAAAAACCATAGGTTTCAGGCACGTTATAGTTAGAAATTAGCATTTAAAAAAACATAGAAATTAACTGAAAAAACCATAGTTTTCAGGAACATTATAGTTAGTTGGACATTTCACTCGTACAAAACCATAGAAATTCCGGCGTTCTAGTTAGTTCAGCTAACTATAACACGCGCCCCCACAATGCACTGCTGATGACGTCACATATTACATCATTCATGACATCTCAAATAACATCACTGATGACATCATCCAGTGACTGTGTGTTTCTGTAAAGTTTAATTTTGTTTTATATATATGTCAAGCTGTATTGAGGAATGAGTGGGTGTATAAGTGTCTGTATGGAGGATTTAGTAGGTACGTGACTGTGTATAAGTGAGTGATTAAATGTGTCTTACTGAATGCATGGGTTAGTGACTAAACTGTGTGAAAGTCTGTATCAGTCTGTCTGTTGTTGTGTAAGCTGCTGCATGGGTTGGTGAGTAGCTGCATGAGTGTCTATATGGGTTATTGATTGCCTGCCTGAGTATTTGTATGCCTGCCTGAGTGTGTGTGTGTGTGGGTTGGTGGGAGGTGTGTGACTGTGCATAGATGTGTGAGTGGTTGATTCACTGGGTGTATGGGTTCAAGAGTGCATGTGGATACAGCTGTATGGGTGGGTAAAGTGGATACAGCTGTATGGGTGGGTAAGTGTGTGTATGGGTGTGTTGGTGAGTGAATGGATGTCTCAGTGGTACATGTGCAAGTAACTACATATGTAAAAGGCAGTATATGTGAGTGATGGTGTATATAAATAACTATATGTGAGAGTCAGTGATTGTGAGATTGGCTGCATGGATGAGTGTGTATTTGTATCAGTGATTCTATAAGAGAGTAATTATGTGTTAGTATCTGTATGAATAAGTGAGGTTGTGTCTGTATAACTGCATAGGTGAGTAAATGAAAGTATGATTGATTCTTTGCATGACTGACTAAGTGTGTGAGTAACTCTGGATATGTGGCAGTGTGTGAGTGTCTGTATAGGTGTATGAGTGCATATGATAGTGTTGTATTGATGAGTGACTGCATGTATGAGTGACTGTATGGGTGAATGTGTGGATGTGTGTGTAGACCTAGGAATCAGTCAGTGCGTATTTAGTAACTGTGTCTATTTGTTCGAAAATGGTAGTCTGTATTTTAGAGTGGGTGTATCAAAGGTTATATTCAGGTGTGAGGAAGTGCATCAGATTTTCACGTGGATGATGTCATCAGTGATGTCACTGACCATGTCATGAATGATGTAATAAGTGAAGTCATCAGCAGTGCATTGCGGGGGAGCGAGTTATAGTTAGCTGAACTAACAATAACGCCAAAATTTCTATGGTTTTGTACGAGTGAAATGTCCAACTAACTACAACGTTCATGAAACCTATGGTTTTTCCAGTGAATTTCGAAGGTTTTTTAAATGAAAATTTCTAAGTCTAATGTACCTCAATCCTATGTTTTTTAAATATATATATACATATATATATATTCACTGAAAAAACCATAGGTTTCACACACGTTATAGTTACGAATTAGCATTTAAAAAACCTTGCAAATTCACTTAAAGAACCATAGGTTTCACACATGTTATAGTTAGCTGGACATTTCACTCGTAAAAATCCAATGAAATTCCCCCGTTATAGTTAGTGCAGGCAACTATAACTCACGCGACCGCAATCCTCTGCTGATGACGTCAGATATTACATCACTGATGACATATGTGTCTTTATGAAAAATAAATATTTGTAATATATGTATAGCTAAAGATTAATGGAAGAAGACATGGGTAAATAAGTGTCTAAATACAGTGATGTAATATCTGACGTCATCAGCAGAGGATTGCGGTCGCGTGAGTTATAGTTGCCTGCACTAACTATAACGGGGGAATTTCAATGGTTTTTTACGAGTAAAATGTCCAGCTAACTATAACGTGTGTGAAACCTATGGTTTTTTCACTGAATTTGCAAGGTTTTTTAAATGCTAATTCCTAACTATAACGTGTGTGAAACCTATGGTTTTTTCAGTGAATTTGTACGGTTTTTTAAATGCTAAGTTACTTTACGCCGTTCGTGGCGTGCGCGCCCACTTAACGCAGTTCGTTCCGTGCGCGCACGGTGCGCTTTGCGCACCGTGCGCGCACAGTGAGCACGCGGTGCGCTTCGCGCACCGCGCGCCCACTTTACGCAGGTAGTGCCGTGCACGCACGGTGGGCACGCGGTGCGCTACGCGCACCGCGTGCCCACATTACGCTGGATGGGCCATGTACGCACGATGCGCTTCGCGCACCGTCCGCACACGGAGGACATATTATGCGCTTCGTTGTGAAAGGTAATCTATTAATTGTTCGTTACAGCTATATGCCATGCACATAAGGTGGCCTGCGGGCACCTTTTGCACACGGGGGGGGGGACAATTTGGATAATTTTTTTTTTTTAATACATTTTTAGCGTACGCGTACGGTAAGCGTAATCTACGTTTTATCGGAAAAAAAAAGAATTTGAATTTTTTGCCTTGGGGGTTCTTGTGGGACACCTTAATCAAGGCTAGGTGGTTAGGAGCTGTCTAACATGCCCCTTTACATGTTTTCAACCTTTGTTTTTCCTCCCCCCCTCAGAGTCCGAGAGAGAAAATGGCGGCCGCCACTTCCTGGTTTCGACCGATTCGAATGTTTACTAAGATCTAACAGCCAATCAGAATCGCGCACGGCACCGTACGCGTACGGTAAGCTTACCGTAAGCGCACGGTAAGCGCTCCGTAAGCTGCCACAGATATATATATTGAATTAAATGCTATTTTCTCAGGAACTACTGAACAGATTTACACCAGACCTACAAAAGGCACTTCCTTGACCTGTAGACTACCTCTCTGCCAAATTTCAAGTAACTCTGTTCAGCCGTTCGGGCTGTAGCTGTGTCTAAAGGTCCTATGGAAAAATGCATGGGAAAAACGCGTTTTGGGACCCCCCTTTTTTCTCAGCCCCCACTGGACAAATCCCCCCGAGACTTTCAGGGTAGGAGCGGAGCGCCCCATTAGTTTTGAAAATTTCGCGAGGATTCGTCGTCCGGTGCCAAAGTTATTCCAAATAGAATGTTGCGGTTTTCCTATGGAAACAGGGTCCTAACTATAACTACCTACTGGCGACCGCCTATATATATATATATATATACACACACACACAAAACCAAGTTCCCCCAACGTCCAAACTTTGACGGAAAGATAGGGTACGGACTCCTCTTTTCGTGCCAAACTTCTGTTTATTCAAACACCCGCTCCGGCTAGTTTTGACGCGTTTCGGTCACTGCCGTGACCTTGATCACACAAGGAAGTGTCTACACAGCCAAGTTTAAAACACTTTCATTTCCTGTCACATGATCGTGCCTCGCAGTAAATATGGACAACAGACTATGCACATAAATGTTTTTTTGATCATTATCATCGTGTGTTTCTGTGTGAATAAATAAGGGTTAACTTTGTTGTTTAAATACATTAATTGCCATAAGATACATTCAAATTGACATTTGTTACTTAGGTCATTTTCTATTGAATTTACAGATCGTATTTACTAAGAAGTGTTTCAATAAGATCAGACATTGGTGTTGTCTCATGAATCTCCCTCAAAGAAAGATAAAACAAAGTGTTGTAATTAGTCATATATATCTAAGCATACAGCATAATATATATACAAAATATAAATACCAAATAAATATATAAATATATATAAAGTGTCAATATGAAAGTGTCATCTTCGATGGATATAATCATTTCTACTACTCGAAAACCAAACTTAAAGCTTCCGATATGCGCAAACAAACGCGTACCCCTAATGGGTGTTTTGCACAGTAAAAAACTGGGGGACTCAAGATTCATCTCAGCTTAATACTTATATCATCACGTCACCCCTAGGTGTATCTTACTGCTTAAATGCTTGTACGACGTTTGTATGTGTACCCATCGTCATCCTGCCCAAAATTTAAACAGCGCGTAAAACCCATAAGAAAAAGTTCTAAATGTGCAATGACTCCCTAAAGTGCGACGTGCATGAGAAATACAATAAATAATACAGTGTAAATGTTTCCATGTAAAAAATGAAAACGTTTTGGAGAGACTTTCCTTATTCCAGTCAGTTCTGTCCCTGATATCCTGCAGAACTAATGCTATATATATTTTTTATACTAAGTGCTGAATTGGTGTTAATACATAGGACAAAGAGTACCCTCTAAATGTTCTAAATATTAAACATATTAAAACTATTAGGCAGAAATTAGAGACTTCAGTACTAACAGTGGTTTGCAGATAGTGATCATAAAGTTGTTAACATGAAATTTCAGCTGTCAAATAATCTTCCCTTGTTGTTGTACATTCTACGACCCAAACACTTGGTCGAATAATCACCACATATGCATAATAAATATAATAAATACAAATGTAAAAGGAGTTATCATTCTGGAGTCATAAATGCATATCAATAGATATTTAAAACATGTCCTCATACTAGTTTAAAACATGTTAAAAATGTATCCATAATAAAATTCCTATTGTAAAACTCCTAAACAATGCTTAAAAAGAATTTACTTTTACCATAGTAAATAGGAAAACATTTCCTTAAAAGTTGTTATAAAAGTGCATTATTATAATGAATATATAAATGACTATAGGAAACTATAGGAAGTTGTACATCTCATCACTGTTGTTTAAACCATTTGGCATCTTCGAATCTAATTCTATGATCATACGTGACTCTAACCTTCTAAGTAGCTTCTCTCTGTTGCCTCCATGACGCAATGGTGGTATAGAACCTATTACAAAGTAAGTGAGGCATTCTAAGTTGTTTTGGTGCATACTCTTGAAATGTCTGGCCACGGGGTACGTTTGATCAGAATTTACTATTGCCCTCAAATGTTGCAGAATCCTGACATGCACCTGTAATTTTGTACTGCCTACATACTTTAGGCCACAGGTGCATGTCAGTACATAAACCACAAAATCTGTATGGCAACTGTAGTTGTCTTTGAGGGCAACAGGTTCAGTGCTAAAGGGATTGCTGTATTCTGTGTTATTTATGCCAAATTTGCACGCTCTGCATGTTCCACAGTTAAAAAAAGCCGTGCTTTGGTTTCAGCCAAGATGTACTCGTAGTTATTTCGGGACTGTTCTTAACTAGGCTTGTTCTCATAGAGGGTGCCCTCATGAATTTCAGATTTGGTTTGCTGGCGAGTTTCTCTGCCTTAATGGAATCTGTAAGGACAATTGGCCAGTTTTTATTAATCACCTTTCTGATTTTGCTCTCTTGTCTACTCTATGTGGTGATAAGTCTAATGACAGAGTCTTCATTTGTGTTGTGTGTCTGCATTTCTCTTTCATCAGGTTTATGCATTGTCATTTTATCAATGGCTTGGGTTATAGTTTTTTTCCTATAACCACGCTGTTTAAATCTTGTTATAGTTTCTTCTTGGCCTTTGGTCAACTCTTCTTCTGTGCTGCAAATTCGTCTCAGTCTTAATAATTCCCCATATGGTATGCTTTGTATGAGGTGTCTAGGATGGAAGCTTTTAGCGTGTAATGTGGAATTTCCTGCTGTTGTTTTGCGATGCAGTGTAGTTTCTAATTTATCATCTGCTACAAACACTTACAGCTAGGAAATCCACCCTATTGGTGTTGATATTTGTAGTAAACTCAAGATTAAAATCATTCTCATTAATAGTTTTATTTTTTTTGATAAGCAAATTTTTATTTTTATTTTGGCAAATAAGCATACAAAAATACATGGACAACCGTCCAAGCGAACTGGCATCAAAAGATATCCCATACGTTCATTGACCTTCAACAGCAAAACCTCCCACCCCCTCCCCGACCACTGCACTCCCTCCACCCGCATCGACCCCCCTAAATTATACCCCCTAGCCACTTCCCCCACACTCTGTGAAATTTCTTAGGACAGCCCCGCACCGAATACATCATGCGCTCCTGTGTTGCACACCAGTCCACCCCCCTCCTCCACGTAGCACATTTGGGTGGGTCAGACCGCTTCCATGTGGTGGCAATATCTTGTTTCGCTACTACCAAAGCTGTAGTTAGGAAGAATTTCTCATGACGGGAACCGTCCAGACCGTCCGTTATCCCCAGCAGGGCCATTCTGGGATCATGGGGAACCTCCCACCCCAGTTTCTAAGTTAGCTCAGTCTCAATCTTGCCCCAATAGGTTTCCAGCCGCGGGCAGGTCCACACCATGTGAAAAAAATCCACCGGGTCCGCCCCACAACGTGCACAGGAAGCATCTGGAGAGAGACCCGCACGGTGGAGGCGCTCCGGGGTCAGATAGGCGGTGTGCAAATAATACAGCTGGATGAGCCACAGCCTGGCCGAGGAGGTGATCGTCCTAGGTGCCATAAGGGCGTCCCTCCAATCGGCCTCATCCAGTGGTCCCACCCAGGCCTCCCAGCGCAACTTCGTGTCCTCCCCGTCCATTGGTATGTTATTGACCAGGGTCCGGTAGATACGGGAGATACCCCCCCTTCCCAGAAACCCCATCATCACCTGCGCTTCTGGTGGGCTATGGTCAGGGAGCCGCGAATCTAGAGGGACATGGGACCGAATCGCGTGGCGCAGCTGGAGATATTTGTAAAACTGTGAGGGGCACAACGAGAAGCGAGCCTGAAGTTCCCGGAAGGAGCACATGTGACTCCCCCGCCACAGATCACCTAAACAGGAGATCCCAAGGAGATCCCACGCCCAAAATCCTTCCAAGCCCATGACCTCCCGCAGTCAAGTGCCATGCCAGAGTGGTGTAACGCGGGTCAGTTTCCCCGACCATCGGGTATGCCGTAGAGCGGCACGCCAAGCCAAGAAGGGGGCCCGTACAACATCCGGAAGCGACCGAGGAAGCGTCGCCCCGTAGAGCATATTTTGAATAGAGGGGAACCCCATTAGCTGTACCTCCAGCCTGTAGGCCGGGTCGTCCCACCCGCCCGAGAACCAGTCATGGACCACCAGGAGCCGAGTCGCAAGGTAGTATAAATATAGGTTGGTCATGCTCATACCTCCATCGTGCGACGGAATCCGGCACCGGCCCAGGGCCAGACGGGCCCTACCGCCACCCCATAGAAACTTGGTCGCCATGCTATCCAAGTCCCGGAACCACGGACGAGAGAAAGAGCAGGGCGTGTTCTGCAGCATGTACAGGAATTTGGGAAGGATCATCATCTTGTAGAGAGCAATCCTCCCCAATGGATTCAATGGGAGCGATTGCCATCTCGCCAGTTCAGATCTGGCTTTGTTGACCACGGGAGCCACGTTAAGAGCCCAGCAGAGCTCCGGTAGAAGGGTGACCCAGATTCCCAGATACTTAAAAGAAAGCCTCCGGAGGGGAATATCGGACAGCCAATCGAAGCAATCTCTAGCCGGATGCAGCGGAACCAAGACCGATTTCCTGGGGTTGAGACGGAGACCCGATGCCCGACCGAACCGGCGAAGAATCCCACGCGCAATAGGACCAGAAGTAGCTGGGTCTGAGAGGTAAAGGAGGACATCGTCGGCATACAGAGCTATTTTATCGGGGACCATGCCCGGCCGGTCCCACCCACGGAGAGCAGGGTCTGAGTGGACCAGAACAGCCAGAGGTCCCATTGCCAAGGCAAAGAGGAGGGGTGAGAGCGGGCAGCCCTGACGCGTCCCCCTCCCAATAGAAAACGGGCGAGATAGAGCCCCATTCACCAACACCCTAGCTCGTGGAGCCGCGTACAAGATCCGGACCATGGCGCGGAATTGAGGACCAAACTCCATCCTCCCCAATACCTCTTCAAGGTAGACCCACCCCACCGAATCAAAGGCTTTTTCAAAGTCGACCAACAACAAAGCCAGATAAGGAGAGAGGCGCTCTTGGTGAGCCATGGCGAGATGCAGGCGCCGCAAGCAGTGCCGAGTTCCTCGGTTCGGCATGAACCCACATTGGTCCGGGTGGACCAGGGAGTTGAGGCATGGGCGCAGCCGTTGTGCCAGGTTGGTGGCGTATATTTTGATCTCAGTGTTAATAAGAGATATCGGTCGGTAGTCCGAGCAGGGCTGCGACGGAGGCTGCGTCTTAGGGAGAACGACTATCGTAGCCGTGTCCGTCTCCGATGGGAACGAACCCTTCTCTATCACCTCTGCATAAAGGTCCAAAAGCTGCGGAGCAAGGGTTCCACGGTAGTGGGCATAGTACTCTTGTGGGAAGCCGTCCGGAACCGGGGTTTTCCCGGGGGCCAGGTGGCTGATGGCGTCATCAATTTCTTGTAAGGTAACGGGCGAGTCAAGGGACTCCCTATCCTCACGCCCCAAGCACTTCAGCTCCGCACCACCTGTTCCCAACAACTCCTGAAGGGGAATCCCGGGCTCCCGAACGCGGTACAGCGTGGAGTAATAATCGGCAAAGGTTTGAGCCACCGCCACGGAGGCCGTGTGAGTCTCACCGGTAGGGCCCACAATAGCGGGGATAATCCTGCTTGACCGGGAGTACGTGGCCAGCCGGTGGAGAAGAGCACCGTTCTTGTCCCCCCATCCGTACACCGGCGCCACCGAGGAGCGCCATAAAGTTTTCGCCGCCTCCATGGAGTGCAGGCAAATTTCGTCCCGTAGAAAGGCCAGTCGTCACGCCCGCCCGGCGTCCCCCAAAATCTCCGGGTCGCGCTCAAGCTCCAGGGCCTGCGCCTCGCACTCCGTAAGCCGCTGGAGATGTTTCCGGCGCTGCTGCAGTACAAGACCTTTAGCCGCTCCTCTAATAGTCGCCTTCCCAGCCTCCCAGAGAACGGCCGCGGAAGAAACTGATCCCACATTATGGTGGTAGTAATTAGAAATCTCAGTGCCTACCAACTTCCGGAAGTCCTTATCCTGAAGGAACCAAGCGTTCAGGCGCCACACAGGGCGGGCGGAGAAGGGAGGCGGGCCGAGGGCCAGAAGCAGCGGAGAGTGGTCCGAGAGGCCCCTGGGAAGAATGCGGGCATCTTGTACCCCCGCGCAGTCAGTGGAGGGGACAAAGATTAAGTCAATCCGGGCGTGCGAGTGGTGCGCCGCCGAGGTGTGGGTGTACTGGCGGGCCTGCGGGTGCCAGACCCTCCACACATCACACAAACCCTGGGCCTCGGCCCAGCCCGATAACTGTTTCGAGCGGGCAGCCCTGGCAAGGGAGACCGGGCCCGTCGCATCCATGCTAGGTGTATATACCGTGTGGAAATCCCCCCCCAAGACAAGCGCGCCCGCCGGGAGTGTGGGAAGTAAGTTTGCAGTGTATGAGAGGACGGGCTGCAACTGGGACGGTGCCGCATACAGGGAGACGAGGGTTAGGGGACGCCCCTCCAGAGCACCACAAACCGCAACCACCATACCCTGGGAGTCTGTCAAGAATTCCTGTCATGCGAGGGGAGGAAAACGGTAACCAGCGTAAACGGACTACATCTCCCAGGATGCTTAGCGGTTGAGAGGTTATGTAAACAGGAGAGCTGTTACATAACTCAAGGGAAAACACGCCCTTATGTAAACAGGAGAGCTGTTACATAACTCAAGGGAAAACACGCCCTTATGTAAACAGGAGAGCTGTTACATAACTCAAGGAAAACACGCCCTATAAAGGGAGGAACCGGGAGGTACAAGGCTGTCGGATATTGTGTTTACACCGACGTACCTGCTTCGTGAAGAGCAGTGTTCCGGAGTGGTGCTCCAGTAAGGCAAGAACGGAGGTAGGTCGAGTCGTTACTCCCTGGGCCGTGTCTTGCCCCATCATCACCTGTGAAGGACCCGGAAGCTCTACTGGTCAACCATTGAGCTTCGCTTTTTGACTCGGCTGAGTCAAAGCGCAGTGGCGCTTTTGCTGGTTGGAGTCGTAACTCCCAGCCCGACCAGAGATACAGGGACTGCCAGCTGTAACGCACACCAGGAGGTGTTTGCCGCGTTACGGACTCGGAAGTCCACAGGATCGATCGAGCGGCTGCTCTCGGTTCAGTCTTCTTGCTTTTGATTGGGGTATCGGTGACGCATCACCAGGAGGTGACTCCGCGTCCCGGTGCAGTCTGAGGAAGAGGTTGAGCGGCTGCTCCCTTCAGGTAGAGACCCCGGCTGGGTGTTTCCCTGACTCCTCGATTCTCCCCAACACTCGTCGTGCCCCTCACAGCCTACCGATTGGCATTGTCGGCCATTTCATTTCTGCCCTCTGTTGGCATACGCCGGGATCGGCGTATATGCAGAGGACGGTTAGGACCATCCGTGCTGTGGGCTGGTAACGTACTTAGCCTGGAGGATTCCAGTGACTATAACTTTTGTTTATTCGTTGTATTGTTTTTGCCTTCATTAAAATAACTAACCCTTCACAAGTGGTTGCGTCCTCATTATCGTGTCTGTTAAACGATCCTGAGACGTTCAGGGCGTTACAAAATATCCGACCGTAATAACACTAACTGTCTCCCGGTCGATAACAGACATGGCAACACTTGATGATGTGCTGGCTGCTTTAGCGACCGTGCAAGTTGAAGTGGCTGCCTCTAGGCAAGAAACAGCCGATGTAAAAGCCAGACTGGATGCTATCCAATTGGACCCGCTCACGCCCAGCACCTCCCTCACGAACCAGACCCCTGCGGTAGTAGTGGAAATGCCGGTAGCCATCCCCTTGGCAACACCAGAGAGGTACAGTGGGGATCCTAACACAGTGCAGGTATTCCTCACACAAGTGGCGCTACATTTATCGTGCAAACCAAAGGCGTTCCCCACGAGTCAGGCTCGTGTGGCTTTCCTTATTTCCTATTTGGCTGGAAACGCGGCACAATGGGCCGTACCTCTGGTGAGCAGGGACGACCCCATCTTATGTGATTGGGGTGCTTTTCGCGAGGAATTCCTGAAGGTATTCGACAGAAGGGCTGACTCGTACACGGCGGACCGTGAAATGCTTGAGTTGAGACAGGGATCCAACGACCTGGTGCAGTATCTCAACGCGTTCCGACGGCTAGTTGCGGAAACCAAGTGGCCTGTTGCTAAACAGACGGCGCTCTTCCATCACGGGCTGTGCGATGAGCTCAAAGACGTCGTGGCTCATATTGACCCTCAACCCAAGACATGTGAGGGCCTTATCAACCTGGTATTACGGCTGGAACATAGGCTGAGTGAAAGAAAAGGGGATCATGGGAGAAAAGGAAAATCCCTTCCATCCTATGTGACGGTGGGAAGTCCTGAAACTTCCACCGCATCCAAGGGAGAACCCATGGACATCAGCGCAATACGAGCGAGCCTCACAGCCACGGAGAAAGAGTCACGCCGTAAACAAGGATTGTGCCTATATTGTGGCAAAAAAGGCCACTACGTACGTGAATGCCCTGCCAAACCGAAGACGTCACGTTATCGGGCCAACCGGTCGGTAACAGCCGTGGTGGACATACCGGCGGAAAACTAGAGGACTCCAAGACCAGAGAAGGGGCATCTCGGAGTCACTCATCCATCCCTTCACTTTCCAACTCGGTCACTAAGGGACAACGACACCTGTTTATCACGGTGCACGTGGGAGTGCATGACCAGTGGATACCCGTTGTGGCCATGGTGGATTCAGGGGCCACTGGCATGTTTATGGACCACAACGAGGCATGCAGGCTAGGGCTAGTGCTTCTTCCCAAAGCAGTACCCGAAGACGTCTATGCGGTAGACGGAAGGCGATTGGTGACGGGGCCCATCGGACAGCACACGGGGGTCCTTCCGATGAGATATGGGAGGAACCATTTGGAACAAATCGATTTTAACATCATCCGAGCGCCCCAATATGGCGTCATATTGGGATTGCCGTGGCTACAGAAACACAACCCCTTTGTGGATTGGCCAACACATCGCATCGAAATGACGTCACCGTATTGCATCCTGCATTGTGGAATAAGAACGGAATCCCTTGACGCAGATGAGAGCGGGAGTCAGACGGTGGCTACAGCGGCAGAAAAAGATGTGGCTCTCCCCCAGGCTTATCACAGTTTTGAGGATGTATTTGATGAGGTGAAGGCGGAAGTGCTACCACCACATAGACAGTTTGACTGCCAGATCGACCTGGTGCCAGGGGCCAGCGTTCCCAGCGGCAGGCTGTATGCCCTGACGGAGCCTGAAAACGTGCATCTCCGGGGGTACCTGGATAAACTCCTCAAGCTAGGATTCATCCGCCCGTCCAAGTCTCCGGCCGCCTCGCCACTCTTCTTCATCCCGAAGGCTAATGGGGAGCTGAGAGCCTGTGTGGACTTTAGGGCATTGAATGCGATAACCATAAAAAATCGGTACCCCTTGCCTCTCATCAGTGTACTTCTGGAACAGGTCAAGAAAGCTCGTATCTACACCAAGTTGGATTTGAAAGGGGCCTACCATCTGGTGCGCATGAGGGACGGAGACGAGTGGAAGACCGCCTTTAAGACCAGGTTCGGCCTTTTTGAGTACCTCGTTGTGAGAAGTTGGCCTGATGTATGATGTCACTAGTTATAGTGTACACCTTATATCAGTCCAAATACCCTTATGGTGATTGGTTGTAAAGTCAACCTTATAGACCAGCTATCCTAGTGGTAGCATGGACAAGAGCAGTCTTAGGCTAAACTCTGAATGGCATGTGAAGCCAGCTGTGATACCATATATAATCCCTTGAATACCAAATGAAAGGACACCACAACAGATATATATATATAAAATAAAGTGTATTTATTCTAAGCAAACCCTCAGCACTCTTTATGAGTTTAGAGGTAAGTACAACACAGTCTTATTAATGCATACAGTAAGTCACACAGGTAAGTAATACAGTTAGGCCCTAGGGGCCACGCAAACCATATACTAAATAAGTGGTATAAGAACCACTGTCACGGAAATAGAATAGGCCTAGGCCTAGGGAATCGCTGGGGCTACACTACACTAGCGTTAGTTAGGGAGTGGGAGGCCCACGGGATTCGTGTGCAGAGTGGAAACACTCACGCGTAATGCGTAAAAGTCAATAGCAATGTTACAGTTTAGAAATAGATAGATTTAGGACACTTCCGGAGTAGCTAGGAAGTTGAGACTTGAAAACTAGACACTAGGATAGTCACTATCCTGATGAGCACCGGAGTACCCAAGTTACCTAGCCCACAGGCTGCGGGTGCATAGGGGTGAAGATGCGTCGTTTTCGTCGTCGACTCCTATGGATGCCTGAAGAAAGATGCTGACAGGCAGTCAGGGGAGAGTGTCCGGTGGATCCCAAGCCTGGGATCAAGAAGAGAAGAAACCTGCAAGCAGAGGGGACAGAGTCAAGGTCACTAGCCAGTGACCACGTGGAACCAGGAAGGAACCAGGCGATGTCGTGAAGAGTTGCAGGGGAAGGTGAAGCTTGTCGCTGGAGCCAGGAGGACCAGGAAGCGTCGAGGACGACCAGGACCAGGAGGCGAGCTGTCCCACGAAGGCTCTTGCTGTCGGCGGCGTCGAAGTTGGACTAGGACTCACCAAGCCTTGGCAAGCGGAACCCACGAAGAACAAGGGACTTGCTTCTGGTGCAGACCAGGAAGGTCTGGGGTGCTTCTTCTTTGCAGAGAAGCGGGAGCCAGTCTGGAGGAGCCAAACCAGCGCAGAAGATTTTAGGGAGCGTCGTCACAAAGGCCACTAGCCAGCGGGCAAGCAACCGGACAGACGCGGCAAGCAGGAAAATGCTGAAGGGCCCCACGCAGGACTCGTGGAGTGTGGGGGGCTGGTCTTCGGTGCAGATGGTGCTTGGGGTTGGGGCTTCTCAATCCCCGGTGCACAACTTCGAGGGTACCTCAGAAGCTGCGCTGTAAGTTACTAGCCACTTTTCCCAGGTAGCCGGTCCCACGTCGCTCGTCGCCTCCACGGATCTCAGCTCTGCTGCAGATGTGGATGAGGGTCGGAGAAGTCTGGAAATCAAGGCTCTGGTCGGGCTCTGCAGTCGGTTCCTCGTCGAACGTTTCACAAAGCAAAGGGTAGTCACTTGATGGTGCCTGTTTGCACAGGGTAGCCACTCCTTGGCTACAAGGGAGATTCTTCAGTCTTCTTCTTTCGTCGAATGTCGAAGGTCCAGAGTTTCTGTTCAGTTTTGCAGGTTCAGGATAATCTAAAGTCTTGAGGCCCAACTCCCACTCTTATACTAATCTGGGGGGCTGGGATACCTGCTAGGTCACGCCTTATGGGTGGGACCTGGGAGGGGGTGGTTACACCCACTTCCCTTTGTCCAGTTTCGCGCCAGAGCTGGGGCTGGAGTGCCCCAGCGCCGGTTTGAACTGGACTATGCAAGGAACACCTTGTGTGCCCCAGGCATGTCTCATTCCTTTCAGCCCACCCTGCCCCAATACACTAAAGGCTGTCTGGGGAGGTGCTAGCACCTCCCCAAGCAGGAAACCTATTGTCCAGGCCTCCCTGGCTGGGATCACTCCCAGCAGCAGGAGGTCAGACTTGTGTCTGTGGCAGCAGCATCCATTTTGTGATGCTGAGGCTTTGGTTAGAGATAAACAGCAAAGTATGATTTTAACATGTCTCTCCCTCTAGAAGGGGGGAATAATATCCTCATCACCAGAAATGGTATGGGGGTATTATTCCAAAGTGTTAGACACCTTACACGACATGTTTTGATACAGCCCAACCATAGTTACCATAACCGTTTAAGATTATAAGGCACTTTAAGAGTATATGGTAGGCTATATCATAGAACAGCTATAAGGACATGGTTCCGAAAGCTGCAGACAGGCTCAGCTCATGCTAGAGCACCATCTCACATGTTACCAAGCACTCTGCCTCCAGGATTGTTAAGGCCTGCCATAGGAGTGACTGATAGGTACACATGTGTCTATATATAAGGTAGGTATAGGAATACTACACCTAAGCAAGGGGTGATTACACGACCTTGCCCCAGCTGAGTGATCAGCCAGTTGTGTCTGATTGGAAGGCCAGACCAGGGGTGGCATAATACATGCTGCAGCCCCTGGGAGGCCTAGGGTACACCTATGCCCTGGGTACCTAGGGTACACTGTACAGGGTCCAATAAGGTGATCCTTACCAATTGGTTATGTACCTAGGGTACATGGAGTCCATTTTACAGAGAGAGCAGACAGCCTGAGACCCTGAATGGCAGGATCTCAGGCCAACTAAGTCGAAAAACCAGCTAGACACTAGGCAAAAAGTTGGGGGTAACCATAGTCAGATATCCACCTTCCTACACAACCCCCCCCCAAACGAAAGGAGATAAGGCTGGCCTTGACAAGGTAAGCCTCTATTGCCTGAGTGGCCATATAAGGAAGAACCAGCACTGGCATGGTTACCCCCTGTCTCATGGTCCACTAAGCAATCCCTCATCCTAAAGATATCATAGGGTCTCCACCATAGGGAATCTCTACCTTTGGTGTGTCTTTGCAAAGTAAAAGGCTGGTGTTGAGATGGAGTACTGAAGTGAGTGTCCCCAAAGTGAGGCCTCAGCTTCCTCCAATCATCCTCCACCATGGATGCCTTTCTTTCTCTAACTGAGTTGCACTGTGCTCTCAGGGTCAGCCTCTGGCTACCTAAAGCTGGAGGCTGGGTCCCTTTTGTGGGCTTACTGGAGGGACAGGTCAGGTTTGGGGCCCTAAGGTCCCATGTTTGCCTGTGCCCAACAGAATCCCTCTGGGGGAGGTCCCTAACTACCTGTGAAGGGGATCCCTCAGGAATGTTTTTACCCATCACCTGGCTAGGGCAACTAACCAGGCAATCCTCATTCTTTTGAAGGGGGGGTTCTTGTGGACAGGGCCCCTCTTGGGGTCCACTGGCCTCCCTGACCTCTGCAGCCCTGGGCTGACTGAGGCAGGGTAGAGAGAGGCAGGCTACCTGCACCAGACTGGGTCCCACCTTGGAAGGGGCCACTGACATCAGAGGCTCTGCCAGGCCAGGCCTGGCTACCTCTGGGGCAGTTCCTTCACAAGGGGTGAGGTCAGATCCCTGAGGAGGCTGACCTTTTCCTAATGTCTGGGGAGAGGGAGACTTTTCTTCCTCCCCACTACTCTCTGTTTGTGTGGAGTGATCCATAGTTTCAGGCTTCACTACACCTATATCAGTCTGAGTGTGGGCTGAGACCATTACAGCCTTGCCAACCTTTTCAGGAAGGCACCCAGTTTGTGTTTGAGCTGTGACTGTCACAGCTCTGCCAATTTCTACAGGGAAGTCTGTCTGTGCCTGGGCTGTGGCTACCACTGCCCTTCCAACCTTTTCAGGGAGGAAAGCTACTTGGACAGGGGTTGTGACTGGCACAACCCCACTACCCTTTTTGGAAAGGCCTACCATTTTAGAATGGGTGTCTTGTTCAACTCCAGCCCAAGCTGAGAGTTCTAAGTCATTCCCCAGTAAGCAGTCCACAGGCAAGGTTGGAGACACTGCCACCCTTTTAGGGCCAGTGACACCTCCCCAGCTGAGACATACCTCTGCCATGGGATGACTGGTCTGTTTGCCATCAATGTTAGTTACCTGGTATGAGAAACCAGGCAAAAGCTGCTCAGAGGGAACTAGCCTATGGGCCACCATAGTGATGCTAGCTCCAGTGTCTCTGTAGGCCTCAGCTTTTCTACCATTGATGTAGGGTTCCTGTCTGTACCTACCCAAAGTGTTGGGACAGGCAGTGAAGTTGGCAAACCCCATGCCACCATCACAGACAAGAGTAGCTGCTGCAGGGGAATTGGCTAAGCCAGGATCCCCCTGTGTTCCCCAAGAAAACCCAACCAAATTTTTGGGGGCACTCCCACCACCTGGGGGATTACTGCTGACAGTAATAGGTGGTGTGACAGGAGTAGTTGGAGGAACAGTTCTGTTTTTGGCCTGTGGACAACTGCTGTCAGTTTTCCAATGCCCAGGTGTTTTACACACATGGCAGTAAGGCTTTTTAACTGTGGTAGAGGAGGGAGCTTGAGACCCACCACCCTGTGTGGAGTTTTGGGGCCCTGAGGAAGATTTCTCTTTTGCTTTATCCCCACCCTTCTCTTGAGGCTTGGTGGTATCTTTCTTTTGGTCACCACCCTGATTTTTAGGCCTAATCCTGGTCCTGACCCATTTATCTGCCCTCTTTCCCAATTCTTGGGGAGAGGTCAAATCTGAGTCTACCAGGTGTTGATGGAGAAGCTGGTTCTGACAATTACTAAGGATCTGCTCCCTCATAATCAAGTTGTACAATCCTGTATAGTCCTGCACCTTGCTGCCAGTTAACCAACCTTCCAAAGCCTTAGTGGCACAATCCACAAAATCAGACCAGTCCTGTGTCTGTGTCTTCTGGGTATCTCTGAACAACAACCTATATTGCTCAGTGGTTAAGCCAAACCCATCTATCAGAGCACTCTTCAGGACTTTGTAATTGTTTGCATCCTCATCACTGACTGTGAGGAGCTTGTCTCTACCTTTGTCAGAAAAGGAGAGCCACAAGATAGCTGCCCACTGACTTTGGGGTACCTGCTGTACTTTGCAGGCCCTCTCCAAAGCAGTCATCCATTTGTGGATGTCATCCCCATTCTGATATGGGGGGACTATCTTGCTTAGGTTTCTATGGTCATAAGACCTATCCCTATCTCTAGGAATGTTGCTGCCACCAGTGGGTTCTGACCCACACAATTTTTGCTCTCTAGCCAGAGCAAGCTTCTCTTTGGCAAGGGCAATTTCTTCCCTCTGAATCCTCAGATTAGCTTCCCTCATTCTGGCTTTATGCTCCTTTCTCTCAGGTGAAGTCATTCCTCTGTGAGAGGAAGCATTAGAGATGCTAGAAACATGGGAGTGGATGGATTCCCTTGAAGGGGATCTGTCCCTCCTGCTTCTCTGTGAAAGCCTACTTGGGGGTCTGTATGGGGGGACCCCATGCAAACTCCCATGTAAACTTAGGTTAGCCTGGCTAAGTCTTCCTACTTGGCCCTGGCTGTCTACCTCTTCCTCTGAAGTCCCATCTGACTCATCTGTGGTGGGTAGACCCTTATCTACAGCTATGGCACCATCCCTGGCAGCTCTTTCAGCATCATAGGCCTCCAGAAGCTCCACTAGCTGTCTAAGGGTAGGGTTTGCACCCTGTTTTATTCCTCTGGAGGTACACAATTGTCTCATCTCCTGGAATGTTAAGGTATCATACCTAGAGGGGGTCTTCTGCAGACCTGCCCCTCCTGAGAGAGCATCTACTTGATCTCCTCCCAGAGGCATGATCTAGTGAGGGTGTGGTGTGTGCACCTACCTACACTAGTTGTTTCTACTAAACCTCTCTAGTAGTTGTAGTCAGGGTGTGTTACTCCCTTCAACCTACAACCACTAAGTCCAGTAGGACTTAAGTATTATAAACTATGTTATATGTACCTAGACAATATCTGTGTGATCTTTCAATTTAGTATCTCAAGATTACAATGGTATTACAACAGCAAGCTCAGATCCCACCGCTGCTCACCAATGTGAGAAGTTGGCCTGATGTATGATGTCACTAGTTATAGTGTACACCTTATATCAGTCCAAATACCCTTATGGTGATTGGTTGTAAAGTCAACCTTATAGACCAGCTATCCTAGTGGTAGCATGGACAAGAGCAGTCTTAGGCTAAACTCTGAATGGCATGTGAAGCCAGCTGTGATACCATATATAATCCCTTGAATACCAAATGAAAGGACACCACAACAGATATATATATATAAAATAAAGTGTATTTATTCTAAGCAAACCCTCAGCACTCTTTATGAGTTTAGAGGTAAGTACAACACAGTCTTATTAATGCATACAGTAAGTCACACAGGTAAGTAATACAGTTAGGCCCTAGGGGCCACGCAAACCATATACTAAATAAGTGGTATAAGAACCACTGTCACGGAAATAGAATAGGCCTAGGCCTAGGGAATCGCTGGGGCTACACTACACTAGCGTTAGTTAGGGAGTGGGAGGCCCACGGGATTCGTGTGCAGAGTGGAAACACTCACGCGTAATGCGTAAAAGTCAATAGCAATGTTACAGTTTAGAAATAGATAGATTTAGGACACTTCCGGAGTAGCTAGGAAGTTGAGACTTGAAAACTAGACACTAGGATAGTCACTATCCTGATGAGCACCGGAGTACCCAAGTTACCTAGCCCACAGGCTGCGGGTGCATAGGGGTGAAGATGCGTCGTTTTCGTCGTCGACTCCTATGGATGCCTGAAGAAAGATGCTGACAGGCAGTCAGGGGAGAGTGTCCGGTGGATCCCAAGCCTGGGATCAAGAAGAGAAGAAACCTGCAAGCAGAGGGGACAGAGTCAAGGTCACTAGCCAGTGACCACGTGGAACCAGGAAGGAACCAGGCGATGTCGTGAAGAGTTGCAGGGGAAGGTGAAGCTTGTCGCTGGAGCCAGGAGGACCAGGAAGCGTCGAGGACGACCAGGACCAGGAGGCGAGCTGTCCCACGAAGGCTCTTGCTGTCGGCGGCGTCGAAGTTGGACTAGGACTCACCAAGCCTTGGCAAGCGGAACCCACGAAGAACAAGGGACTTGCTTCTGGTGCAGACCAGGAAGGTCTGGGGTGCTTCTTCTTTGCAGAGAAGCGGGAGCCAGTCTGGAGGAGCCAAACCAGCGCAGAAGATTTTAGGGAGCGTCGTCACAAAGGCCACTAGCCAGCGGGCAAGCAACCGGACAGACGCGGCAAGCAGGAAAATGCTGAAGGGCCCCACGCAGGACTCGTGGAGTGTGGGGGGCTGGTCTTCGGTGCAGATGGTGCTTGGGGTTGGGGCTTCTCAATCCCCGGTGCACAACTTCGAGGGTACCTCAGAAGCTGCGCTGTAAGTTACTAGCCACTTTTCCCAGGTAGCCGGTCCCACGTCGCTCGTCGCCTCCACGGATCTCAGCTCTGCTGCAGATGTGGATGAGGGTCGGAGAAGTCTGGAAATCAAGGCTCTGGTCGGGCTCTGCAGTCGGTTCCTCGTCGAACGTTTCACAAAGCAAAGGGTAGTCACTTGATGGTGCCTGTTTGCACAGGGTAGCCACTCCTTGGCTACAAGGGAGATTCTTCAGTCTTCTTCTTTCGTCGAATGTCGAAGGTCCAGAGTTTCTGTTCAGTTTTGCAGGTTCAGGATAATCTAAAGTCTTGAGGCCCAACTCCCACTCTTATACTAATCTGGGGGGCTGGGATACCTGCTAGGTCACGCCTTATGGGTGGGACCTGGGAGGGGGTGGTTACACCCACTTCCCTTTGTCCAGTTTCGCGCCAGAGCTGGGGCTGGAGTGCCCCAGCGCCGGTTTGAACTGGACTATGCAAGGAACACCTTGTGTGCCCCAGGCATGTCTCATTCCTTTCAGCCCACCCTGCCCCAATACACTAAAGGCTGTCTGGGGAGGTGCTAGCACCTCCCCAAGCAGGAAACCTATTGTCCAGGCCTCCCTGGCTGGGATCACTCCCAGCAGCAGGAGGTCAGACTTGTGTCTGTGGCAGCAGCATCCATTTTGTGATGCTGAGGCTTTGGTTAGAGATAAACAGCAAAGTATGATTTTAACATGTCTCTCCCTCTAGAAGGGGGGAATAATATCCTCATCACCAGAAATGGTATGGGGGTATTATTCCAAAGTGTTAGACACCTTACACGACATGTTTTGATACAGCCCAACCATAGTTACCATAACCGTTTAAGATTATAAGGCACTTTAAGAGTATATGGTAGGCTATATCATAGAACAGCTATAAGGACATGGTTCCGAAAGCTGCAGACAGGCTCAGCTCATGCTAGAGCACCATCTCACATGTTACCAAGCACTCTGCCTCCAGGATTGTTAAGGCCTGCCATAGGAGTGACTGATAGGTACACATGTGTCTATATATAAGGTAGGTATAGGAATACTACACCTAAGCAAGGGGTGATTACACGACCTTGCCCCAGCTGAGTGATCAGCCAGTTGTGTCTGATTGGAAGGCCAGACCAGGGGTGGCATAATACATGCTGCAGCCCCTGGGAGGCCTAGGGTACACCTATGCCCTGGGTACCTAGGGTACACTGTACAGGGTCCAATAAGGTGATCCTTACCAATTGGTTATGTACCTAGGGTACATGGAGTCCATTTTACAGAGAGAGCAGACAGCCTGAGACCCTGAATGGCAGGATCTCAGGCCAACTAAGTCGAAAAACCAGCTAGACACTAGGCAAAAAGTTGGGGGTAACCATAGTCAGATATCCACCTTCCTACACTCGTCATGCCGTTCGGTCTGTGCAACGCACCGGCAGCCTTTCAGTACTTTTTGAATGAGGTATTCAGAGAGGAGTTGGATATCTACGTGGTCGTATATATCGACGACATCCTCATCTATTCGTCCAGTGTGGAGGAGCACGTACACCACGTCAAAGCTGTGCTCCAAAAGCTGAGGGAAAACATGCTGTTTTGTAAACTCAGCAAGTGTGACTTCCATGTCACATCCGTGGAATTCCTCGGAGTGATGCTGAGTCCAGAGGGACAGGAGATGGCAGAACGAAAGATCAAGGCGGTGAAAGAATGGCCGGTGCCCCAAAGCGTGAAGGACGTCCAAAGTTTCATTGGCTTCGCCAACTTTTACAGGCGGTTTATAGATGGATTTTCAGGAGTGGTGGCCCCAATCACACAGCTACTGAGGAAGTCCAAGGAGTTTGTCTGGTCCCCTGAAGCGAACAAAGCCTTTGAGGCCCTGAAAAGCGCCTTTGGTAAGGCGCCGGTGTTGGCTCACCCCGATCCGGATCTCCCCTACGTGGTGGAAGCGGACGCGTCGGATGTGGCGCTGGGGGCTATCTTGTCCCAACGCAACCACGACACAGGGGTGCTTCATCCCGTTGCGTACATGTCCCGCAAACTCAACGACGCCGAACGCAACTACCATATTGCGGAGAAGGAGCTTCTCGCAATCAAGGACGCCTTCACCGAATGGAGGCATTGGTTGATGGGGGCAAGACATGTGGTATCGGTGTACACGGACCATCGGAACCTACAGTTCATGACGGCCACTAGACACCTTTCTCCCAGGCAGCTGCGGTGGATGATCTTCTTTGCGGGGTTCAACTTCCGCATCACATATCGGCCGGGGACAGAAAACCGGAAGGCGGACGCCCTGTCCCGTCAATCTGCAGTTAAGGAACCATTGCCTGCAACCGAGCGTTCCATCATTTCCCTGAGGATAGTATTGGGGGTTATCCAACCGGATACTTTCCTGAGGGGAATAAAGAGAGGGATCAGGTCATTCGCATGGCGGAGGTGGCTCCTCAGTCACAGAGAATGGCAGCTGAAGGACGGGATACCCCTGAAGGGCAGGTGCCTATTGATACCCACGCCTAGGCTAAGGAAACAAGCATTCATCTGATGCCATGACTCTCCATGCACAGGTCATTTGGGCTTTGAAAAAACGGTGGCTAGCATGGGACGGCATTTCTGGTGGCCAACCATGAGAGTGGATGTCAGGAGGTGGGGACAGGAGTGTCCTACGTGTGCTACCATGAAGGCCGACCATGGCCGAACCCAAGGGCTCTTACATCCACTTCCGACCCCGGATAGACCATGGGATAGCATATCACTGGACTTCGTGGTGGGCCTACCGGTAGACCAGGGGATGACGGCAATACTGGTGGTGGTGGATTACTTGACGAAAATGGGGCACTTCATCCCCTGCAAGAGAGTCCCTACGGCCGGGGAATTGGCGTCACTACTCCTAAAGAATGTGGTACGACTGCATGGATTACCTGGGGTGATCGTGTCGGACCGGGGGTCGCAGTTTACTGCGCAATTCTGGAAGACTTGGTGCACTGCGCTGCATGTTAAGACCGCCCTGTCCACCAGCTACCACCCTCAAACGGACGGCCAAACCGAGCGCCTGAACCAAACGCTCAAACAGTATCTGCGATGTTTTGTGGACCAGGGCAGGGAAGAATGGGTCGACTTGCTATGGGTTGCAGAGATAGCCTATAACAACGCCACTCACAGCTCCACACAGTCATCTCCGTTCTATAGCAACTATGGCCAACATCCCAGGTTCTTGCCATTTCTACATCCGTTCAGAGAGGACAGGATTCCCGCCACAGCGGACAGGGTGGCACACATAAAAGACACGTTGATGCGCTCAAGGGCTGTCCTAATAGAGGCCAAGAGAAGATACAAGGCTGCGGCAGATAGGAAGAGAAGGCCCGGGCCACTGTACCGCACTGGAGACTACGTCTGGATATCCACAAGAAACATGAGGTTTCGAAAGAACAGTGTGTTCCATCCCAAGTACATGGGCCCCTATCGAATTACCAAGTGTATGGGTCCCGTGAACGTGAAGGTGTGCTTGCCCCAGTCATTGCGGATACACCCTGTCTTTCATGTATCATTGCTCAAACCAGCACCCTCCAAGCCGTCTGGGACACCTAGGCCGGTATGCGTGGAGTCGGAGGTGGAGTATGAAGTGTCGGGCATACGGGCGTCCAAATGGCGCAGGGGGAAGCTGTGGTACCTGGTTGCGTGGAAAGGCTATGGCCCGGAGGAGCATTCATGGGAACCGGCTGAAGGGGTTCATGCTCCGCGCTTGGTCTCCTTGTTCCATCGGCGTTTTCCTGCCAGCGCTGGACCCGTGGGGAGCCGCTGAGAGGGAGGATGTACTGTCAAGAATTCCTGTCATGCGAGGGGAGGAAAACGGTAACCAGCGTAAACGGACTACATCTCCCAGGATGCTTAGCGGTTGAGAGGTTATGTAAACAGGAGAGCTGTTACATAACTCAAGGGAAAACACGCCCTTATGTAAACAGGAGAGCTGTTACATAACTCAAGGAAAACACGCCCTATAAAGGGAGGAACCGGGAGGTACAAGGCTGTCGGATATTGTGTTTACACCGACGTACCTGCTTCGTGAAGAGCAGTGTTCCGGAGTGGTGCTCCAGTAAGGCAAGAACGGAGGTAGGTCGAGTCGTTACTCCCTGGGCCGTGTCTTGCCCCATCATCACCTGTGAAGGACCCGGAAGCTCTACCGGTCAACCATTGAGCTTCGCTTTTTGACTCGGCTGAGTCAAAGCGCAGTGGCGCTTTTGCTGGTTGGAGTCGTAACTCCCAGCCCGACCAGAGATACAGGGACTGCCAGCTGTAACGCACACCAGGAGGTGTTTGCCGCGTTACGGACTCGGAAGTCCACAGGATCGATCGAGCGGCTGCTCTCGGTTCAGTCTTCTTGCTTTTGATTGGGGTATCGGTGACGCATCACCAGGAGGTGACTCCGCGTCCCGGTGCAGTCTGAGGAAGAGGTTGAGCGGCTGCTCCCTTCAGGTAGAGACCCCGGCTGGGTGTTTCCCTGACTCCTCGATTCTCCCCAACACTCGTCGTGCCCCTCACAGCCTACCGATTGGCATTGTCGGCCATTTCATTTCTGCCCTCTGTTGGCATACGCCGGGATCGGCGTATATGCAGAGGACGGTTAGGACCATCCGTGCTGTGGGCTGGTAACGTACTTAGCCTGGAGGATTCCAGTGACTATAACTTTTGTTTATTCGTTGTATTGTTTTTGCCTTCATTAAAATAACTAACCCTTCACAAGTGGTTGCGTCCTCATTATCGTGTCTGTTAAACGATCCTGAGACATTCAGGGCGTTACAGAGTCGAAATGCACCTGGGCAAGAACGAAGGGAAAAGTCCGTCGAAGCAGGATAGCCACTCCTCGGGAACCCCTAACAAAGCCCGAGTGCCACACCCTATCGTACCCGTAACGAGCAAGAAAAGAACAGTTGTTGCCAAGAAGGTGGGTCTCCTGCAAAAGAAGGACATCAATCCCCAGACGCTGCGCGTATTTAAGGACTGCCATGCGCTTGAAACGGTCCAGAAGACCGTTGACATTCCAAGACAAAATACGCATGGCGGCCCTCGGAATGTTAGTGTCAGCTATCACCCCAGGTCGGAGCGTCTAGCGTACGCAGAAGGGGGGTGTCCCTGGAGCGCGATCCCAGCAGCGAGACCAGGGGGGACGCAGGCACAGGGGCTCCCCAAGGGGAGGGAGCACGGGCATGCAGGCCAGTGGGAAGGTCAAGAACGCAATGATGCCATAGAACAGGAACCCTGAGGAGGATCTCTCTAGCCAACAAAATCCTCCCTAGGAGTAAGAAACAACCCCAAAAACACCCCAACCCCCCACCCTATACTTCGAGAACGGAAGCATCTGTCGCCCTAACTGTGAAGAACAACGACCAAGCTAAAACGCTCGGGCTTGAGCACCTAGTGGACCCCCAATCAGCCGGATAATGACCAAATCCCCCGCCCTGGCCGAGAGCTATCTCTGAAATGGAGCACGGAAGTCCAAATACTAACACTGGCGGCCCGGTAGACCACCCCCAGTCCCCCAGCAATCATGTAAACCACCTCCATCAAGAGAGAGTCAAATAATTGGGCTGCAGGAGAGGTCCGAGGTGTCCATTTGTGCAGCAGGCGGGGCTGCGGAGCCCGACTGCACCGGGGACCCGGCCCGGCAGTCCGCGGCAACAGGGCTGGCAGGGGCGACCGAAGAGGCAGGGGAAGCTCCAGAGGCCCGACGCGGCCGTCCCATGGAACGTGTGACCACAACCTCCCCCTCGGTGCGACCCCGGCGCACGGTGCGCCGCCTACGACGGGTCCTGGGCGGCCCGGACGCACTCGGTCCCCTGCGGCTCCTCGTCGGTGAGCCCTGCCCAGGTCGATGCAGCGGATGTTCCTCGTCAACCAAGTCCAAGCGGCCCGAGGCGTCTCAAAGAAGACGGCTTTGTGTTGAAAGATGACCCTAAGGCGGGCCGGGAACTGCAGCTGGTACTAAAGGCCCAGGGACCGCATCTTTTGTTTCACCTCCGTGTAGGATCGCCGCTGCTCCTGGAGCTCCCGAGTGTAGTCCGGGAAGATCATGATTTTGTGATTCTGATAGTGGAGAGAGTCAGCACGCCGGGCCTCACGGAGAATGGCATCCCTGTCTCTGAAGTTAAGGATCTTAAGAATGAAGGGGCGGGGGGGTGCCCCCGGAGGCCTCGGGGCCAAGGAGCGGTGGGCCTTCTCGACAACAAACCAGGCAGATAGGCTGTCTGCTGGCATCCAGGATCGGAACCAGCGCTCCAAAAAGTCGTCAGCCCGGCCCGACTCGGCCCCCTCCGGAAATCCCACCAAGCGGAGGTTACTGCGACGCGCCCGGTTTTCCGCATCTTCGGCCCGGCGGTGTAGCTCCTTAGAATGGGTGGTGAGCTCCCGTACTTGATCCTGCAGCTGACGGATGTCGTCCTCCGCTGTCGAGATTCGCAATTCGGCCTCAGAGATACGGGCAGTAGCATTGCGCAAGTCCTGTCGGAGAAGGGCAACATCCACCTTGACCTCACCTACCATGCCCTCCAGGGAGGAACGGGATGCATTAATGGCCTGCAAGATGGCTGCCAGATCCGTGGCAGGGGCCGATGCCGCCTCCCCGGTCGAACCAGTTCCCCTCTCGGAGGTCGTAAATTGGTCGATCCTGGTCTGGGTGGCCGCAGGTGCCGGCCTGGAGGCCCTGTCCTTGCCCATGATGGCCTCACGTCAGTCCGTGGGGGACAGCCGCACCCACCGGCCCCGCAGAGGATCACGGCAAGCCCAGGAGGACCGGGGATCCGGGCGGCAGGAGGAGGACGTGCAGTCAGGGCGTCCACTCACCCGGGCAGTCTGCAGACCCAAGCCCCGCCAATCGCCTCCCGGGGCGCTGCCCGATATGACAGCCGAGCCCTCCCCAGGGACCGCCGCCGTTCCACAGCCCGTCGGGTCCAGGGTGATATGCCGCCACCTCTCTCCGCCCCCAACCGATGCCACCGCCGCCTGTAGGGCCCCGTATCCCTTCACCCCTCACTGGTGAGCAAACGCTGCAGGGCCGCCCCCTGGGGCGAGGACGGAAGGGGGAGAGAAGAGGGAGCCAGGCCTCCCGACCGCCGGCCGCGGCCCGATACTCGGGACAGCCTCAGGCCCCACAGCGCTCCCTCGTGGGTCGGGAAGGGCGCCCCCGGAGGGGCCGCAGCAATTGAGGGAGGGGGGGAAGGCAGCCGAGGGTTCACCGATTCCCCCCCTGGAACCACCACCGGATCTCCCGCGCCGCCTCTATGGCTCCGCTGGCTGCGCCGAGGTCGTCGCACTCACCGGCCTCCACCCGGCGTCCAGCCGTCCCTCAGAGGCAGCTCCACTCCCCCACCGGCAAGCAGGGTCCGCCGAATGTAGGTGGGTACTGAGGATGGGGCGGGGGGGAAGGGACCCCGCGATCGCCACGATCAGGTTGCCCGCTCTGTGCCACCGGAGACCCGGGCCCGGATACCTCGTGTGCGCTACGGGCTCCAGTAGTCTTCGCCGCCGGGCTCTGCTCCAGGCGCTCCGCGTCCGCACCCCGGGCCCGCTTCAAACACGGCTGGCGGCGCCCGGGAGGGACCGGAGCTCTTCAAACTGCACCCCCAGGATGCGGGACTGTTCCGTGTCCGGATGCGCCCATCGGCTCCCGGCCAGGGCGACTAGGAGCGGACCATGCAGGAGAAGACGGGACCAGGCGCTCGGAGCCGCTTCGTTAGGCAGCCATGTCGGTCCGGCGCCCCCTAGCGCTCTCTCATTAATAATTTTAACAAATTGCTCAGCACTCTCAATGTCACCCTGCCAAATTACAAAAATGTCATCTATAAAGCGCATCCATTGTATTATGTGATTATCCATAAGATCAGAGTGTGTCCTCCTGAGGACCTGCTCCTCCCACCAGCCCACATGAAGACATGCATAGCTGGGAGAGAAGCAGGCTCCCATAGCCACGCCCCAGATCTGTTTGTATAAAACCTTACCAAAGAGAAAAAAGTTGTTATACAGGCACCAGGTGATGAGACTTAATAACATCTGATTATGTCTCAACAGATTCAAAGGTCGAATATTGAAGAAGTGTTTCACCGCATTATGACCCACTGTGTGCTCTATACTCGTGTACAGCGATGTAATGTCCATTGTAATCAGTACATAGTTCTCCCTCCATTCTGTTTTGCCGCCTTTATCCGATTTGTTTATGATGATGTCTTTGTTGTCTCTAAGTTTTTTCATTAAACTGTTGTATTGTATTTGGTTATACTGTCGTTTTGTCCTTTGTTTATTATGATTGGTATGTATTTCTTTCAATTCATTGATAACACAGTCATGAAAAATGTCTATGGCATCCCGTGGCATGAGTAGACAGAATGTGGAGTTGGGTTTAAAGGGACTCAACGCTGTTGTATTGGTATCAATTCCATAATCGTGGAGTCTTTTCTGTGTTGTAGTCATTTCTTCCTGGATTGTTATCTCCTGGCCTTCTGCTTCCAGGTCATGTATTGTTAGCAATAAATTGGCATCTGATCCTAGTAACCCAACATCTTGTCGCTCAATATTGTCATGGCCCTCTGCTCTGTGTTGTTTGAGGCCTTCTTTGATCGTAAAAAACTTTTTTAATTTCAGTGTTCTAACAAACTTAAACATGTAAATTCTAGTTTGTCCATAATTAAACTCATTAGTAGGACAAAATGACAATCCTAGACTTAAAATCCGATTTTCCTCCGCTGTTAGTGCTAGGTTTGATAAATTCATTATAGTGTTCTTATCATCTTTACTTTTTTCCTCCATTGCTGTCTCTGTTTTTTTGGTTTTCCTATGTTTGCGCCTCTCCCCCTTCCTTTTATTTCTCCTTTTTCTGGTATTTGCGGAGGGTTCCGTGGCCTTAAAGTTTGTCATCTGTCTGATCCTAAAAAATCAACTTACTCAGCCAGGGTTAATCTTACTTTATTATTGCTCTCGTTAAGCCTCTCCCCTCCAACGTCTGACTCAGCTTCGCTGGTTAGTGAATTTACATCTGAGTTGGAGGCTGCTTCACTTGTTGTACTTTGTACTATTCTTTGCACAGTGGCTCCCTCCTGAGCTGTTTTTGTGAAGCGCTGTCGTTTTGCGTTATCAAATTTGCGAGCAAAAGTAAAAAATTTGCCCTGTCTCAGTCTATGCGATCGCGATTAAATTTAAAGGCCTTTCTTATCTTGATGGTATCCTCATGTTTATGCAAACGTCCCTGTATTTCACTTCTAACTTTACTAATATGTTCCTGGTTTCCATATTGTTCCAAATCAACATTCAATTTGTCAATTTTTTAAGCGAGTTCTTCTCTGTCAATTTGATAGTGCACCCTGACCAGTGTGGGTTTGTTCCTCGACGCAATACCTCACATTACTTACGTAGACTATTTCATATTCAAGACAGAGCAAAAGACCGATTCCCACGAGCAGCGTGCCTGATTCTAGATCTAGAGAAAGCGTTCGATACCTTATTGTGGTCCTATCTGTTTGCGGTCCTCCGGAGCATAAGCGTCGGCCCCACGCTCATGGCGTATACTCAGCTTCTATACAGAGACCTCATCTCCAGGGTACGTGTCGGCAAACTCATATCAGCCCCATTCCCGGTGGCACGAGGGACCAGGCAGGGATGCCCCCTTTCCCCTCTCCTTTTCACTCTAGCGATGGAACCCCTGGCCATACGATTGCGACGGGAGGGGGAGGCATGGGGGATTCCCATAGCAGATACAATCCATTGCGTGTCGCTATACGCAGATGATCTCCTGATCTATGTTCGTGACATTTCGGACGATCTCACTCCAATCTGGACAACGTTACAAGAGTTCGGGGAGGCCTCGGGACTTAGAGTAAATTGGGGGAAATCGACGATCTTCCCTCTCAGCGCCCATCTGGCGCCCCTGGAAATCACGGTGGGCACCCAGACATTGACGTGGAACGCGACGGCCCCCAGATATCTGGGAGTGCGGCTGTACCACTCCCCCAGGGACCTCTACGAGGGCAACCATCGCAAAGTGCTAGTGAGCTTACGACCAGCGGTGGGCTTCTGGAAGACGTTACCATTGGCACCCATAGGGCGTGTAGCCATAGCAAAAATGATCATGGTCCCGAGAATGCTCTATTACTTCGCAAATCTCCCGATAATCCCACTGCGTTCCTTTTTTCGGGAACTAGACGCGCTGCTAACAGCTCTGATCTGGGGCGGCGGTCGTCACAGAATAGCACTACGCATGTTATATCTGCCCACGACAGGCGGAGGCCTGGGAGCTCCATCCTTCGAATCATATTTCCACGCGGCACAACTCCAATGGCTGTCCCACTGGACAGCAGGGAGGCACGTGGGAGAAACAATAACTGAGGATGGCAGAATACCCCTCCCCGCTATCAGACGAATGCTACTGCCAGGCACTAAACCGGCGCGCACACACCCACTACAGGTTTCGGTAGCCCGCAGGTGTATGATGCGGGTGCACCGTATGTCGAAGGGACGACCATTATACTCTCCGCTGCTCCCCTTGGTGGGATTCCCCCGAAGAAGCCAATACTACACCGCGGGAGCCCTTCGGATATGGACCGACCACGACGTAACAGAGATGGAGGCGCTGTTTCATGAAGGACAACTGAAGACCTATGCCCAGATGGTCAAGTGGTATGACCTCCCACAAGGACAGTTTTTGCGGCACAGGCAACTCTTAGACAGTGGTCGCCAACACTGGAACCTTCGGGATGGGGAGCCCCCGACACATCCAGTGTTACACACGATACTGCGAATGGGGGCGTGTAGACACCTAATCGCGTGGCATCACAAAGCGATCCGGGAATTGACGGATGTCGCCCTGGACAGGCTCTGACGGACATGGGAGGACGACGTGGGTCGGCATTCCACGATACGGAATGGCGCCAAGCTCTGGAATATCCCAAAAAGGTATCCAGAAACGCACGATTCAAAAACATACAGTTCAATATCCTGCACCGAGCGTATCTCACACCGGATAAGCTATACCGGTTTTACCCCGATACGCAATTCATGTGTCCCCGTTGCTAGGCACCAGAAGCGGACTTTAAGCACATGTTTTGGGTCTGTCCCTCCATACAGCTATATTGGGACAGGGTACACCATACACTCCGAACAACGGTCAATCTCCCGAACATTTCCACATGGGAAGCATACGCCCTGGGGATCTTCCGGAAAAAGAAATCTGCAAAATTACAATGGAGATTTGCATCCTTCGCCATTCTCTTAGCAAAGAGGAATATAGCCATGTATTGGAGGGCCTCTACTGGGCCTTCGGAGGCAGCTTGGGCGGGGGCACTACTCAAGTGGAGGGCAGCGGAGGAAGAGACTCTAAGAGATGAAGAGGTAAAGGGCACACGTAAACATCCAATATCTATGGAATGGGCACAGCTCTTGATCCACTTTAAACAGGAGCGGGCAGCGGGGGAAACACCGGAAGTAACACAGCCCCCACCCCGCACCCCCTCCCTATCCCCCACCACGCAGGACTCAACAATAGTGGTACAATAGGCAAGTAAGGGGACCGACGGGGAGAGATGGGCGGGGCCCCCCGGGTCTATCGCCCGCCACTATGGCAGTTCAATTCCCCCCATGATCGCCCCAGGACACATCTGTTGGACATGTAGCCAGTCAGCACACCACCCGCCACGACCGATCTTACTTGCCCACCATGTATGTCCCCCCCCCCCCCCCCCCCCCCCCCAGGTTTTTTGTTTTTTTTCTTCCCACAGTTCACAATTAAATGCTCATAGGCAGTTCCGAAGCCGATATACTCACCAAACGGAATAGATGATCAGACACATTATAGGGGAAGCTGTACACAGATAGAAGAGGGGAGAACATGCTAACCCTCGCTACCATGTGACACAATGGTTCAGTCGCAACAGAGCACATTACAGTCCACTGGAGCAAAACAGTAGTAGATATATGATCTAAGCTATGTCAAGGTGTTCCGGAGACTAGACAATCAGTGCAATCGCCATTTGTAAACAGGAACGATACTTTAAAATGACACAAAAGGTGGTTCATCTGTGACATATTTGATGTATCACATGGAACATTGTAATGCAAAACCCTAATAAAAACATTTAAACAAAAATAAATCTGGTACCACCAAGATCCAGACGTAGTGATTCGCACAAACTACGGGAGAGCGATGAGTGCAATAGAGGACAAAATAGAGCGTTGCATTCAGGTTCCATTAACATTGGCGGATCGATTGGCCATTGTTAAGATGGTCATTTTACCTAAGTTTTTATACCTCTTCAATAACATTCCCATCACACCTCCGACAACCGTGTTTAAAGGACTGAATACTATGGTAACACGACTGATATGGGCGGGCAAGCAAGCCCGAATTGAGATGCGTGCCCTTGTTCTGCTTTACTCCAGAGGAGGATTCAAGGTCCCAGATTTTCTCCTCTATTACTTATGTGCGCAAGCGCAATATGCGCATTACTGGTATCACTATGTCCCCTACCTACCACACGTGGCAATTGAAGAAGGTGATGCGCACCCTACTCCGCTGAATGCTATATTACCCCATCACCGGCCCCCGCTTCATTCCCACGACATTAATACCATTGACGCACCTAATGCAGCATGGTGGAAGATGGGCAGACTGGCACGTAAGTTGCCACTCTATGCCCCTACGATGCCTCTACATCACCACCCATAACTATCAGTCACTCAAGAAGCAGTGGGAACAGGTCTGCTAAGGCAAGTGGGTATCGATAAAATGGGAGATCTGTGCAATAATGGTACTTTTATAGAATCTAAAGACCTATCATATATTAGCAATCGGACATTACTTTTTAGGTTCACACACTATAGATTACAGGGAGCCATCAAGAAACTTTATCCCTCTTACCCTAATGAACCGCCACAATTAACCACTTTGCAGCTGCTTATCACCGAACTTCATAATGTACATATGGTATCGAAATTATACATTAAATTGCAGGAAGACATTGACGACAACACGCACAAAGCTTTAGGGAGATAGAATAACACGCTTGACAACCACCTCACGGAGGACTAATAGACGATTTGCGGCACCTTAACTAGCATGCTCACACTGAATGGCAACCTGCGCATTTTGCACTATAAGTACCTGCATCAAACATATCACACTCCCGCCCGACTTTATAAATATGGTCTCCGTTCGGATGCACGGTGCCAACGATGTGGTGCAGATGATGCCAATTTTATACATCTTGCCTGGCACTGTGAGTCAATGAATGTATATTGGGCAAAGGTTGTAAAGATGCTGAGTGAAATGGTGGGTGCTACTATTGAATGCACGATTCGCACGTTTGCTGGGACTTATTCACAATGTGCGAGCCACTAAGCGTACATTTTGCATAATAGCTTTACTCCTAGCTAAACGAAGAGTTTTGTTGTGCTGGGGTAGTAGGGAGGCCCCAAGAACCAAACAATGGCTTAGAGATATGGCCTATTGTAAAGATACCCTAAAAACGTATGAGGAGGAGCTACCCACTGGTTCCAAACCAAGAGACTACTGGAAGTACCTGGTTAAATATCTACAAATGAACCAAGCTGCTTAACTGTGCATTGAACTGTAAAACAAAATAATATACTCAAAGGTGAAACTGACAATTTGCAATATAATGGATGATGAATGTGGTTGTACGGCAATCTGTATATTGTCAATTTGTTTTTGGACATTGAGAGTCTTGGTAAAATGTTAATACATTTTTTTTTTTTTTTTTTTTTAAAGAGTTTTGTTCTTCCATACTCCCACTTCGGTCTACGATTGTCAGTGTTTTTTTATCCCAGGGCACAATTCCTGATTGCCTAAAGATACGTCAGGTTACACCTATCTTAAAAAAAAAAAAAGTTAACTTGTTCAACCTCAACAATTTACGCCCTATCACTAACACTATGACACTTGCAAAACCTCTAGAAAAATGTGTACACTTACAACTCTGCAACCACATTAAACAATTTCAGCTCCTCGACCATTGCCAATCTGGTTTCAGAAAAGGTCAAAGCACTGAAACGGCTCTGACACACATCGTGGATGTCGCCCTGAGATTACTTGATCAGAACGAACCTTGCCTGCTTATACTCTTTGATTTCTCCTCTGCGTTTGATACGGTCAAACGTGACAACATAATAAATCTCTTGGAGAAAAGGATGGGTATATCTGGTCCAGTCCTAAGTTGGTTTTCCTCCTTTCTTCATAATAGAGCTTAAACATATCAAAATCAATCACTATCAGACATTACTCCAGTCTCAATTAGGGTACCTCAAGGATCCACACTCTCACTTGTGTTATTCCACTTATTAATGGAACCAGTTACTGAAATTATTACACACTCAAATATACAATACCACATGTACGCGGATGATACACAATTATATATGAAAATGTCCTCACCTGAAAATATCAATACTCTTAACCTCGCCCTACAGAAAACCCAACAATCGTTAACCCACAATCACCTCATGCTAAATATGCTCAAGACGGAATTTCTCCTAATCGCCCCTGTTAGACCTGTCAGCCCTTTGGGTGGTCCCTCCTCATCATTATTTATTTTGTCCCACTTTTGCCTCAAACCCTGTTTGAATTTTTCCTTTTTGGGAACCACCAGACTTTTTCGTGTTGCTACAGATTCAGGGAGCCATTTTAGCTACCCCTGAAACTTCTGTCTGAGGGCCTGGAGCACAAGATGGTGGCCACCTGTGACACCACCAGCATCCACTGGAACCTACCAGCACCTTCCAGAACATTCCAGGAGATTCCAGAACTCTGTGACAGTTGGAGGCGGTTTAGAATGTTGGGAGGTTAAGACAGAGTGTTGGCAGTTGGAGCTGGCAGTTGGCACCTGACTGGTGAAGAGAGAGCAGCACAACAGTGAAGGAGGAAGGAGTGAAGCAGCAGGGGTGGAAACTTGTGCCTGGAGTGGGGTCCATAAACCCACCCTTGATACTTGTCCCTACTGATGGATCCCAGCCTATAGCCCTGTGTGGGAAGAAGACAGAAAAACTCATCCTAAGGACCTGAACAGCAGGAACAGGCCTTAGAAGCAGAAAGCAGCAAGAACCTGACCTGGAAACTGGTTTCCCTGGAGTCCGGCGTCGAGTAGCCTGAGACCTGGAGCCCGAGGTGGAGAAGCGGCGCTGACTGAGGAAGCAGACGTCGTACCCGGAGCCGCCTGAGGTCGTGAGAGGGCGCCGACGGAGGTCGTGAGGAATACCAGAGGTCGAGGAGGAAGTGAACCGAGGTCGAGCGAGCGGCGTCATCGGAGGAGTGAAGTCCGCCCTCCGGAGTCGTCGGAGACCGAGGTGAAGTGTACCGGAGGTCGGGAGTGAGGATCGCACTCCGGAGTCGCCGGAACCTGAGGAGAGGAGCACCGGAGGTGAGGATCGCACCCCGGAGTCGCCGGAAGTCGACATCGAGGCCAGGCCGGCTGACGTCATCGAAGCCGAGAGCGCCATCGGACCGGAGCCGCCCGAAGTCGACATCGAGTAGAGACTGCCCGACGCCGTCGAATCGGAGGTCGAGATCGAACCGAGGCCGCCGACATCGGACCGGAACCGCCTACCGGCGTCGTCAAAGAACTGACATTGTGCCGAGGCCGCCGAGATCGAACCGGAACCGCCTCACGGCATCGACACGACTCCAGCGGCGTCGGAACATCAGAAAAAGGGCAGTAAGTGGAGTAGAGGGCGCCTAAGGCCCTGTGGAGACCTGAGAGACTGTTCTAAGGGGCTAGGGAGGTGCTGAAACCCACCTGACTGTGCCTGGGGTGAACTGGGACTAACCTAGAGAGGTTGTGTGGAGAGAGAAAGCCAGGGCACTGGTATACCCCCCTTGGATCTACCTCAGATTAGGCCTCAGCCTTGTCCCAGCCAGGGAGTAGCCCCCCCTCAAGCCTTCCACAACCCTACAAGCTGTGCCTGGGCCATATCAGCCCTTAAGAATTGAAGTGTCATCTGATTATATGAGGGTTGCTGTATACTTTTAATTATTTATTGGGGATACTGTATTTATTGAGTTTTTACCTATTTATTGCTGCACTATATTTATAGGTCCACAGGACTTGTTGGTGTACAATATTTATTGGTACAGTATTTATTGCCTCAAAGTATTTAATTGTCTGTATATATTGCACTTGTATTTATGCCCTGTTATTTATGATCACCCCTATTTATTTCATCAAACAGCCAATATTTATTTGACCTGCACTAATTGAAACTTGTATATTGTGATTGACCTATTTATTTTTCCAATCAGTAACTAAGAGAAAAAGATAAAGAAAGAATATTTTCATAATTTTTACGGTGTAGAGTCGTTTTTGGAACGGATGCACGCATGGTTCTTGTATGGGTATATTGTATGCTTAGCACTGCGCCTGTTTCCTGACCACTCGAGCCAAGCTACCACAGTGTGTCCGGAAGACCACCACCACCCCTTCTAGTGTGGGAGTGGTTTTCCAACATAAATTGGTGTTCAGTGGTGGGATAGAGCTGTGCCTACATATACTCAACAATAACTGTGGGTAGTCCATAGGCCTACACCGGGAGTTTTCTCAAAGCGGCCTTCCTAATTGTGGGATTTTGTTTTTTCCAAATTTACTCTGGTGGTGGGAGGAGGTATTATTAAAGGTACCCCCCTGCATTGTTACTGCACAAAACCTGTCCTCTAACCTGAGTGGGCAAGATGGAGTTTGTACTAGAAAATCTAGAAACGTACACTGTGGCCCAACTCAGGGAGTTTTGCCAGCGGGAGGGGGTGTACTGTCCCCCAGGAGCAAAGAAGGGTGCACTCCAAACCAGCTTAAGGGCTTGGGGGGAGGCACGCCGAGAAAGCAAGGCTGAGGAGGAAGACAGGGATGGAGAGCCTGACCCCGAGGGGGCTGAGATGTACCAACCTGAGGTGGGGAACCTGTCAGCAGGGCCCAGGACACTTTCTAGGAAGGGCAGCACTGTCTCTAGTGGGGGCTTATCCGAAGTGGAGTTAGCAGATCGGAGGGAGAAAAGACAGCTCACATGGGACTTAGCAAAGCTGGAGAAGGAGAAGGAGGAACAGAGGATGGCTCATGAGACGGAGAAACAGAAGATGGCTCATGAGATCAGACTGAAAGAGATAGAGCTTCAGATCCTAAGAATTGGGGCACCAACTGTTCCTAATGGTGGCAGCAAAGACCAAGAGATCACCAGGGAATCCAAACCCTACCTGCCAAAGGACGTAGTAGCTAGCTATGGGTTGGGTGACGACATCGCCAAGTGGCTAGCAGCCTATGAGGTCTCGTTGAGGGCCCATGGGGTTCCAGTGAAGTACTGGGGAGGGGGATTGTATAAGTACATGCCTCCAGCTGGTAGGGATGCTTTATTGGCCCTCGAAGAGGATGAGCAGACCCACTACCCCACCATGAAACTGGCGCTCATCAGAAAGTTTGGACTAACACCTGAAAAGTACAGACAGAAGTTCAGGGGTAGTCACAAGCTGGGCACACAGAATTGGGTGGACTTCCTGGACTATGCAAAGAAGGCACTGGAAGGTTGGATTCAGGGCAGTGAAGTAAGGAACTACGAGGAGCTGTTTGACCTAGTACTGAAGGAACACCTACTCGAGAAATGTTTCCCTGAACTGCGGCAACACCTGGTGGATAGCAAGCTGACCACTCCCCGGAAGCTTGCTGAGGAGGCGGACATTTGGGCTAGTACCCGGGTGTCCACAAGGGGGACTGGAGGGGATACTCAAAAGGCCGGACAGGGCGCCCCCCAGAAGAAAGAGGGGGGGGAAAAGAAAAAGGAGTTCTCCAAAGGCCCCCAAAATAACTTCCAAGGGAAGGGAACAGGATTCACCTCTAAGGCTAACCCACCCAGAAACCCTAATCCTGGCCAGAGTCAGCAGCCAAGGGTTGTCCATTGCTACGAGTGCGGTGGCGTTGGACACTATAAAGGAGATCCGAAGTGTCAGAAACGATCACCCCCTCCCACTGGAGGAAAGCCCCCCGGAGTAGCTAGTGTAGTGCTCGGGGAGGAGATGCCCTTAACTAAGGGAAGGGAGTGGGCGGGTGTCACTCTAGTGTCCCTGGGAGAACGGGAGATGGTTCCTAAGATCCAGGTGCCCGCAAATACCGCAAAGTATGGGCAGTGGATCACCATCAACGGCCAAAGAGGGGAGGCTCTGAGAGACACAGGAGCCAGTATGACTATGGTGCGTAGCCAGCTGGTGTCTCCAGAGCAGGTAATTCCCGATGTACTCCACCCAGCCGCGATGGCTGACGGCAGAACAGGCCACTATCCCGTGGCCGAGATTCCCTTTGAATGGGGGGGGGTTGCAGGTTCACTTCGAGTTGCCGTAAGCCCTGCCGTGCCAGTCGATTGTCTGCTGGGGAATGACATGGAGCACAACGCTTGGAAGGAGGTGGAATACCGGACTCACACCGAGATGCTGGGTACACCTGACTGGGCCTGTGTTAGCACAAGGTCCGAGACTACCCGAAGAGGGAGTTCATTCCGGCTGGAGCCTGGAACAAAGGCCCAGCCAGCTGCCAGTCAAGGGAAGAACCGAGGACAGGAGGAGCCTGCCTCGGCGTCTCCACCCCGTAGGACGGATAGGCCACCGGAGGTGGTGGACCAGGAGTCTGCGGAGGGGGACGTTACCCACCTGGAGGACCTACCCATCCCGGCCGAGTGGCACGTGGAGGGAGGCCCGTCCAGGGAGGAATTCTGCCAGGGCCAGAGGGAGTGCCCTACCCTTGAGGGGCTGAGGCGACAGGCCGAAGCCCAGGCAGCAGGGAACGTTGAAGGGAACTACAGTGTTTACTGGGAGGATGGCCTCCTCTACAGTGAACCCAAGGCACCCCTACATGGATCGTCACGAGCCTTGGTAGTTCCTCAACGTTATTGAGCCTTCCTTTTAGAGTTGGCTCACGAGATACCATTGGCAGGACACCTGGGGCAAGACAAGACCTTCGCCCGTCTTGTCCCACACTTTTATTGGCCTCAGATGAAAGTGTCGTCCGATACCTACTGCCGGACATGTGTGTCTTGCCAAGCCAGTGGGAAAACAGGGGTGAAGCTGAAAGCTCCCCTGGAACCACTCCCTGTCGTTAGCACCCCCTTTGAAAGGGTGGGCATCGACATTGTGGGTCCATTAGATCCACCAACTACAGCTGGTCACAGGTTTATCCTGGTTCTGGTGGATCATGCCACACGGTACCCAGAGGCAATACCTCTGAGGACCATAACAGCACCTGTTGTGGCTAGGGCCCTGATGGGAATCTTTACCCGAGTGGGTTTTCCCAAGGAAGTTGTGTCCGACAGGGGGACCAACTTCATGTCAGCATATATGCGGGCAATGTGGAAGGAGTGTGGAGTGACCTACCGGTTCACAACTCCTTACCACCCCCAGACCAATGGTCTAGTGGAAAGGTTTAACAAAACCTTAAAAGGCATGATCAGAAGTCTGCCTGAAAGCCTGCGGAGGAAGTGGGACGTCCTCCTACCCTGTTTACTTTTTTCCTACAGGGAAGTGCCACAGAAGGGAGTGGGCTTCAGCCCCTTCGAGCTTCTGTATGGGCACCCTGTACGTGGACCTCTTAACCTGGTGAGAGACGGATGGGAAAGAACTCCCAGAAAGCTCCCCCAGGATGTGGTGAGCTACATGCTGGCCTTCCGGAGCCAAATGGCTAAGATGTGGAAGCAAGCTTCTGACAACTTGGAAGTCAGCCAAGCAGTAATGAAGGCGTGGTATGACCACAACGCTCACCCGGTGGAGTTGGAGCCTGGCCAGAAGGTGTGGGTGATCGAACCAGGAGAGCTTAGTGCCCTCCAGGATCGCTGGTCAGGACCCTTTGAGGTGTTGGAGAAGAAGGGTAAGGCTACCTACTTGGTGGACCTGAAGACCCCTCGTCAGCCCCTGCGGGTGCTGCATGCCAACCGCCTCAAACCCCACCACGAGAGGCCCGAAGTCATCTTGATGATGGTGACTGACGGAGGAGAGGACGTGGAAAGCGAGCCTCTCCCTGATCTGTTTGCGTCTCAGGAAAAGGATGGGTCGGTGGAGGGAGTGATTCTCTCCCCATCTCTAACTCCTGAACAGCAGGAGGACTGTCGCCAGGCCCTGGGGCAGTACTCTGCGTTGTTCTCCCTTGTCCCGGGTAGGACTCACCTGTGCGTCCATGACGTGGACACAGGAGACAGCCCACCTGTGAAGTCCAAGATCTACCGGATGTCAGACAAGGTGAAGGCCAGCATTCATAGTGAAGTCACTAAGATGCTGGAGCTAGGAGTGATTGAACCTTCTAGCAGCCCCTGGTCCAGTCCGGTGGTGTTAGTACCGAAAGCTGCACCACCGGGTGCCCAACCAGAACTGAGGTTCTGTGTGGACTACCGGGGACTGAATTCAGTGACAAAGACTGATGCACATCCGATCCCTAGGGCGGATGAATTAATTGACCGGCTGGGAGCTGCCCAATATCTAAGTACCTTTGACCTTACCTCTGGGTACTGGCAGATCTCTTTGACTGATGGAGCAAGGGAAAGGTCAGCCTTCTCCACGCCCAATGGCCACTACCAGTTCTGTGTGATGCCCTTTGGGCTCAAGAACGCACCTGCCACGTTTCAGCGCCTGGTAAACCAGATCCTCACCGGAATGGAGAGTTTCTCTGCTGCTTATCTGGATGACATAGCCGTCTTCAGTAGCAGCTGGGAGGATCACTTGCGTCACCTGCAAGCTGTTCTCCAGGCCCTGAGACAAGCTGGATTGACGATCAAGGCCAGCAAGTGCCAGATCGGGCAGGGGTCGGTAGTGTACCTTGGACACTTGGTGGGTAGGGGAACGGTGCAACCCCTCCAGGCGAAGATCGAGGCCATCATGGCCTGGGAACCCCCCAAGACACAGACTGAGGTCCGAGCATTTTTGGGCCTCACGGGATACTATCGCCGCTTCGTGAAGGGGTACGGTACCATCGTAGCCCCTCTCACGGAGCTCACGTCCAAGAAACAACCTCGACGGGTAGTCTGGACGGAGGCTTGTCAGCAAGCCTTTGAGAAATTGAAGAAAGCCATGTGCGAGGCCCCGGTCTTAAGGGCCCCAGACTTTTCCAAGGAGTTCATTGTCCAGACAGATGCCTCAGAACATGGCATTGGGGCAGTGTTATCGCAACTCAACGAAGAGGGTCTGGATCAACCCGTGGTCTTCCTATCCCGGAGACTACTTCCCAGGGAACAGAAGTGGAGTGCAATAGAGCGTGAAGCCTTTGCAGTGGTATGGGCTCTGAAGAAGTTGCGGCCATACCTGTTTGGCTCGCACTTCCTAGTTCAGACCGACCACAGACCCCTTCGTTGGCTGATGCAAATGAAGGGGGAGAATCCCAAGTTATTGAGGTGGTCTATTTCCCTACAGGGGATGGACTTTCAGGTGGAACATCGGCCTGGAGTGGACCACGCCAATGCAGACGGTCTCTCAAGGTATTTCCGCCTTAGTGATGAGAACTCCCAAGGGGTTGGGTAGCTCTCCCCACTTTCAGCTGGGGGGGACGCGTGTTAGACCTGTCAGCCCTTTGGGTGGTCCCTCCTCATCATTATTTATTTTGTCCCACTTTTGCCTCAAACCCTGTTTGAATTTTTCCTTTTTGGGAACCACCAGACTTTTTCGTGTTGCTACAGATTCAGGGAGCCATTTTAGCTACCCCTGAAACTTCTGTCTGAGGGCCTGGAGCACAAGATGGTGGCCACCTGTGACATCACCAGCATCCACTGGAACCTACCAGCACCTTCCAGAACATTCCAGGAGATTCCAGAACTCTGTGACAGTTGGAGGCGGTTTAGAATGTTGGGAGGTTAAGACAGAATGTTGGCAGTTGGAGCTGGCAGTTGGCACCTGACTGGTGAAGAGAGAGCAGCACAACAGTGAAGGAGGAAGCAGTGAAGCAGCAGGGGTGGAAACTTGTGCCTGGAGTGGGGTCCATAAACCCACCCTTGATACTTGTCCCTACTGATGGATCCCAGCCTATAGCCCTGTGTGGGAAGAAGACAGAAAAACTCATCCTAAGGACCTGAACAGCAGGAACAGGCCTTAGAAGCAGAAAGCAGCAAGAACCTGACCTGGAAACTGGTTTCCCTGGAGTCCGGCGTCGAGTAGCCTGAGACCTGGAGCCCGAGGTGGAGAAGCGGCGCTGACTGAGGAAGCAGACGTCGTACCCGGAGCCGCCTGAGGTCGTGAGAGGGCGCCGACGGAGGTCGTGAGGAATACCAGAGGTCGAGGAGGAAGTGAACCGAGGTCGAGCGAGCGGCGTCATCGGAGGAGTGAAGTCCGCCCTCCGGAGTCGTCGGAGACCGAGGTGAAGTGTACCGGAGGTCGGGAGTGAGGATCGCACTCCGGAGTCGCCGGAACCTGAGGAGAGGAGCACCGGAGGTCGGGGGTGAGGATCGCACCCCGGAGTCGCCGGAAGTCGACATCGAGGCCAGGCCGGCTGACGTCATCGAAGCCGAGAGCGCCATCGGACCGGAGCCGCCCGAAGTCGACATCGAGTAGAGACTGCCCGACGCCGTCGAATCGGAGGTCGAGATCGAACCGAGGCCGCCGACATCGGACCGGAACCGCCTACCGGCGTCGTCAAAGAACTGACATTGTGCCGAGGCCGCCGAGATCGAACCGGAACCGCCTCACGGCATCGACACGACTCCAGCGGCGTCGGAACATCAGAAAAAGGGCAGTAAGTGGAGTAGAGGGCGCCTAAGGCCCTGTGGAGACCTGAGAGACTGTTCTAAGGGGCTAGGGAGGTGCTGAAACCCACCTGACTGTGCCTGGGGTGAACTGGGACTAACCTAGAGAGGTTGTGTGGAGAGAGAAAGCCAGGGCACTGGTATACCCCCCTTGGATCTACCTCAGATTAGGCCTCAGCCTTGTCCCAGCCAGGGAGTAGCCCCCCCTCAAGCCTTCCACAACCCTACAAGCTGTGCCTGGGCCATATCAGCCCTTAAGAATTGAAGTGTCATCTGATTATATGAGGGTTGCTGTATACTTTTAATTATTTATTGGGGATACTGTATTTATTGAGTTTTTACCTATTTATTGCTGCACTATATTTATAGGTCCACAGGACTTGTTGGTGTACAATATTTATTGGTACAGTATTTATTGCCTCAAAGTATTTAATTGTCTGTATATATTGCACTTGTATTTATGCCCTGTTATTTATGATCACCCCTATTTATTTCATCAAACAGCCAATATTTATTTGACCTGCACTAATTGAAACTTGTATATTGTGATTGACCTATTTATTTTTCCAATCAGTAACTAAGAGAAAAAGATAAAGAAAGAATATTTTCATAATTTTTACGGTGTAGAGTCGTTTTTGGAACGGATGCACGCATGGTTCTTGTATGGGTATATTGTATGCTTAGCACTGCGCCTGTTTCCTGACCACTCGAGCCAAGCTACCACAGTGTGTCCGGAAGACCACCACCACCCCTTCTAGTGTGGGAGTGGTTTTCCAACAGCCCCCCACTACTCCCATAAATGAAAGGCTCGAACAGCTTACAGCACTCAAATGCGCCTCCCCATGTTGTTGATTCTACTAGACCTTTAGGTGGACAAATACCTCAATATGCAAGATCACATCAGTGAAACTACCAGAGGAGCTAATTACCATTTGAGCACTTTAAGGAAAATGACCCTTTGTCCCTCGAGATGACTTTTAGCTAGTAGTCCAATCCTTAGTCCTCTCGCCCCTAGACTACGGGTGTGCCGCTCTTGCATGTCTACCCAAAGCTCGGTTGGCTCTGTTAAGGACCATTCTAAACTCAGCTGCTAGGCTCAAATGGCTCGCGTTTGAAGCCAGAATTCAGTTTAAGATAGCCTGCATTACCCATAAGGCTCTTCCTCACAACACTCCCATCTATCTGGCAAAAAAACTTGAATTATCAGGTGGGAGTTGTTCTCCAAGAAGTTCTAACTCTCTATTTTTGAAGCAACAGAAGTTAAACAAAAAGAAAACTTATAACCGCTCCTTTTCTGGGCTTGCTCCTTGAATTTGTAACGCAATTCCCCCTGAAACGAGATCTAATCCTTCAACCACATCCTTAAAAAAATAGTTTAAAATGCTGTTACTTAATAGATTCCTTCAGCAGTAGTTCCTGTTCTCACAAAGTTCGGACTATCTTACCTTTATACATTTCTGTATCCTGAGTACTGCAAGTCATTGTACATATTTTGTTTCTTGCCTTCTCTTTTTTGCTAACTGTATTTTTATCTGTTCACGACCAATGTTTTCTATGTTTAACTTGTTTTACTATTTGTAGGGCACTCTGATAACCGGATGGGTCATGTTCACAGTATAGAAAACTCCTAAAATAAATAAAAAATATACAAGGGAAACAAGAGCCTGGGCAAGCCAAACAGAAACCAGCTTTGGGGAGATAACAGCTAAAGCAAAAGGTAGAAAGCTTACCAAAGAGGGTACCCAAAAGAGAGACAATGACAACGGATAATAGAGAGGAAAATAAACATCTGGTTGTGTTATAATTACATTTTTGAATGCAGCAATAGAAGCTTATAGTTCACAAACAAAATAGAAAGAAGAAAGGTACCTTTTGCTCAGCAACTTGTGCCGCAGCTTTCACCTTCAGCAGCTCCTGTGTCAGCTTCTCAATCTGACTGTCCTTATGATTAAGCTTCAAGGAAAAGGCAAATCAATGTAAATGGCAGCTCTACTGATCATGGTAAAAGAGGAGCGGCAGTATCGGCTCTTCCATAAGGCACAGTAAGGCAGAAGGCATAGGGCACCACTAAGTGGTAATGCCAAATGACTTCAAAATGCTTCAATATGGCATCTTATCACTTTATAAACAGAAGTACAGCAACAAAATGTTATTTTAGCAGGACCCCAAAAAATACTTGCATCATTTCAGGGGGAATGGGAAGATTACTGGCATTGACAGAGTATGGATACCAAATCAAGTCAGATCTGATCTTCTCATGAGCATGAACGATTTCTAGGTTAACAGGCCCAGGCTTTACACAGAGAGGGTCAGGAGGGTCCTCCCAGGAGTACAGGTAAAGTGGCCTCTGCCACCAACCATTAGTGTTCCAACAGTCCGGTTTAAAGATGCCCTGGCTGCCCACCCATATGTGGGAGTGTACACTCTGCGTGGGCTATCCGACCAACCAGGATTCTTGCTCTGGTGGAATGCTGAAAAACATGGAGCACACTTATGGACCTGCAGACCACAGTTAAAAATCAGAGCAGGTTAGAAAACAGAGAACATGGACAGAAAGGACCAACTCTTCCAGCCTGGGGAAGAATTTAGTTGTTACTTACTTTGGTATTCATCCCACCATTTCTAACTTCGTTAAGGTGAAGGTAATCTTTGGATAATAATCAACTAAAACACAAATTGAGGCAGTGTTGCCTGTGTATGACAGATTTAGAAAGTATAACTGTTTAGACCACTCATACAGCAATATGAACCTGTCCTGGTGATGATCTAGTGAGGAATACTCTAGTGGTGATTCATACAGAGTCCTATTTTGCAATGAACCAACAGCACAGATGATACCGAATGACAAAGGCAACCTGTACTAGCACAGAGAGGCATCTTCAGAAACTAGCTCTGTGAGTAGGAATGCTGAAATCTCCTTGAATTCATTGTCTTTATTTCTGAGTTAAGGATGCCAATGGGGAAGAACGCACTTCACTACTTAATCATAATCTTAAAGTGTGTGCCCCCCCCCCCCCCTATATTTGTTAAGGCCCCTCAAGGGTTTTTCGTCTGAAGAGCGCGTGTGTGCTTTGGAGGGGTACGTGACCTGACAAAACATAAGCAATATTTCAAGATTCTAAAAGCGCACTGCTCCTTCCTGTTGACAATGGAAATAACTGTATAACACGGGGTTCAGGAATGCACAGAACTATCTGCCCAGGCTGTACCCACTGATGGTGAACACTACATTAATTGTAAATTGGAGAACAGATTATAAGGTGCAGTTTCCAAAATGTATGCTGAAATGCCAGCGGAGCACTATATCCGCCACCCAGTACAATTTCAAAGAAGGCAGTAATCTCAACACTAAAAGAATTCCTATTAAAGTCCCAGCCTTGGTCCTGTCTTTAACCGAAACTGCTAAATCAAATCGTTTTATTCCGAAACACAGATTTCCCTACTGGGCATAGCTAGCCATGGTGCCTAAGGTGCTGTGGCACCGGGACCAAGGGGCCTATCAAATCCCGATTATTTCTGTAATTTGATAACAAATCAGCAGCCAGAGAGACCATTTTCCTTGCTTGCTCTAGGGTCCATGGTACCCTTTCTACACCACTGATTGCCCTATGGCCAGCTTGAAGGTTGTACAGTTCCCAAAGTTTTGTTTCACTTTACCTGTCTGTCAGTAACACAAACACTGAGTCAATTTTTTAACAGTGCTCTTGGTTCAACTTGGAACTCCAGTACAAAATTAATGGAGGGGGATATGTAGAAGAAGAAAATGCTAATCTATCAACATAGGAACTACTCGTAACTATCAATACCTTTTGATCCAACTTAGCTTTGTAGTGGACTCCCATTGCATGTATTGAAGCACAAACATTCTTACTAATGAGAATGTAACAACGTAGTTCTAGTTTGCTGAGCCATACTACTGTCTGTGGGTGCTGTTATGTTTATTTAGCATCTACTGTGGGCAGAAATTGTGTATTGCTTGCATGACGGCAGTCCACCTGAGAGTGAATCGTCCTAAGATGCCGGCACAAGCTAGCATGCATTGAAGCGTTAACTTGGTGGATGCTACATAGAAGGAAAAGTACGCTCTTTCAGTCCTGGTTTAGTCAGAATACTTTCGTGAAGGAAAGGAGGTCCATTTTATTGTGATGCAGTGAACCAAGTGACGTGGGTCATTCAATTTCCTTTGACACTGAAGCACATTCTGAAATCCTGGATAAATTGTGTTACTACCTCGTGTGTTTCCTTATATGACCAAATTAGGAGCATTTAACAGTAGCTTAAGTCGGCGTATTCATATTTTATGTCAAAGCTACATTTGAAAAGTTAATTGCCATTAGGACTGGACAGTTTCAGAATTCATGTGTTATTGCTGTACTCCCATTACCTGTATAAGGTGATGTCTAAGGGGCATATGTATGAAGCCCATTTCCCGTTCGCAAATCGCAGAATCGGCCCGTTTGCGAATGGGAAAATGCCTTTTGGGATGTATCATCCCAAAAGGTCCTCGCAAAATAGGGAATTGCAAAATTTGCAATTCCTTACTTTGCATAAGCATTTAAGGAATCGCAATTTGCGATTCCTTAAATGCGATGTAAAAAGCACCCAAGTTGTGCGATTTCTCCTTCAGAAATAGCAAATTACCACCAACTTCAAGTTGGTGGTAAATTGCGATTTCTTTGAAAAATTCACTTTTTTGCATTTTTCAAAGTGCCATGAGGCGCACATACATGCCCTTAGGGCATGTATGTGTGCCACATGTGCACACATGCAAATTTCAGGGGTGCAACAGGGTGTCCTTTAGACACCCTGGCACCCATGAAAATTGCATTCTCAATTTGCGATTCTCTAATTGAGAATCGCAAATTGAGAATGTCTTCCCATTCATTCCTATGGGCCTCTAGGCCCCCAGGAATGAATGGGGAGGTATTCCTTAATTGCGAATCGCAATTTGCAATTCGCAATTACGGAATATGTAGGATTCGCAAAATCATTTGCAAATCCTACATACATAGTGTTTTGCGATTCTCAAATAGCGATTCGCAAAAAATCGCTAAATCAGAGTTTGATACATATGGCCCTAAGTGCTTGAATGATACTTACTTTGGTGGCGACAAGGGTCTGTTCATTTTCCACTGCCAGGATCTGGGATTCCAGTCGGGCATGAAGGTAACCAGTTTCTTCCTCCAAGCGATGACAATAATCTTGCAGCTTGGTTTGTTCCTCTTCGATTTCACTGATTCTCTGCTCTTTTTGACTGATCTAATAAGCATATAATCAAAAAAGGCAATTTTGGAAAGATAACGAAAACAAAACCATGGACCCTAGCTGGAGGTAGGGTTGTCAATTGGAATGTTGAAACAAGTATTAACTGGAACCTAATAATTATTGCAGTACCAATGAGTTTATTAGTAGTACAAAGAGCTTGGCTAGTGGTTCCAACTGGATAAAAGCTCACATCGCTATGATGTGACCCATTCTCCATGGTGATGGATGGGTACGTACGGGGAAAAGGCCTCCTTATATTATGCCTACAAATCAGTGCTGTTTTGTAGGCTCCATAGCATTATGATAAAGGAATATTTGAGCTAAAATTCATGAAAAAGAGTTATACTATAATATGAGCTCAGAACTCTAAAGGATGAAGGTACAATAATTGTAGAGTTCATCCCCCAACGACAGGATGGACAGGCATGGCTAAACTCTGGCCACAGGATGGAGGTACAATTATTTGACTTTGGAGTGAAGATGCATCCACTCTGGACCTTTAGCCCCTAAAGAATAGCTTATAGTACAGTTCCATTTTAAGTCCCTTTAGAAAGGAGAAGAACCCAAAGGATGGGGGGAAAATCCATGTGATTGCTGTTTTCTTCTACTGAATGGAGAAAAACAGTGCTGGTGTGGAAATCTCTAGAGTTTGGAGAGAAGGCCAGTTTAATGTCTAACTTACTTGATCTTTGGAACTCTGCATGTTATCGATATGTTGCTGGTGCTGGATTTCCAGTTCCCCAATTGTCTGCTCCTGCTGGATTTCCCTTGCCTGTAGCTCTCGATGGGCCTCTTGCAATCTTTGAAGTTGCTCACTCCTCTCTGCAGACTAAAATACAAAATAGTGCAAAAAAGCTCAAACCTTACCTAAAGCATGCTTCTAATTCTTATGAGTAATTTAATAAGGCGCAAGGAGAACTTTCCTTGACTGTGAACAAAGGAGAGAATAGAAAATAAATGATCAGCTTCAAACATCTGTATTGATTGGTAGGGTTATGTATTGGTGGTTTATTTGATCAATATTACTTTGAAGGCACGTGTGATTTACTCCAGACGTACTTTTTAAGTGAGGCTCAAAAAGAAAATGAGTTACTTACCTGTAACTACGGTTATCTAAGTATTGGTATCTTTCATAGATTCACATGCCTGAATGATTCCCTGTTGTTGAGATGGGAGTCCCATCTCAACGACGGGGAATGATTCAGGCATGTGAATCTATGAAAGATTCCCCAATACTGGATAAAAAAATGTAGTCGCGAAACAATGCATTAAAATGTCTGCAACGTATGTTTAGCAGTAATGGGTTGTTGCTCTCTGGGAGGGCTAAAGATGGTAAAAGGCATGAAGAAGGCATGTAATGGACCAATGGGGCGAAGAAATAACAGAGCGACATGGGAGCCAGCACATGGCAAGCCTATGGTCGGACTGAAGCCCACAACAGTAGATACAGCATGTCTCTTTGAGACAGCGCATGCGAAACCGTCTAGAGCCAAACCTTAAAAAGGAAACAAATAGGTACAAACAAGGAACTCATGTCTGAGTTACTAGAACTAAGTTGAACTTTTAACATCAATTCAGATGCAAGATCATCCACATTTCAAACCATTACTTGTCTTGACAACCACACCACTGGGAAGTGACAGTGACCACAGAGAGTTCTGCAATGTGACCACGTCTAGTAGATTAAGCTATTGTTTAAAAATGCCCCCTTCATTAGTTTAAGGGTATTGCAGGCAAAGTCGTTATAGCTTAAAGAGATCACTAACACCAGTTTTTTAGTTTATTTAATTTACTTAAAAGTAACAAAGTTGCTGTAATTGTTTTAGTAATAGGAAAAAAGTAATCTCTAAAAACAATGAGGCTGAATTTATTTATTTAAACAACTTTATTGGCATTTCAATATTACATACGGAAACAATGTCAGGAATAGCCCATACATAATTGTACCCAAATGGTATATTCATTACTAGACTTTATACATTCTTATACATTATTCGGGTTGATACACGTTCTACTGATACAGCCAACTGTAGACTATTCCTCGTTCCCCACTCCCTAATATGGATTATTACCTTTGTCTCTAAATTACTTACGTGCATGCCAACATTTCCCCTCAACTCCCACCACACCCCTGTCAGAGTCTGTATTACCTTTGACGTCTATGCAATGTACGGTTTGCTCAACTGCTTTGCGTGTGTTTGTCTTGTGTGTTTCTGGTGTCTATTGTCCTAGTCTCTATCTACTCCTCTGATGGGGGCTGTAGGTCAGCTATCATTACAGTCCATGCCTGGAGGTCGTCTTCTAGGTTGTCGACTCTCCGGACTTGTTTCATTCTTACTCTCTTGGCTGTTGCCCACTCACACATCTCCTTCAGCCATCTTTCATGCTTCGGGGGTTTCGGTTTTAGCCAATCAATCGCAATTTGTCTTTTTGCTATTACTAAGCCCAGCAGCACAAACATTCTACACAAGTTCCGATTTTTGGGCATTGGAAGAAGTCCTAATAGGACTGTTCGTACCGTCCCAGGCCTCCCATCCCGAGGATACCCGTATTTGCTGCAGTACCTCCTCCCAAAGAGTTACCACCATCGTACACGCCCACACCACATGCAGGAAGTCAGCCTCCAACTCCCGGCATCTGGGGCACTTACTGGATCGTTATGGATATATGTTACTCAGTACTTTCGGAGTAAGAGAAGCTTGGTGAATGAAATTATATTGTATTAATTTAAAAAAGAGCATTAGAGCACCCACGTTTTACCCCTTCATGTATTCTATTAAACTCTTTCTCTGCCATGTGTTCTCCTGTCGCCTCCTTCCATCTCGCCTGGATGGGGAGTGGATTTCGTGGTAGGTCCTCACGTATTGCGTTGAACAGATTGGTTATCATATGCCTGTTCCTGTGCCATGTATAGCATCACTTGTAGAGTTCTCGTTACGGGGGGTTCCTCCGGTTCTCGTTACGGGGGGGTCCTTCGGAAATGTCGGCCATAGTTCACTGGCCACTCTGGAGATCTTTGCATACTGCAAAAACTCTCCTCTGCCCAGATGAAAAGAGGCCTCCTCATCCTCCCTCGTTATAAACTGGCCATTGTGGTATAAGTCCCCCATCGTCAGACAGCCCACTGTCTACCATTTGCAGGATCGACATTGATTCTGTGATCCAAGCAAACGGTGGCGTCACCCATAGGGGCGCATCCAGTGCGTATGGTGCATGCTTCACCACTTTTCTGATTGTGGTTTCCCATACCTCAGCAACGTGCCGAATGATGTATGGGGAGTCTCTGGGAACCCCTTCACCTCGCATTAGTAATTGCGGTAGGGATCCTCCCTCGTATGACCCCGCTAAGAGACTTTTTTCCTAATTGTCTTGGTCCTACAACCAATGTATTGCGTGCTGTAGCTGAGGAGCCATATAATAATACTCGATACATGGGACCTCTAATTCTCCCAGTTGTCAAGGTCTCTATAATGTAGAGAGCCTAATGCGTTTATGTTTGGGAACCCACAGCAGGTTGGTCACCGAGTTCTCCAGCGTTCTAAAATATTTGGCCGGGATTTTGTATAGTGAGTTTTGTAGTGCGTAAACGCATCTTGGCAGAATGACCATTTTAGTGATCACAACCCTGCCCATAAGGAACAGGGTTAAGTCCCTTCAAAAACGCATGGTCCACGGATCCCGTCCACCACCTTTCCTATATTAAGTTCCAGGAAACTTTCGGCCGTAGGTGCCAATTTGATCCCCAAATATCTATGGGCCATCGTCGTCCATGGCAACCAATGAGGCTGAATTTATGTTACTGATAAATACTCCTTTGAGTGCCCCAAAAATCTTTAATGCTTACAAACATCAAAGACGAGTTGTTTTGCTTTATTTTCAGTGATTTAATGTAACGAGGCTGTAATTATTTAGTAGGGCAAGGAAATGAGTGAAAAGGGCCCAATATGTGTTAAGAACAAAGCAGAAAATTGACCCTTTCTGTGCAACAAAAATATTTATTAGTTAAAACAGACAATAAAACTAAATTATTTTGAACGACTTTTACTTAAAAACAATAACTAATGCTACAGCAGAGACCTTAATAAAAAACCGTGATTACTCATGAAAATGTATTCATTGAAATGGAATCGTGTAATAAAGGCATAAGTAATAATGAGGCAGATAATATGTAATTGAGAAGCACAAATGTTAAACATAATGTTGGCCACTGTGAAATAAAATGTTATAATTAAAAAGTATTAGAGCCAGAGCTAAAAGTGAGTACAGGCTGAGGTGTTTGATGCAAGTGTGATCCGGTACAGTAATGCTTAATTGAGACAGCAAAATACAAAACCCACTTTGTTATGCCAGTACATGGACTCCTACACATGCCAAAAGACAATAAAATTGTAGCCGTGGGAACACGCCACTATCTTGTGGACAGAAAGTGGCTGCACCAGCTGTAGAACGTACCTCTGGTTAGAGCTCAGATCTACATCGAGGTGATATCACTTACTGCTTCCACTTAGTAGATACTAGCCCCTGGAGCTGCCCCGTCACTTACCTACACCATCCGCCTACCACAGCACAAGCATGGCCGCTACTCCCAGCCAGGCCTAGGGAGAAGCCGTGTTGAATTTCTCAGAGGAGCCATCGACTACATCGACTGCAGCCTCTGTTCTGCATTTCTCCAAGTCCAAAAGGATAAAAATAACAGGAACAAGTTGTCGGAAATGAAATTTCAATTCATGGAGAGCCTTTCTCCACTCAGTGCCTGCTCCCAAGCAGGGAGATCAATAGTGTTTAGACAGCGGAGGAAATTTTTTTCTTCCCTCTTAAAGAACCAGATCAATAAAGAAAAAAAATCCTTCAGACCTCGGAATGTGTTGTAGCAAATGTGAACAAACCAGGGGCCCAGGGCTAAACAAACTGACTGAAGACAGCAGGCAGCATCCACTGGAGTCTGTCTATAGAGGGAAGTCGCTGGGATTCAAGATCAAATACAGAACAGAATTAAGTATCCCTTCGGGGGGACACTGTCAACTTAAGAGGCTCTCGGAGATCCACAGTCGTGGTGGACAGGCAAGTCTGATCTAGGACAGCACTTGGGATATTGAGGCATCCTTGAAATGACAGCCGACCACTGCCATATCTGTACCCTTACAGATGTATGGAGACAGACACCAATTGTAAGTGAGGTAGGGCATCACTCGTCTGAGACAGTCCTCTCTCTGACTAGTACAAAAACACCAATGTAATCAGCGTACCCACTGCGGAGCACTTATCTACGGGCCAGATGTAAACATTGGTGGGGTGAAAAAGTGAGTCATATTTGAAGGAGTGTTACATCCTCTCACAGACTGCTATGCAACGTTATCACGTGAACACATTGTTTCAGCGGCATAGTAGAAACTTTCAGAATTTTGGCCATCGATTCACAGACAGCCCGAGAACAAAGATAAAGTTGTAAAGTTACTCCCACATTAAAAGCAAATTTCCTTCTTTCTTGGAATTTACAGCAGTACTTATGGGATGCTGCGAATGTCACAACTGAACTGCTCACAAGTGTAAACGTTTATACATATAGAAATATAAGAAGTCTATTTTTCTGCATGCATAAATGTAAACAAGTACATTTGCACTGGTTAACATTTTTCGTTTCTCCATGGGGAAAATGTTTTCCTCAGTGAAGAATCTACTGTTGTTTAGGCCGCAACCAATTCCGAGAAAGTGCCTTCTCCTTGGACACACTGAAAACTGATTTACTCCTGCCATTAACCAGAGTAAACATTTGACTTTTTTTCAAAGTCGTTAACATCCAGAAAAGGTTTTGTGAATAAACACAAATGTTGAAGTTTTTTTGTGCAAGTGTTGCTGTTCCAAACTCTCACAACGAGCTGTATAAGCAGAGTTTCTCTTACAAAAAACTCTGCCATAATGGTGTAATTCTAAGTCTGAATCAATCCATTTTAGAGGACATAATCCCACCATTGGGATTTTGCACTCTTAAATTCTGATATATGTGCACTCAGGCTACGTGCAGAAATGCCAAAAGAGTTGTGGATTGGGCTATCTGAATCTGCAGTCGTTTTGTGTGATTTTCCCGTTCCCACGAGGACTTCTGTGGCTGGTACTATATTCTAATCCACTGAGTATGGCTCCCCTCACCTTCCTCCAATGCGATAGTCACCCCTTTCACCACCGTCATCCATTTGTGGCAATAAGGTATTCCAGTGCACAGGTGGCTGATCCACTCCCGGTCCCAACCTGAGTAAATATTCCATTCCGGTTCACCAGTGTTTTCCTCTCGGGACTCCATTGATCGGCTAATCAACCCTCCCAATGTACACGTCATGTGGGTATCCACGCTTCCAGTTGCCTCATTTTTGATGACTGGTGAGCCTACTCAATCAATCAATGTCATTAAACCGGAAACAAGTCTTAAATAAATAACATAATACTGATAATTACAACTCTAGAGTGAAATCCACTAAACGACAGATGCTCTGTGTAATAGAGGATACTATTCAATCAATGAATGCCATGAAACGGGACACAATAGTTATAGAAGAACATAATCCTATTAATTTCAAATCAAGAAGTGAAACCACAGCAAACAAATGTCACACGAGTGTAGTGTGAGATCTGACAGACTCGTACAAAACACAACTGTATGTCGCAACACACAGCATGAAAACACGAGTGCTATGAAAGATTTGAAAGAATGTTGCTTGATACTGCGGAAATTCAAATCTTGATTGCACCTTGAGTCTTCCCGTGCTGGTATTCCATTCGCTTTGATGGTTTTTATCTTTTGTTTACAATAGTGCGAAGCTTGAGCGTCTGCAGCTGGATAAACGACTTTTACTTGCGAGGACCCTCAGGATCAACCATTCCCTGATTCCAGCTACAACGTGAACATAGCTGCCCTGGTTTCTATTCTGGATTACTGCCCGGTGTTTTGTCAACTGAACAATGAAAATACCAAAATGAATTCTAAAGTCACAAAGACAGACAACATTCCCCACTTATTATGTTATGTTACAGGGTTTTCTATAGCGCTCGATCACCGGTCAGGTTTCTTGGCGCTGGGTAACAGAGACAAAGCACTGCAGGCAAGAACGTAGTCGCAGGCTTGTCTGAAGAGCCAAGTCGTCCAGAGTCCCCGGAATCTCATATAGTTGGATGTAGATCGCGACTCAGGGGGAAAGGAGTTCCAGATGCGAGAGGCAAGAACAAACAATCTGGAACCTCCCTGTCTCTTCTTTTTAAATGAGGGCACTGTGTGGAGGTTCTTGTGAGTGGACCTTAAGTTGCGATTAGGGGTGCATTTTCTTATTCTTGATGATGTGAAAGAAGTACTTTTGCCGAGAGGAGATTACAAACTGATACAACCCATTTTAAAAATAGAGCGCTATTCCACAGGAAGCCGGTGAAGCTTTCTCAGCAAGGGGGTGATATGGCAATGCCTAGGCTGTTAACAAATAAGCCTGGTAGCCTGGTTTTGAATCAACTGAAGTCTATGTTTCAGGCCCTTAGGTAGGCCAAGAAATGAAGAGCTGGCATAGTCTATTCTAGAAATGACTAACCCCAAAATGACCTGGACCAAAGCATCAAATGGAAAAAATTTGCCAATCTTCTTGATTGCCTTATGCATAGTTGGTTTCGATAGGTATTATGCTGAAACTGTAGATTTGTAATGTCTGGAATAACAGGCAATCACTACACCAGAGGGTATAGCATACGTCCAGAACTTCACACTACTACCATACAACACAAAGCAGAAAGCATGACAGCTTAGTTTGTAAGCTTTGGTGCTTCGTCCTACCATTTCAGTTCCCAGAACTGGAGCTAAATAGGCATTTAGGGATCCAAAAAGTGACGACACAGCAATATGGGCATCAGACGGTACAATGAGTGAGGGCACAGTGATAAAGACTGCAGAGGTAGCACACTATCCGTAAAAACCTAAAACAGGCCATTTTCCACTAATGGATACTATTCCTTAAAAAGATTTCTCATCTTTGAGGGTTTGTGAGCAAAATATTTAAAAACTGGATTGACGAGTCACTGAAAGAAGGTAAAAAACAAGGAAAGAATCCATGCAACTTTTCCTCTATCATCACTGTAATTGTGGTTTAACTGTGTTTGGATTCCTCAGAGTGCAAATATAAATAAGGCTCCCTGTTTTCCATTTTTACTGATTTTTACAAATAAATACAGACAGAAAACCATTCATTTTCTTGTCTGTATTTATTTTTAAATATGGATAAAAACGGAAATTGGGTGCTTTTTGAGTGATTCTAAATATACTTTGACATGACTGTCAGGCCAATAACGGTGTGGATTGATAGGTAAGGGGTTTAAAAAAGAAAGGAATTTTATTTAAAAAGCTTAAACTGCAGTAGCAATGCACAAGGTTGATACTGAAATGTGCATATTTTCATGTAAGTGCATTGATTTATCTTCGGCAGTTGTTCATATCCCTGAAACCTGGCAGGCATTCAAGCATGACTGCATATTTATTGGTTAAATAAATGTGGAAATATGCCAGTTTCAGATTTACTTTTTTCAAAAAACCCATGATAAATATGGATAAATATAGATAAAGCTGACAAAAAATAAATATGGATAAATATAGACGGAAATGACTAAAAAATAAATACCATAAAACCGGGAGCCCTAAATATAAATCATCAGTATTTAGCCGTTTCTCTGAATGAGACGAATCATAGCCAGCTATTTAACCCCTTCCCCGCTCATGACGGAACCGCTCCGTCATGAGCCACGGTTGCCGTGTGCTCATGACGGAGCGGTTCCGTCATGCCACGACCGTTGGCGGCCGCTCCGCCCACGCAGCGCTGTTTCCCCGCCTGTGCGGGGGGACAGCGCAACTGGGCGGAGTCATGACGGAACCGCTCCGTCATGAGCACAGCTCAACCGTGGCTCATGATGGAGCGGCTCCGTCATGAGCACAGCGCCACCGCGCTGCCCCCCCGCACCCCCCAGCGCTGCGGCGGAATTCCCGCCGCAGCAAAGGGGTTAAGCAAGTGTTGGGACTTATGGCTCAAAAGCAGCATACGTACTGAAGAAAATGTCATGTACATTGGCATTACAGATACCACTGCAGGGTGCAGTCAAACTTTTTATCCTCAGTGCCTTGCTAATATCAACGCCTTGGCTTCCAGCATCGAATTCATCTCTGAGACTGAATCTCAAGCAAATTCTCCACAATTCCATGTATGGGAAGAATTATGTAGGGTATGTGAACTTTCCTACAAATGCCCAGAACTTGGATTAGTGTAAGGACACACTGAGGGCTGAAGAGTGGAGCAGCTCACAAAAGTGGACTTTGATCTCTACCATAATTGATTCAAGGTGCACTACATAAGACTCTGGAACCAACATTAACTCCTCACAGGCCCACACTTCACAGTCATTTACTAAACAAGTTGAAACAGAGTAATTCATTGTCTGAAGAGGTTGGTGTCTTTCTTTCTCTTTTTGTCAGAGGAGTGGCTGTGTGTGAAAGATAGACAGAGTAGATCTGAGACAATATTTTGTATTGTTTTTCAGGATTAGCCACACCGAAGGAAATCGTTGTACAGAAAGTAGCCTTTAGTGTCAAACTTTAAGAATACCTTCTTCCATGTATGGCAACCATTAGCACTTGGAGGCCATTTGATGATTCTGATAATCAACACAGCATTTCAAAAAAGCCAAATGGAATTTGAATTAGGGTGACTGCAGGAACCCCTGGTCATGGTTCAGTTCATTAGAGAGTTTCGACATCTGTGTGTGCAAAAGAAAACTCAAATCAGTAGGGGAAAGTGGTGCCATGCATATCCTAGAGTGCCGTGCTCTCTCCTAAGCACCATGCATGTTTGCTGAAAATGTTCTAGTGTCCCAGTCTTTAAGAGGCATATTTAAAGGATATGTTTGAAGAGAAACAGTAGTCATTGGAGTAACTGCACCTCAAGATAATTGAAAAAGCACTAAATAGTTATTTTAAAAAGTATAGCTTTTGAATAGATGTGAAAGTATAGATGTGTTTAGTACTGGGAAATGATTGCTGATCTAACTTACAATATATGAGTCTTATAGTCTCAATTGTGTTTGCAGGGCCAAATGCAGCATTACACTTACCTGGTGAAATCAAAGTATAAAAATCCCCAGCATTACAATATGCACCAATCTCAGCAGAACTTCAGTTCAGTTAACTAAGACCATTCCACGTCGCCATATCAAAAGCGAAAGGGGAAAGTAGTAAATCTTTGGCTTGGGACCATGGACATGAGCTGTATTTGTGTGGAGCTTGATGTAGTCTGCTAAGTCTAACTGCTTAAACATTTTCACTAACATCAAATAAAAAGAAACACATTGTGGTTTATAGGCCACTTCCAAACTTCTGTTGACAGACCACAGAGGAGCAGGAATGAATATCACCATACCTTTTCACGTGGAAAATGCCAATCACATTTATGTGTGCGCTACTTTTATTCAGACTAGAAGGAAGGATTTCTGGAGCTGTTATATCACCTTCCTCACTGGAAGAATGATGTGTAATGCTTGCCTTCCCCCAACCAGTGCCTTTGTACCACATACAACTTCGGTAGACTACGTATTCCATCTTGTTGGTTATGAGAATGTTTTTCTAGTGTTGGATAGAAGTAGACCTCATCAGGTTGTGCCAATGTTTTGCCAGTGTTGAATGTAAGTAGACATCTCATCAGAAGATAAGTCCATAGACCACAGACAGAGCTAATGGACACTTGGAAGGACACAGATTTCTTTCTCTGGATGACCTGTGCTCTGATCCTGTAGGGAAGAGAGTTGAATCTGATCTCTTTGATCCTGAGCCTAATGGATGCCAGAGACAGCACAGGGTGAGGTTGGCTGATAGGGAAATCTAGAGTGAAGGATGTGCCTCTCAGCTACTGAAATGTGAAAAGAGCTAGCTAAGCAGAGGAGGTCTCTTGGAGATTCACTTATTTGGTTCTGCTGCCTGGATGTACACTAAGGCTACTATCTTTAATTGGTCTGTAATCAGGAAGTGATTCGATTTGAAGAGATCCAAGACTGCTCAAAACCCTCCTTTTATATCTATGGCTAAACAGTGAAAGTCATCACACCATTGAGTTTCTGTGGCACCAAATACTTCTGATAAGAGATCTGGAAACCTCCTTGAGGCCTCAAGTTATGTGGAGAGAGCACATGGCAGGTGAAGGGCATTACTGTTTTAAGTTTAATTTAAAATACCTGTGTCCTGGGGTCTACATGTATGATGTAGACTCATAATAGCCAATTGCCTCTTGGAAGGAATGTCTCTGTCGTGAATGATACCAGAGCAGACTGAAAGGCACCAGAACCAAATACCTGGCATAGGGAAGGGGTGTGGTGATTTATCTGGAGCTACAGTCATTTGAACTTTTTGGAGAACAGCATCAGTGAAAAAGGAAAACAGAGTCTTTGCATCTCAGGTCAGCTACTGCTTTGTCCTGTCCATCTTAAATTAATGGTGGGAGCACAGAGCCAGTTGTGGTGCATCTTTCTACCCTGATAACTCGTGGGACTGATGGTTTCGATCTTTGAGGCTCTTGTTTATCAGTAGTTGTTTATCACCAGTCACTTGCCCTTTTCAAGCACAACACAACTTTTTTATTGCCTGACATACTGTGGCATAGATGAAAATTGCACATTCTGTGGCAAGCATTCTTTTAAATATAACTTGTAAACCTTAAGAATTCCAATGCAGGTGCCCCCCTTACACTCTTCTGAATGAAAGAACGACTTTAGAGCCCAAGCCACTCCTTCAGGATCAAAAATGTACTACAAGGACACTAGAGCAGCGCCATGTAATTTGTGTGGTCTGTGATATCCACTAATTAGAAGGAGGCCTGATAGGGAAAATTCAGAACTGTGCAACTTGATTGGGGCATTTCTAAAAATTGGCAAGGCAGTTAAAAATAAATTATGCAGGTTTAGCTGAATGCTCTCAATTATGAGCAACAGGGCCTGTCTGGTGGTCCTTCAAGGCACAGTGCAGTAATACAACGTTTATGCACAGTCATGACCAGTGCGATGAGCTAGCTATTTAATGTTGAGTACATTTTTTTTCGAAGTTTTTTATAATGCGAACTAGATTCGAAGGTATCATTAATTTGCTTCTTCGTGGTAGGAGGCAGAAGATGAAACAGGTCTTTGTCTTTACGCTTCATGACAGAAATAAGAACTGATTCTCCGGCAGATTTACTGAACAAAATAATAATATGAAAAATGATAATAGGAATACCGATCTCTATGAAGCACACCACAAACTGAATTGTCTTTATAAGTTTGAATAATAGATGGCACGTGTTAGTGAATTCAGACAAGTGTTTCGGTGGCGTAAATCATATGTAACAGAACACAGCAGAGATCGAAGGGATGGATGGCGTCCTTAGTGTTCTGTGAATTAAAGTGGCCAGAATCACACTTCAGATGAGAATAGTCTTAGGGGTGTTGGGAGAGGGCAGCAGGTGCAGTGAGCTCAGAACCTGCAGATAGTACTTGAAATGCAAACACACCCAGAACGATTGGTATTCTTCGCCGTTAATTTAGAAAATACTTCAACTTCTGGGACAAAGACGACAAATGATGAAGCACCAAAAGTAACAATGTTTAACAGCTGCCTACTGCAAGACCTTCTCCATTCAGACCTCAAGCTGCTCTGTGAGTTAATCATCTCTTCTTGGGGATGAGGGTGAAAACATCATGGATAGCACTGTCCTTGGTAAGAAAATAGTTGCTGGCTTTGAAGGGCTGTTGAATGATGGCTTTCAGAACAACAACAAACATGGGTCTAAGGCTGAGGACTGTGGGAAACCTCAACAACAACTGCCTTAGGAGTCAACCCAGAATAATTAGAGCAGGCAGTAGAATCAACATGATCTCTTAAACCATAAACTCTGGAGTTGGAGCTCTATGGTGATAGGAAGGAGGTGAAATTAGAAACTCTGAAAGACAAGCCAATAAAAGCATTTTGGTATTTTCACTGATATCACCAATAAAACTGAGGCATTCCAAAGAAATGTGTGGAGCCTGACCTTGACTTTGGTACTTGCAGCCAACCAGTGAGGGAAAAGAAAAGGAGTTTGGTCTCATCCTTTGTACTCCTATGCTCTGTACACCCCACGGTAATACAGATACCCATAAGGCCCAGTTCCACCAAGGATTGTTTCACCATTCACGTTCTCTGTATTCTCATTGTGTGCCTCGGTTGAGAATTGGGAAAGAGGCATGGTGAAGGCTAAAGCAGAGCTCGAAGATCCATGTAGTGTGTAGAAAGAAAGGAAGGAAAAGCTTCAGTGAGCTACTCCCGTATCCTTCTCATGCTTTAAGGGTTTATCTGATCAATGGAAGATTTGCTGTGGTTTGTTAACGTGTAACCATTATAGAACATGGGCCAAACCCTAAAAACACAGTTTGGCAGCAAAATGATCAATATCAGGGTAGTCAGACTGTTTTTGGAGTTAACTTTGCCCCTCCCTGTGTACTGTACTGAACACGTCCAGCGAGAACAGGTAGCTGGGTACAGGATTCAACAAGCATTGGCAAAGACAATAGGCTTCGCCTATGCACAATCTGTTGCCGTTGTCAATGTTTTTTTGGCATGCTGCACAGCAGTGGGAGGAGGGCAGGGTGGTAAAGGAACAACTGTCAGCGGAGGGCAGGGGAAGAGACAGTGGGAGGAGGGTGGGGTGGGAAAAAAACAACAGACAGCAGGAGGAGAGCAGGGTGTTGGAAAGAAACAATGGACAGCGGGGAGGAGGGAGGAGGGTGGGGCGTGATAAAGAAACAATGGATAGTGGGAGAAGGGCAATGCAAAGCAACACAAGGGAGGAAGCAACATCAGTGGGAGGAGGGCGGGGTGAGAGGGACTGCAGACACATGAACTCTATACCAGTGCATGTAAAAAAGATTTAGAAAAAGCACCTGCAGAAACCTCCGGCCAGTGGAGGTACACTGGCCAGACAGGAAGCTGTACTTAGTCCATGCTCCATGGCAGGGAGATAAACAAAGCTCCAAGGTGAAGCCAGAGGCAATAATGAGGCTCTGACCAACAAGAAGCAAGGAAACGAGAGTGACGCTGAAGCGAGCTGATGGTAAGTAATTCATTTTACGGGAGCAGCAGGACTATCTCAAACTGTAGTACAGCACAAAATCACAATCAAGTATATTAATCTCATGATTTATAGAGCACACCACCACTCAGGGTGTTTTCTGTATATTACAGGAAATTGAAGCATAGCTGACAGAGTGAGCATGCAGACGCTTTACTGAAAAGTAGGGTTTTGAGTTCCTTCCTGGATCAAAGCAAAAAAAAAAATGCAATAGACCTTGACTCCAATGGCAAAGAGTACCAGAGGGTGGGGGCAAACATTGCTAAGCAAAGTGAATGAGTCTGCTGGGTGTTAATCTAGTCAAGTGAGAGATGATAAAACCAGGAGTGGGACCATAAAAGAAGTGATGAACAATGGAAAGGATGTTTAAAAAATGTAGAGCATTAAGCAACCAGTGCAAAGATCTCACAAAGGGGCAAGATTGACTAATACAGGGTGCCAGGATTGCCAAACGTGCTGCTTCGTTCAGACATCTTTCAATTGGGGGAACAGTAAGGAGTTTATACCAAAGTAGACAATATTAAAGTAGTCCAATTTGGACCCTATGAGCAATACGATCACACTTCTACAGGAATCATGGGAGGGAAAAGGCAGAAGAGGGTAACTCTTCCTCATAAAAAATGCATGGGCAGACCACAGACGAAACATGAGCATGCATCTGAGGAGAGGTATCAATTTTGTTGCCAAAACTCCTCATGAATTGAGAAGAATTAGGGCAAGGCCAATATCCAAAGGTCAAAGGAATGGCTACCTAGGGTGAGCTGACGGCCGGTGGCCAAAATCTCAATCTTCTCTGTGTTTTATTTTAACCAGTGATGTCCTATCCAGGAAAGCTCTTTGGAAAGGCAGCGTTGAAGTAAAAAAAGCATTTGAGTGTTGTTGAAATAGTAATAAAACCGAAAGTTAAATTAACGAATGAGAGTAGCTTGAGGCTTAAGAAAAGATGAAAAAGAGGCAGGGGAGCAGATCCTTGTGGCCCTCCACAGCAAAACCTGTGAAGGAGAAAGAAACAAACCTGAGGAGATTTTGAGGAACCTCTGCAAGTAAGTGCAACCAATTAGGACCGCATCACGTTCGTTTGGAAGTAGTGTATGATGACAGTGTTAAAAGCAGACCTACACATTGTCAACATCAGCCGCAAGACTAAGACTGCCTTGAACAAAAACAAGAGATTACATGCCCCAATGGCGTTTGAAGCTTGCTTGAGCATCATCCAAAATGCTGCTATGGGATTCGAAAAATATGAAAAAGGAAGGCTACAAAATCTTCCACAATCTTGTGGCAGTAGAAAGAATAACAATCATTGGCAAATGCAATACGTTTTGCCTATGTAACATCGATTGACTTTGTCAATGCTTTTTAAACATGTTTCACGCAGCATGAGTAGCTGTGCAACATGGCTTAAAATAAAGAAAAAAGGCTCTACAACGCGGTCAGTGCTGACCGCTTCATAATGCTTTTTTTCCCTTTAAGACATGTTGTACAACAGCCTGCGCTGGTGTGCAATTTGAATAAAAAACACATTGACAAAGCCAAATAGCACTCACGTATGCGATTTCGCAATGCATCAGGCAAAACCTAAAAATAGGGAAGTAGTTAAAGGGGCCATCCAGTGAAGAAGAAACACTGTTCTTTACCCAGATCTGCACCACTAACAATCAGCATCAAAGAAGCATACTGTACCATCATTCTCTGGATAGCTCCTTTAAGGGTTAAAGATCTCTCAAGGGAGGGTTTCTTCAAAATTGGGAGAACAGTGACAGCCTTAAAGGAAGTCCAGACCAAAGAGATGAATGAAGTATGTCTAACAAGGCAGTTGTCAAAATATATTTGAGGGAGTAAATACATTTAACTGGGATGAGGTCAGAAGGATAGCCAGATTTACAAGAACCAAGAGTATGCAGACAAGATTGATATAGTAGTTGAAAGTCAGTTTAAGTTGCGACTGCAGGAGCTGTAGAAAGCGGAAATAATGCATATTTCTGACAGCACTAACTTTAGAGAACAAACTATTGGCAAGCGGTTTGCGGAAGAAAAATCGGAGCTAGCATAAGAACCAGTGGTTGAAACACCAGAAATGTCATTAATTATTTTAGACATGTGTTTTTGTTTATTGGTGATTGTAACAATTTTACTGGAATAGTGAAGGTGACGAACTTCCAACAAGGCAGATTTGCATTTTGAAGTGCATGTCTATAGCTACTGGTCAATATCTAAACTTCAATGATATGGTAGAACTCTAAAAGGACCCGTTCAGCAGGCCACGGGGCAGACAGGGGCTAACTGGGTCACACCACTGGGGTGGAGGCCTGTTGCCACCGTTGACCCAGGGCCTGCCTTACCATGGCTTTACAAATTGGGTAAAATACGAGCCTTTTCACACTTGACTCTCTCTGTAGTGGTTCTCCCCTTTCACTGGGTTCTCCCTTCTTGGTTCAAAGTTTAAGGTAAGTCTATGGGTGCATCTTGTGTTTCCCCCCTATCCCAGGTTTGTATTAGGACTCATTTCCTCGTCCCAAGGCCCGACCAATCACTCTGCAAGTTCATAGCATAAGCACTGGGCCGCGTTTGCTACCCTAGGATCTCACCAGCAGATAGAATTCTCCAGGTGGCGAGGGGCAGTCTTCTCAGGGGCTGTGTAGCAGCCAGCATTGCGGCGTTTTGCTCAATGGATCGCAGCAAATATGGAGGTTTCTATCAAGGCGCCGCTTCTGGACGGTGGGCTGCTGGTCGTGACTCAATCCTGTACTCCAGTGGATACTTGACACAAGGCACAGCTCACTCTGGCGAGTAATTTCCGCTTCTTTTTGAAAGAGACAACCACACGCCTGTGATGATGATTCGTTGGCGCAACAGAAGCCAAGCCCGATCTTCGCCACAAATGCCTCGGGGTGACAACATCTATTCTTCACAAGGTACTGTCAGGGCAACTCTAGGGTCACTTAATTTTCAGGACTGGCTCTGACCCAACAACACACCTGGCAATGTCACAGTCACACAGTCCACTTGTGGGGCACACTGCTACCACCAGACGCTTATCACAGCTTCAGACTGGTCTACCACATGGCACACCATTATAAAGGGGACATTCCCAGTCTCAACAAACACCATCTCAAACTGGTCTAATTTGGACTTTGACTCATTTAATAGCCTAATAATTATCTGATATTTCTTCAATCAATAGGACTACTATCACAGTCAAGCCCACTGAAAAAAGACATTGGTCCAATGCCACAGCTCTGGTTATGAGTGACAATTACCTATCCATTCTCAGATTCACGAATCAGATGCTGATGGGTTCAATCAGCAAAAAAATACAGCTGTATTTTAATCCTCACCAGTAAAAATATTGGAACGTATTGTTTCGACCAAGCAACTGATGATCTACAACATGAATAAAGAACTGCTCTCAAGCAACTAATTCTAATGCCACATCCAAGATGTTTAACATGTTACTGATATTGTCAGTAGAGTAAAACTGCACTACCAAATTCATTTTGGAAAATCCACCCCTCTCTACAAATGGCAGAACTCTTACAAGGAACTTCATAACCACATTCTTAACAGAGTGGGTGTCAGTGTGCTTGAGTGGGGAAGTCAGGAATCCAGTAAAAGATCTGGGAGGTTTTGCCAATGCAACGCCTGCATGTAGATTTCCTGTAGTTTTTTCATAAAGAATTACAGCTCCCAGACGTCTATGTGCCAGAATCATCCTGCAATATCCAGATTTTCATGCAGGAGAAAGACAGCTTCTTTTCAGGCTGCGCCATGCACAGTTTTCTCATCAATAATTTCATGGCAAATGTTGCAGAGATATTATCAATTATTTCATAGACGAGGTCGTGAGTGATGTAATATGGGGGTAATTAGCAGTGCATGGCAAGGGCCAGAGTTATAGTTACCTTAGCGCATGAGTATAGTTACTTGAGATAACTATAACTGGTGATTTCAGTGTTTTTTTTTTAGAGTTTAAAATGGTATGTAGTTGCTGAAACATTTCACCTAACTATAATGTTACTTTAACCTTTGTTTTTTTCAGGGAATTTCTAGGTTTTTAAAAAATAATGAAAACTATATTTAATTACCATACGTAAATCCACCAGCCAGGCCTTTGGCTGTGCACGGTGGGGTCTGGCTTCAAGGCCTGGCCTGTGGCTAATCCCCCACATGCATCCAAGTCCACGCTGTGCACAGCCAAAGGCAGTGCGCATTGGGAGCTTGGCCACACAGCCTGGCCTGCAACCAGGCCCTGTGGCCAACCCCAATAAAGGCAGCCAACCCCCACACTGCGCAGGTCCTTCAGTTGTGCACGGCAGAGGGTTGGCCTCAGGGTCTGGCATGCAGGTAGGCCCTGTGGTCAACCACCCTATAGGCAGACAACCTCACACTGCACAAGGCCTTTGGCCGTGTGCTGCGGGGTGGGTCACAGCCCCATCCCCCACGGTCATTTTTTAAGCCGAGGGTGGCCATATGGCCCCCTCCCCAAGCCTCATTAAACCCTGGGGACCCCAGGGCCTTATATATTTTAAAGAGGAGGGGCCACACTCTCCCCCTCCCCAATCACTATTAGGCTCAAGTGACCCTCTTCCCCGTGCTTTTTAAAAAAATTGTTATTATGAAGTGGCCCGCCCGGCCCCCTCCCAGAGCCTTACTGGACCCTAGGGACCCCATCCCCCAGAACATTTTTAGCTAAAAGGGAGAGAGGGCCACGTAGCACCCCTCCCAGACCTTTATTTGGCCCTAGAGACTTCATGCTTAGGGCGACTACTAAAAATAAAGGGAAGGGGTACCGTGTAACCCCCTCCCCTAGCCTTGTTAGGCTCTGGGGACCCCATCTCAAGGGCTGTTTTGTAAAATTAAAGGGGTGAGGGGCCACGTGGCACCACTCATCGAACCTTGTTATGCCTAGAAGAACCCATCCCCCACAGCTATTTAATGTAATTAAAGGGGAGGGGGCCATGTGGCCCCCTCTCCAAGCCATTATCAGCACAGTCAAACACATCCTCTGGGGCCCTCTTTACTTAAAGGTGGGTGCCCTGATGTTCAACCAGGGTACCCACCATCGACTTGTTGGGGGGCTGCTGGGGGAGCCCCAAGGCCCCTGCGGACCCAGCCGGCTCCCCGTATGCAACAGGAGCTGTAATTGCTCCCACCCGGAGGGGGTAGCTACCAATGCATCAGTGCAGGCAGGGAAACAGATCAAAAGTCTGCTCCCAGCTTGGGGCAGCATTTTCAAAGTTCCCATCGGCTCGGTGCAAACTTTGCGTTTGCCGGAGTTTTGAAAATGCTCCTGCCAAGCAGGAGCAAACAAAGGTTTCCCTGCCCGCGCCAGTGCGGGCAGGGAAACCACTATGTCATAGGGGTGGACTCACTGGGACATAGCTAGTGAGCCAGACCCAGGGGATGGGGACCCTAGAGCCAACAATGGCTCAGAGTGGGGGGCTGCCCGGTCACCCTGCCTTTTCAAAAGTTAAGGGTCCCCAGCAAAAACAACCCAGGGAGAGGGGGGGGCCTTGTGCCCCCTCACCTGAAGAATTTGTGGGGCCTCGGGGTATTTGGTCCCCAGAGCTGAAATCAGTAAAGGTGGGGATGCCGCGTATCCCCTTTCACCAAAAAATAGATGTTGGGCCCCAAGACATCGGTCCCCCGGAACCAAAATCGGCACGCGGCCCCACTCTCCCCCTAAAACATATGTTGGGACCCGGGGGATGGGGAACCCCTGACCCCACCACCAGGCATAGGGGGTCAGAGGGTCCCTACCCTTCTCCATATCATTTTATATTTTTTAGTACTCTGGACTGAGTCCCCTGTCTAAGATGAATGAATGAATGAAAAGTACTTATATAGTGCACGGCTACTTAGGCAGAGTGTCCTGGTGCTTTTAGACAGCTGAAGATAGAGCAAATCAAAGAATCACCAACATTCTTACATTGGTATAATTTGAATAAGAGAGTTTTCAGCCCCTTCCTAAATTTGACTTCCTTTTTAATGGCCTTCAAATGTTCAGGAAGTTGATTCCATACTCTAACCGCCTTAAAGGAGGACCCTATCTGCATTGCCTCTTAAAACGGGGCACCGCAATTAAGCTGGCGTTACTCAAATGCATGGGCCTCCCTAGGCTGTATTCACTGATTCTCTCATTGATGTAAGTAGGTCCCTTATTATGGAGGGCTTGATGCGTCAAGGTCGAAGCCTTGTACATTATGCGATGTAGGACTGGCAGCCAAAGAAGTCTCACCTGGAATAAAGACACTTATGAATGTTTAGGTATTTTATACTATAGGCATGGACTGCCATGTTCTGCATAAGTTGTAGTTGCTGGGTCAGATACTCTGGAAGACCCAGGTACAGAGAATTGGCATCATCCAGCCTAGACAGAATCAGTGTCCTGACCACTGTAACTTGAGCCTCATGTGGAAGCAGTTAAAGAAACGTCATCATCATGCGAAAAATCCAAAAGCATACTTTCACAACTGCTAATACCTGTGCCCCGAATGACAATTGAGCATTGAACATAACGCCCAAATTTCTAGCCACTGCCATTTGAGGCGGCGGGTGTACACTCTTAGGCAGCGCACCTACCCACCCTGGAAGGGGATTCTGGCCAAACAGTAAGATTTCAGTTTTGTCTGTGTTACATTGAAATGTATTGGCCTTCAGCCATTCGAACAAAGCTGCCATACAGAAGGCGATTGTAACCTTTGCATTTGTGGAATCCTCATTATATGTGAGCAGGAGGTGGGTATCATCAGCATATGAGATGACCGTGATGTTAAATGATTCAACCATATATGGCAGGAGAGACTTGTATATGTTGAAGTGTGTGGGGACTCAGGGAGTAGCCGTGTGGCACTCCCCACTTCAACCATTTTGCTTCCAAGGCATACAGCTTCATCCAGACCACCTGCTCTAGTCTTTTTTTCCAGCTAGCTTAGAGCAGAACCCATCACTCCCAGATGTTCTAACCTGTACTGCAAGATGCAATGGTCTACTGTATCAAATGTGGCTGACAGGTACAACAGCACCAGTGCCACATTAAGGGCAGAATCCAAACTGCTCTTTACGGATTCTGATATCTCTAATAGTGTAGTCTCAATGCTGTGGCGAGCTCTAAACTCCGATTGGGAGGGATGGAGTAAGTTATTCCCGGTCAGAAAGGTGGTCAGTTGCTGATTTACCAACTTCTCTAAAACCTTTGAGGCTGCTAGAAGCAGAGAGACTGGTCAAAAATTAGCAGGGATTCAGGGTCAGCAGTGGTGTTTTTAAGCAGAGGGATCACATTAGCTCTCTTCCAGCCATCTGGTAGGACACCTGATTGAAGAGAAATAACAAATAGCTCTCAGTATGTCGGAGCGAAAACGTCAGGGATAGTCTTTAAATTCTGAGGAGGTATAGGATCCGTAGGGGATCTTGACTTCCATTTTACAAAAGAGGCTGTCACTTCCTCCAAAGACCGGGCCTGAAATGCCAACAATTTAGAATGTGTAACAAGGCCGGCTAAGTCTCCTGTCTCAGGCCCCCAGGAAAAGTCCTGCCAGATTAGACTGAATTTTGAGGATTTTTTAATCAGAAGAAATCGCTAAATCGAACGCATAAAGACTAACTAGATGGCTGCCACCACTTCCTTGTTGATGTAGTGGCAGCCAATCGGATCTTGACAGGAGATCTGTTGGATCAGCAGAGGCTTCGCGTTCCTAGACATACAACAGTTTTGAGCATTAATTGCTAAAAAATACTGAACGGATTTACACCAAAACACAAAAAGCACTCTTTCTGGATCAAGATTTAGCTTTCTGCCAAATATGGTGTAAATCCGTTCAACAGTTTAGGCTGTAGCTGTGTTGAAAGTTCCTATGAAAAAATGAATAGGCAAAATGTGTTTGGGACCCCACCTTTTCTCGGCACCCGCTTGATGGATCACCCCAAAACTTTCCATGTGCAAACTAGCCAAAAAGTAGCACTTCTTCCGAAGGTTCCGTGAAGATTTGCTTAATGGAGCCAAAGTTATTAGCAACACTAAAAATGCATTTCCTGTGGAAACACAGCCCTAACTATAACCACCTAGTGGCGACCTCCAGTAGGATATATATAGCTTCCCAAATTTTCTTCCAACAGTGCTCCGCTAGTAAGCAGAAAGTACTCGGACACTCAAATAAGCTGAAAAAAGTTTTAATAGCTGAAAAAACGTGTTTCGGCTTTCGCCTTGTTCACGCTTCTAGTTGCATTTAAGTTTCACGCGTGATTTTATCCACATCTTTTAGTCACAATCAAAGAAGGACTGAACACCCATATAGTGTATGTACAAAAATTTCAACAATTGGCGGCCATTTTGTAATGTCATTTGTAGTGTGATAATCATGCAGTAAATACAAAATTCAATACCAATAAAAGCAGCAGTTCATAGATATATATACAGTTATCGTCAATTAATATTTTTGAATCAATCTCAGATATAATTGTAATCTCAGATATAAATATTAGATCACTGTTATCACGGTAGGTTAATGCTTATACATATGCATAATTCTCGTAATGTCACTATGTACTCAGCAGTCCATTTTTAGCCTCTATAGGCAAACAACTTACAGCATCAATTTCTTAGATGCCCCAATTGCATTGATACAACACAATGCTGTGCCGTTCCTATCCCGCCCCAGTGGGCATGCAGATAACAACATATATTTGCAATACTACATATCGGGTGGGCATAAATAGGTAAACTCATTCATATCTGCGTAGTTATAGCAAGTGAATTCAAAAGCATTGACCAGTTCATGAAGGAATTCATGGAAATGTTGTAAAGCAAGGGTGAGATGATAGAGCCTTGAGGGATGCCTGATTTTATGCTGTAGGGTTTTATATGAGAAAGGAGGCATATGTATGACATTGTTCTATTGTGTAGGTAAGAGGAGATCCAAGTGATCGCAGAACCCTCTATGGCAGCTTCCTTGAGTCGAGATTAGTGTGTCATGATCAACTGTGTCCACAGCAGCTTAAAGGTCCAAGAAATGTAAAGCAGCAACCCAATTCTGGTTTACTGTAGTTGTAAGGTTGTCCCACATAGAGTTTAGGACTAATTCAGTGCCACTTTCTGGAAGTAATCCCATTGGGAAGTAGGGAGTTTTCTTCAATATACTGTGACATCTGGGCAAAGGCTGCTCTTTTCAGAGGTTTGCTTAGGAATGGTCAGTTTGCTTTAGGTCGGTAATTTTTGGGGTCTTGAATGACCAAGTTTGTTTTCTTTAACAATGGACGTATGTGTGCCTTTTTAAATTCTTTTTCGAAAACTTGTGTGGTTAAAGATTTGTTGATTAGTGTTCTGACTAGGATGGTGACTGAAGCGGTTATCAGAATGTATTTGAAGATTTGTGGGAGGACAAAGGTCAAAGGGGCACTGCGTAGACTGATAGCTCTCGAAAGATCCTGAAACTTAGTTGCTGTCAGTTCTTTAAAGGAGTGCAGAGGCTGTGTTAACTTAACCCTGAAGGGGATTGTTGGAAATGGGCTAGAGCTGTTGGGTTTTCTTTATGTGTTAAGTATGAATCCAACATGTCTTCTTTTAGTTGTTTAATGAGTTGTCAATTTGTGAACAAAAATCCTTAAAATGGGAAGGGTTCCTTCAGTGCATTTTGGATTCTAAATTCAGTGAGAAAAAAAAAAATCTTTACTAGAGCATTTTGCGATCTGGAATCTACTTGAGTAGTAGATTTTTCTGATTGTTTACTTGTACAGTCTGTCATGTCTGTGTATGCGTATTTTGTTTGTTTTGAGACAGGTGCATTGAAGTTTTGCGATTTGCTGCTTAATCTTTTTAAGTCTGCATTCATACATGGGCTGTTTAGGTCTCGCCTGAGCCAGCGCATGCGCTGCACCGGCAAGACTTTTAGTAAGTGGGCTTCAGAAAATGCTACCACATGCTTTTGCTTGTGGCCTAGCGCTTGCGGTTATGTGCACAGGCACGCACGCAGCCGCCAGCTTTCAGCGCGCGATCAGGCGCCATCTGGCTTTCCTCTCGCTTACTCTCCCAAGTGCCTCGCTCCGCCCTCCCCCACCGCACAGCGGGTCGGGCGGCCACACGTCTTCTTTTATTTCCTTTTCACTCGTCTTGTTTATTTTCTTTTAGCGCCCCGCTGTGCCATACATCGTTCACTGCCAGTCCCTGAGCTTTCCCTAAATCGTTCCTTCCCTCTGATGTCTGAGCCCTAATCCCTCCGCTCCCAGTGGACAGTAGGCCCTGCTGCCTGCAGTCCTAACCCCTTCCCTCCTTCTGCACGCCTAACCTTTACCGCCATGTGCACACCCGACTCTGAAATCTGCACACACCCGGTTCTGCCACCCTTGGTTCTACCCTCTTACTGCCCTGTGCACACCCAGCTCTTCAATCTCTAGTTTGAACCCCTCTCCTGCCCGTGCACACCCGGCTCCGCACTCTGTAGCCTTCACCCCTCCCCTGACTGTGGACACTTGGCTGCACTGCATACTCTGTAGCCTTTGACCCCCCCCCCCTCCTGCCTTGCACTCTCGGCTCCGCACTCTGTAGCCTTGACCCCTCCCCTGACTGTGGATACGTGGCTGCACTACACACTCTGTAGCCTTTGACCCCCCCTCCCGCCTGTGCACACCTGGCTCTACAATCTGCACACACCCGGTTCTGCCACCCTTAGTTCTACCCTCTTACCGCCCTGTGCACACCCAGCTCTTCAATCTCTAGTTTTAACCCAACTCCTGCCCGTGCACACCCGGCGCCGCACTCTGTAGCCTTCACCCCTCCCCTGACTGTGGACACTTGGCTGCACTACACACTCTGTAGCCTTTGACACTCCCTCCTGCCTGTGCACTCTCGGTTCTGCAGTCTGTAACCTTTGACACCCCTCCCCTGCATGTGCACTCTCGGCTCCTCACTCTGTAGGCTTGACCCCTCCCCTGCCTGTGCACTCTCGGCTCTGCAGTTTGTAGCCTTGACCCCTTCTGCCTGTGCACTCCTGGCTCCGCAGTCTGTAGCCTTTGACCCCTCTCCTGCCTGTACACACCCGGCTCCGCAGGCTATAGCCTTTGACCCCTCCCCTGCCTGTGCACACCCGGGTCTGCACTCTGTAGCCTTTGCCTCTCCCCTGCCTGTGCACACCCTGCTCTGCTGCCTGTAGCCCTGAACCCCCTTATCCACTGTGCATAATCGACTGCGTTCTGCAGTCCTAAACCTTTACTGTCCACAAACGCGCACGCGAGGCTTTGCGCCCATAGTGTGAACCCCTTACTCCCTCCACACACTCACCTTTGCTGCCTCTTGTTCCAGCCTCTTACCTTCCCTCGCACCCAGGCCTCTGCCGCTGTGCTTCGCACTGGAGCCCGCCCATATACACACACACCCCTTTCTGCTTTCTAGAGTTAGTTATTGGCACTTGTTTAGCGCTTACTACCATAGTTATGACATCGCAGCACATGAAGTGATTTGTGTAGTGAGCGGAGGGCCTCACTTCGGAACTCCTCGCTGCAGCATCACCACCTCTCACCCCGCTATGCCTCAATCAATCCCAGCGTGATTCTCGCCCTCCTCCACCCTCTGATGCACTGCTCATCGGAGTAGGGAGTACCTCCACCCATCCCCAGCTGTGCTTCGGCGCCTTCGTGATCTTGCCCCTCAGAGACGCGCTTCTCGCAAGAGAGCACTCACATGCGTATTACTAGTGCACTTCTCTGTGTGCTTCCCACAAGAGAGTGATGGACGCCCCGTTGTGTGCATTTCTAGTGCTCTCCCACTGTGCTTCACTCCCCTCTGCCTGCATTACTAGTGGGTTCCCCTATATGCTTGTGATGAAGTCCTGTCTGCTCCAGAGGCGCACCAGTACTTTAGAAACTGCACCGAACAGTTTGAGGCACTTTAAAAAATGTTTTGGTCTACAAAGAAACAAATATATACCAGTGGCACAAAAGTTAGCAGGGCAAGAGACAACATTTTATAATTGAGTCCTGTAGTATGCCAGTTGTATAATGCTGATGTTTCTGATCTTTTTGGACAGACAAATCAATGAGTCCTCTACAGGACAACTGAATTTCCAGCATCTTAGATAACTGCAAAGGCGAGAAACAAAGATAGTATAGCAGCTAAGAATGACCATAAGTGGTGCAAAAATGTCCATTAATCCTGTGGTGACTAAAAAGAAATATACTTCATACAGCCCAAGGGTTCAAAAGTTAGTCGCTGTAGAGACAAGCATTGGCATAGCCAATAGGTCTCACCTTTCGGAACTTATAAGTGTTTAACCATGCAACAGTTGATGTTGTTGCACCAAGGATATTGTGCTGCATAACTAAATACTTATAAGGTCCCAAAAGCGAGACCTATTGGCTGTGCCAATGCTTGTTTTCAGTTTTGATGTTTTCTGTGGAATTGATATATCAAACGCTTGATGGAGCCAACCATAGGGCTTTTGCACTAACTTAATTGTGTTCAGCTCTGTGTTGGAAGCAAACTGAGTTTCTAAGTCCTCCAAATTCAGCTTGTTCCAAGGTCGCTATGTAGCTGCGAGTAAGCAGAGTTTAGCGGAGGTGGGTTGTGGTTTCTTGAGTTGGAATGCAACCCGGTGGTCGTCTGATCACATGACCGGAGTAATCCTTTAGAATGTAACTAGGTTTGGGCTGCTGAAAATGACATCTAAAGTGAGTCCTGCATTGTGTGTGGGTTGGGAATTATATGTTGTAGGTTGAGTGTTTAAGGTTGGGTGAGGGTTGCATCTGACAAGGAGGGTCTCACCTTGTAAGGAAACATCCTCAGCTTTGGGAGAGTTGCTGTTTCCTTAAATATGATGGCTAAGCCGCCACCACTTGTGCCCATCCGATTATGTGTAACAGTTTAATAGCCTGGTGGAACAGCTCCATGCAAACCTGGAGCCATGTCTTCTCCCAGCCATGTTGCATCATGTTTCAGCATTTTAAACGAGCATCAGCAAAGCCAATAGCTCATGCCTATTTTGTAGTCATGTTATACACCAGCGCACCTGCTGTGCAGGATGGTTAAAAGAGATTTTAAAAGTGCTATAATTCGGCTAGAGGCGTCATAATGCTTTTTTCATTTATTGCTGCCCTGAGGCAACACAGGGGGAGGGAGGGGAGCAGGGTACATAGCAGGGAATGAGGGTGGAGGGTAATATGGAGGGAGGGCAGGAGACAATGATGCGGGTGGGGGAGGAATAAAGAAAGCGCTATGACGGGGTCAGTGCTGGCTGCATCATAACTTTTGTTTTCTATTGATCCCCAAGAAGGAAGATGGAAACATAGAGGAAGGGAGGGAGAAAGGAAGGAAACACAGAGGGAGAGAGGCAAAGAGTTGGTGGGGGAGCACACAGACAATGGAGGGTGTGGAGAGGACATTGGGGCATGCAGAACAACGGAGGGAGGGCGGGGCTGGGGCAAGCATATACACAATGGAGAATGGTTGGGAGAGGCTGTGGGCAAGCAGATTGACAACGGAGGGTTGGAGGCAGGGGTTGGGGCAAGCAGATGGACAACAGAAGATTAGTGGACTGAAGGGATTGTGGATGGGACACGGAGGGGAGAAGTGCAAGAGTGCGCCAGCTGAAAAACAGGCATTCTCATGCAGAGCTTAAGCAAAAATATGAAAGTAGCACCTGAAAAAAAGTACAGCGTAAGGACACAAGTAATGTGCACATGCTCCAGGCGAGGGGCAAACACACAAGGAGGATGCCAGTCTACAGAAGCTGACCAATAAGAAGCAAGTAAACGAGAGTGACAAAGAAGCCAACCATGGGTAAGTAAGGGGCGGCCTTCTAAGCCCCTGTAAGACAAGAAATGGTCTCACAAGAGGCAGTGCTATCTTAGGCGAGAGCTAAACAGGTGTTAAAAATAAAGAACCTCATTTAACTAGGATTGTGCCACTGAAGAAGAAAGACAAATATATACAGTGACAGAGTTAACAGGCTGCATTTGTACCGTGAAGCAGGATCTGTGCAATGCTCAAGTTGAGGGGTTAGGGCCTCATCTGGCAAGGTTTGCAGGGCATCATCGGAACGAAAGGCATGAAGCATTGGCAGATTTCAAGCATGCTGGGCGTCCTGTCTCTACACCCGGTTACATGAAATGTAATAGGTCGTTAGACTCGTTACGATCATGATGGCGACATTAAGTTACTCTCTAGCAGAGAACCTCTCCCCCCAGTCCCCACCTCCTTCCCGAGTACGTAGGTAGGTGTAGGAGAGCAATCGGAGACATGCTGCTCCGTCTGCACCGCCCGTGCTTCCACCTCCGCCGCACTGAGGATGGCAGAATGAATCTCCGTTGCTGGGGCAACAGCACCATCTTCAGGCCGCTGGGAGTCAGTGCACGGTATTGGCTGCGTTGGTCTAATACTATTCTCGTTAATGTCAGAGGAAGAAGAAATGGTGGACTTGGAACCGCGAAGAGTCCTGGAAAACGTTCCATAACCTTAACTTGCCCCATGTTGCACCAAGCGTGCAAGGTGAGCCGGTCGGTCCGCCGACCACGCACAGAGGTGCATTGTGGGGCAGTTTCTCCGTAAAGCACAGTTTGAAAAATGGGCCAAACACTGCATTTCAAGGTCTAATCACACAGTACTTGGCACATTATAAGTTTGAATAAGAGGGACCAAATTTCACTGACTTTGGCTTTCGGTGGGAAATTAAAAGCGAACACCATCAGAAGAAGGTACTAATCAGTTTAAGGCGCTTTGCAGGGCACGGTACAGCATTATTGGCCGCTGCGGAGGCTATTCCTGGTTGTTGACGGTTCTCAATCCGCGTTATAACACGGGTGTGAGCCTTTAACAACCAGTATATCCAGAGGTCGAAGGGCTGTATTGCCGTCAGAACACTGGCACCACTGACGCTGGAATGTTCGAAGATAAAAAGGAGAAACATTGGTATGATAGAACGAAGGGTGTATCCCAGCCATTGTGTCAGGGGCGGCTCCTCCGCTATGGCGGAGGAGCGTCGCCCCCCCCCACCCCCCTCGCCCCACTCCCCCTGCCAGCAGCCAAAAAATGAGAAGTAAAACGATAATGAACCGGTGTTTATCATCGTTTTATTTTCCTCCGTAGGCCACGGAGATTACAGGCAGAGGCGGAGTTTTAGGTGCACTGGTTGTCAGTGCGCATGAGGGTTTGGCCGGCCGTCTCTGGCCGGCCTAACTCTCATGCGCACTGAAGCTCTCTCCAACCCAGCTGCATTGCTGGGTTGGAGAGACCAGCAGTCACAGGCTCCCCAGTCTGTCTAGGAGCGCAAATCATTGGTTCTCAGGCCAATCCTGATGCTGCTTTCATGCAGTGTCAGGATTGGCCCAGGGGATTCTGGGAGCCTGTGCCTGCAGTACACAGTGATGGAGCCAGAGAGGAGCATCAAAGCCGTCAAACAGGTAAGTTTATTATTATTTTTTTTTGTTCGTCCCGGTCCCCCCCCCTCTCTCTGCCCTGCCCCGCTACTGGCCTCTCCACTGCCTTCAATGGGGCGCTCCACAGTCCGGACTTCTCAAAGGAGAGAGGCATTCGCTGAACAGGAACAGATAGGACTCTTTACACATCACTGCAGAAGGAACAAAGACATTAGGTTAAAAGCTTGCAAAAAAGATCAGTTGCTACCGCATCCAACATTATGTTCCTGGCACTCTCCCCAGAATGCTCCAGGTGCAAACTGCAAAGTGCAGACTTCTTACGCATGTCTGGGCTTGCCCATCCTTGCATCCTTCCTGGACAAAGATAACTGCAATGGTAATTTACGTAAATGGGTCGCGACACTGCTCGTCATGCTGCAAATAACCCCAAAGGATTCTGGATAGTGTAGTGGCTACGGTGAGTACGCCTACGCCACGAGTATATAGAAATATAATGCCATCCCTGGACACGTGTTTCGAGGTAATTGCCTCTCGTCAGCAGGGAGCAGGTAGGTATGCGGGGTGCCGATGACTGCCATATATATAGGTAAAATACCTTCCAAGGCGCGCAGGTGCAGACACCGGGCTCGTCAGCCAAAGTCGCTCGAATGAGCTATTAGTAATTTACGTAAATGGGTCGCGACACTGCTCGTCATGCTGCAAATAACCCCAAAGGATTCTGGATAGTGTAGTGGCTACGGTGAGTACGCCTACGCCACGAGTATATAGAAATATAATGCCATCCCTGGACACGTGTTTCGAGGTAATTGCCTCTCGTCAGCAGGGAGCAGGTAGGTATGCGGGGTGCCGATGACTGCCATATATATAGGTAAAATACCTTCCAAGGCGCGCAGGTGCAGACACCGGGCTCGTCAGCCAAAGTCGCTCGAATGAGCTATTAGTAATTTACGTAAATGGGTCGCGACACTGCTCGTCATGCTGCAAATAACCCCAAAGGATTCTGGATAGTGTAGTGGCTACGGTGAGTACGCCTACGCCACGAGTATATAGAAATATAATGCCATCCCTGGACACGTGTTTCGAGGTAATTGCCTCTCGTCAGCAGGGAGCAGGTAGGTATGCGGGGTGCCGATGACTGCCATATATATAGGTAAAATACCTTCCAAGGCGCGCAGGTGCAGACACCGGGCTCGTCAGCCAAAGTCGCTCGAATGAGCTATTAGTAATTTACGTAAATGGGTCGCGACACTGCTCGTCATGCTGCAAATAACCCCAAAGGATTCTGGATAGTGTAGTGGCTACGGTGAGTACGCCTACGCCACGAGTATATAGAAATATAATGCCATCCCTGGACACGTGTTTCGAGGTAATTGCCTCTCGTCAGCAGGGAGCAGGTAGGTATGCGGGGTGCCGATGACTGCCATATATATAGGTAAAATACCTTCCAAGGCGCGCAGGTGCAGACACCGGGCTCGTCAGCCAAAGTCGCTCGAATGAGCTATTAGTAATTTACGTAAATGGGTCGCGACACTGCTCGTCATGCTGCAAATAACCCCAAAGGATTCTGGATAGTGTAGTGGCTACGGTGAGTACGCCTACGCCACGAGTATATAGAAATATAATGCCATCCCTGGACACGTGTTTCGAGGTAATTGCCTCTCGTCAGCAGGGAGCAGGTAGGTATGCGGGGTGCCGATGACTGCCATATATATAGGTAAAATACCTTCCAAGGCGCGCAGGTGCAGACACCGGGCTCGTCAGCCAAAGTCGCTCGAATGAGCTATTAGTAATTTACGTAAATGGGTCGCGACACTGCTCGTCATGCTGCAAATAACCCCAAAGGATTCTGGATAGTGTAGTGGCTACGGTGAGTACGCCTACGCCACGAGTATATAGAAATATAATGCCATCCCTGGACACGTGTTTCGAGGTAATTGCCTCTCGTCAGCAGGGAGCAGGTAGGTATGCGGGGTGCCGATGACTGCCATATATATAGGTAAAATACCTTCCAAGGCGCGCAGGTGCAGACACCGGGCTCGTCAGCCAAAGTCGCTCGAATGAGCTATTAGTAATTTACGTAAATGGGTCGCGACACTGCTCGTCATGCTGCAAATAACCCCAAAGGATTCTGGATAGTGTAGTGGCTACGGTGAGTACGCCTACGCCACGAGTATATAGAAATATAATGCCATCCCTGGACACGTGTTTCGAGGTAATTGCCTCTCGTCAGCAGGGAGCAGGTAGGTATGCGGGGTGCCGATGACTGCCATATATATAGGTAAAATACCTTCCAAGGCGCGCAGGTGCAGACACCGGGCTCGTCAGCCAAAGTCGCTCGAATGAGCTATTAGTAATTTACGTAAATGGGTCGCGACACTGCTCGTCATGCTGCAAATAACCCCAAAGGATTCTGGATAGTGTAGTGGCTACGGTGAGTACGCCTACGCCACGAGTATATAGAAATATAATGCCATCCCTGGACACGTGTTTCGAGGTAATTGCCTCTCGTCAGCAGGGAGCAGGTAGGTATGCGGGGTGCCGATGACTGCCATATATATAGGTAAAATACCTTCCAAGGCGCGCAGGTGCAGACACCGGGCTCGTCAGCCAAAGTCGCTCGAATGAGCTATTAGTAATTTACGTAAATGGGTCGCGACACTGCTCGTCATGCTGCAAATAACCCCAAAGGATTCTGGATAGTGTAGTGGCTACGGTGAGTACGCCTACGCCACGAGTATATAGAAATATAATGCCATCCCTGGACACGTGTTTCGAGGTAATTGCCTCTCGTCAGCAGGGAGCAGGTAGGTATGCGGGGTGCCGATGACTGCCATATATATAGGTAAAATACCTTCCAAGGCGCGCAGGTGCAGACACCGGGCTCGTCAGCCAAAGTCGCTCGAATGAGCTATTAGTAATTTACGTAAATGGGTCGCGACACTGCTCGTCATGCTGCAAATAACCCCAAAGGATTCTGGATAGTGTAGTGGCTACGGTGAGTACGCCTACGCCACGAGTATATAGAAATATAATGCCATCCCTGGACACGTGTTTCGAGGTAATTGCCTCTCGTCAGCAGGGAGCAGGTAGGTATGCGGGGTGCCGATGACTGCCATATATATAGGTAAAATACCTTCCAAGGCGCGCAGGTGCAGACACCGGGCTCGTCAGCCAAAGTCGCTCGAATGAGCTATTAGTAATTTACGTAAATGGGTCGCGACACTGCTCGTCATGCTGCAAATAACCCCAAAGGATTCTGGATAGTGTAGTGGCTACGGTGAGTACGCCTACGCCACGAGTATATAGAAATATAATGCCATCCCTGGACACGTGTTTCGAGGTAATTGCCTCTCGTCAGCAGGGAGCAGGTAGGTATGCGGGGTGCCGATGACTGCCATATATATAGGTAAAATACCTTCCAAGGCGCGCAGGTGCAGACACCGGGCTCGTCAGCCAAAGTCGCTCGAATGAGCTATTAGTAATTTACGTAAATGGGTCGCGACACTGCTCGTCATGCTGCAAATAACCCCAAAGGATTCTGGATAGTGTAGTGGCTACGGTGAGTACGCCTACGCCACGAGTATATAGAAATATAATGCCATCCCTGGACACGTGTTTCGAGGTAATTGCCTCTCGTCAGCAGGGAGCAGGTAGGTATGCGGGGTGCCGATGACTGCCATATATATAGGTAAAATACCTTCCAAGGCGCGCAGGTGCAGACACCGGGCTCGTCAGCCAAAGTCGCTCGAATGAGCTATTAGTAATTTACGTAAATGGGTCGCGACACTGCTCGTCATGCTGCAAATAACCCCAAAGGATTCTGGATAGTGTAGTGGCTACGGTGAGTACGCCTACGCCACGAGTATATAGAAATATAATGCCATCCCTGGACACGTGTTTCGAGGTAATTGCCTCTCGTCAGCAGGGAGCAGGTAGGTATGCGGGGTGCCGATGACTGCCATATATATAGGTAAAATACCTTCCAAGGCGCGCAGGTGCAGACACCGGGCTCGTCAGCCAAAGTCGCTCGAATGAGCTATTAGTAATTTACGTAAATGGGTCGCGACACTGCTCGTCATGCTGCAAATAACCCCAAAGGATTCTGGATAGTGTAGTGGCTACGGTGAGTACGCCTACGCCACGAGTATATAGAAATATAATGCCATCCCTGGACACGTGTTTCGAGGTAATTGCCTCTCGTCAGCAGGGAGCAGGTAGGTATGCGGGGTGCCGATGACTGCCATATATATAGGTAAAATACCTTCCAAGGCGCGCAGGTGCAGACACCGGGCTCGTCAGCCAAAGTCGCTCGAATGAGCTATTAGTAATTTACGTAAATGGGTCGCGACACTGCTCGTCATGCTGCAAATAACCCCAAAGGATTCTGGATAGTGTAGTGGCTACGGTGAGTACGCCTACGCCACGAGTATATAGAAATATAATGCCATCCCTGGACACGTGTTTCGAGGTAATTGCCTCTCGTCAGCAGGGAGCAGGTAGGTATGCGGGGTGCCGATGACTGCCATATATATAGGTAAAATACCTTCCAAGGCGCGCAGGTGCAGACACCGGGCTCGTCAGCCAAAGTCGCTCGAATGAGCTATTAGTAATTTACGTAAATGGGTCGCGACACTGCTCGTCATGCTGCAAATAACCCCAAAGGATTCTGGATAGTGTAGTGGCTACGGTGAGTACGCCTACGCCACGAGTATATAGAAATATAATGCCATCCCTGGACACGTGTTTCGAGGTAATTGCCTCTCGTCAGCAGGGAGCAGGTAGGTATGCGGGGTGCCGATGACTGCCATATATATAGGTAAAATACCTTCCAAGGCGCGCAGGTGCAGACACCGGGCTCGTCAGCCAAAGTCGCTCGAATGAGCTATTAGTAATTTACGTAAATGGGTCGCGACACTGCTCGTCATGCTGCAAATAACCCCAAAGGATTCTGGATAGTGTAGTGGCTACGGTGAGTACGCCTACGCCACGAGTATATAGAAATATAATGCCATCCCTGGACACGTGTTTCGAGGTAATTGCCTCTCGTCAGCAGGGAGCAGGTAGGTATGCGGGGTGCCGATGACTGCCATATATATAGGTAAAATACCTTCCAAGGCGCGCAGGTGCAGACACCGGGCTCGTCAGCCAAAGTCGCTCGAATGAGCTATTAGTAATTTACGTAAATGGGTCGCGACACTGCTCGTCATGCTGCAAATAACCCCAAAGGATTCTGGATAGTGTAGTGGCTACGGTGAGTACGCCTACGCCACGAGTATATAGAAATATAATGCCATCCCTGGACACGTGTTTCGAGGTAATTGCCTCTCGTCAGCAGGGAGCAGGTAGGTATGCGGGGTGCCGATGACTGCCATATATATAGGTAAAATACCTTCCAAGGCGCGCAGGTGCAGACACCGGGCTCGTCAGCCAAAGTCGCTCGAATGAGCTATTAGTAATTTACGTAAATGGGTCGCGACACTGCTCGTCATGCTGCAAATAACCCCAAAGGATTCTGGATAGTGTAGTGGCTACGGTGAGTACGCCTACGCCACGAGTATATAGAAATATAATGCCATCCCTGGACACGTGTTTCGAGGTAATTGCCTCTCGTCAGCAGGGAGCAGGTAGGTATGCGGGGTGCCGATGACTGCCATATATATAGGTAAAATACCTTCCAAGGCGCGCAGGTGCAGACACCGGGCTCGTCAGCCAAAGTCGCTCGAATGAGCTATTAGTAATTTACGTAAATGGGTCGCGACACTGCTCGTCATGCTGCAAATAACCCCAAAGGATTCTGGATAGTGTAGTGGCTACGGTGAGTACGCCTACGCCACGAGTATATAGAAATATAATGCCATCCCTGGACACGTGTTTCGAGGTAATTGCCTCTCGTCAGCAGGGAGCAGGTAGGTATGCGGGGTGCCGATGACTGCCATATATATAGGTAAAATACCTTCCAAGGCGCGCAGGTGCAGACACCGGGCTCGTCAGCCAAAGTCGCTCGAATGAGCTATTAGTAATTTACGTAAATGGGTCGCGACACTGCTCGTCATGCTGCAAATAACCCCAAAGGATTCTGGATAGTGTAGTGGCTACGGTGAGTACGCCTACGCCACGAGTATATAGAAATATAATGCCATCCCTGGACACGTGTTTCGAGGTAATTGCCTCTCGTCAGCAGGGAGCAGGTAGGTATGCGGGGTGCCGATGACTGCCATATATATAGGTAAAATACCTTCCAAGGCGCGCAGGTGCAGACACCGGGCTCGTCAGCCAAAGTCGCTCGAATGAGCTATTAGTAATTTACGTAAATGGGTCGCGACACTGCTCGTCATGCTGCAAATAACCCCAAAGGATTCTGGATAGTGTAGTGGCTACGGTGAGTACGCCTACGCCACGAGTATATAGAAATATAATGCCATCCCTGGACACGTGTTTCGAGGTAATTGCCTCTCGTCAGCAGGGAGCAGGTAGGTATGCGGGGTGCCGATGACTGCCATATATATAGGTAAAATACCTTCCAAGGCGCGCAGGTGCAGACACCGGGCTCGTCAGCCAAAGTCGCTCGAATGAGCTATTAGTAATTTACGTAAATGGGTCGCGACACTGCTCGTCATGCTGCAAATAACCCCAAAGGATTCTGGATAGTGTAGTGGCTACGGTGAGTACGCCTACGCCACGAGTATATAGAAATATAATGCCATCCCTGGACACGTGTTTCGAGGTAATTGCCTCTCGTCAGCAGGGAGCAGGTAGGTATGCGGGGTGCCGATGACTGCCATATATATAGGTAAAATACCTTCCAAGGCGCGCAGGTGCAGACACCGGGCTCGTCAGCCAAAGTCGCTCGAATGAGCTATTAGTAATTTACGTAAATGGGTCGCGACACTGCTCGTCATGCTGCAAATAACCCCAAAGGATTCTGGATAGTGTAGTGGCTACGGTGAGTACGCCTACGCCACGAGTATATAGAAATATAATGCCATCCCTGGACACGTGTTTCGAGGTAATTGCCTCTCGTCAGCAGGGAGCAGGTAGGTATGCGGGGTGCCGATGACTGCCATATATATAGGTAAAATACCTTCCAAGGCGCGCAGGTGCAGACACCGGGCTCGTCAGCCAAAGTCGCTCGAATGAGCTATTAGTAATTTACGTAAATGGGTCGCGACACTGCTCGTCATGCTGCAAATAACCCCAAAGGATTCTGGATAGTGTAGTGGCTACGGTGAGTACGCCTACGCCACGAGTATATAGAAATATAATGCCATCCCTGGACACGTGTTTCGAGGTAATTGCCTCTCGTCAGCAGGGAGCAGGTAGGTATGCGGGGTGCCGATGACTGCCATATATATAGGTAAAATACCTTCCAAGGCGCGCAGGTGCAGACACCGGGCTCGTCAGCCAAAGTCGCTCGAATGAGCTATTAGTAATTTACGTAAATGGGTCGCGACACTGCTCGTCATGCTGCAAATAACCCCAAAGGATTCTGGATAGTGTAGTGGCTACGGTGAGTACGCCTACGCCACGAGTATATAGAAATATAATGCCATCCCTGGACACGTGTTTCGAGGTAATTGCCTCTCGTCAGCAGGGAGCAGGTAGGTATGCGGGGTGCCGATGACTGCCATATATATAGGTAAAATACCTTCCAAGGCGCGCAGGTGCAGACACCGGGCTCGTCAGCCAAAGTCACTTGGCACCCCGCATACCTACCTGCTCCCTGCTGACGAGAGGCAATTACCTCGAAACACGTGTCCAGGGATGGCATTATTTCACATACTCGTGGCAAAGGCGTACTCACCGCTGCCACTACATTATCCAGAATTCTTTGGGGCTATTTGCTAGTATGACGAGCAGTGTCGCGACCCACTACGTAAACTATTTAAAGCTCTTTCGAGCGACTTTGGGCTGACGAGCCTGGTGTCTGCACCTGCGCGCCTTGAAAGGTACTTTACCTATATATTTTGGCAGTCTACTTGGCACCCCGCATACCTACCTGCTCCCTGCTGACGAGAGGCAATTACCTCGAAACACGTGTCCAGGGATGGCATTATTTCACATACTCGTGGCAAAGGCGTACTCACCGCTGCCACTACATTATCCAGAATTCTTTGGGGCTATTTGCTAGTATGACGAGCAGTGTCGCGACCCACTACGTAAACTATTTAAAGCTCTTTCGAGCGACTTTGGGCTGACGAGCCTGGTGTCTGCACCTGCGCGCCTTGAAAGGTACTTTACCTATATATTTTGGCAGTCTACTTGGCACCCCGCATACCTACCTGCTCCCTGCTGACGAGAGGCAATTACCTCGAAACACGTGTCCAGGGATGGCATTATTTCACATACTCGTGGCAAAGGCGTACTCACCGCTGCCACTACATTATCCAGAATTCTTTGGGGCTATTTGCTAGTATGACGAGCAGTGTCGCGACCCACTACGTAAACTATTTAAAGCTCTTTCGAGCGACTTTGGGCTGACGAGCCTGGTGTCTGCACCTGCGCGCCTTGAAAGGTACTTTACCTATATATTTTGGCAGTCTACTTGGCACCCCGCATACCTACCTGCTCCCTGCTGACGAGAGGCAATTACCTCGAAACACGTGTCCAGGGATGGCATTATTTCACATACTCGTGGCAAAGGCGTACTCACCGCTGCCACTACATTATCCAGAATTCTTTGGGGCTATTTGCTAGTATGACGAGCAGTGTCGCGACCCACTACGTAAACTATTTAAAGCTCTTTCGAGCGACTTTGGGCTGACGAGCCTGGTGTCTGCACCTGCGCGCCTTGAAAGGTACTTTACCTATATATTTTGGCAGTCTACTTGGCACCCCGCATACCTACCTGCTCCCTGCTGACGAGAGGCAATTACCTCGAAACACGTGTCCAGGGATGGCATTATTTCACATACTCGTGGCAAAGGCGTACTCACCGCTGCCACTACATTATCCAGAATTCTTTGGGGCTATTTGCTAGTATGACGAGCAGTGTCGCGACCCACTACGTAAACTATTTAAAGCTCTTTCGAGCGACTTTGGGCTGACGAGCCTGGTGTCTGCACCTGCGCGCCTTGAAAGGTACTTTACCTATATATTTTGGCAGTCTACTTGGCACCCCGCATACCTACCTGCTCCCTGCTGACGAGAGGCAATTACCTCGAAACACGTGTCCAGGGATGGCATTATTTCACATACTCGTGGCAAAGGCGTACTCACCGCTGCCACTACATTATCCAGAATTCTTTGGGGCTATTTGCTAGTATGACGAGCAGTGTCGCGACCCACTACGTAAACTATTTAAAGCTCTTTCGAGCGACTTTGGGCTGACGAGCCTGGTGTCTGCACCTGCGCGCCTTGAAAGGTACTTTACCTATATATTTTGGCAGTCTACTTGGCACCCCGCATACCTACCTGCTCCCTGCTGACGAGAGGCAATTACCTCGAAACACGTGTCCAGGGATGGCATTATTTCACATACTCGTGGCAAAGGCGTACTCACCGCTGCCACTACATTATCCAGAATTCTTTGGGGCTATTTGCTAGTATGACGAGCAGTGTCGCGACCCACTACGTAAACTATTTAAAGCTCTTTCGAGCGACTTTGGGCTGACGAGCCTGGTGTCTGCACCTGCGCGCCTTGAAAGGTACTTTACCTATATATTTTGGCAGTCTACTTGGCACCCCGCATACCTACCTGCTCCCTGCTGACGAGAGGCAATTACCTCGAAACACGTGTCCAGGGATGGCATTATTTCACATACTCGTGGCAAAGGCGTACTCACCGCTGCCACTACATTATCCAGAATTCTTTGGGGCTATTTGCTAGTATGACGAGCAGTGTCGCGACCCACTACGTAAACTATTTAAAGCTCTTTCGAGCGACTTTGGGCTGACGAGCCTGGTGTCTGCACCTGCGCGCCTTGAAAGGTACTTTACCTATATATTTTGGCAGTCTACTTGGCACCCCGCATACCTACCTGCTCCCTGCTGACGAGAGGCAATTACCTCGAAACACGTGTCCAGGGATGGCATTATTTCACATACTCGTGGCAAAGGCGTACTCACCGCTGCCACTACATTATCCAGAATTCTTTGGGGCTATTTGCTAGTATGACGAGCAGTGTCGCGACCCACTACGTAAACTATTTAAAGCTCTTTCGAGCGACTTTGGGCTGACGAGCCTGGTGTCTGCACCTGCGCGCCTTGAAAGGTACTTTACCTATATATTTTGGCAGTCTACTTGGCACCCCGCATACCTACCTGCTCCCTGCTGACGAGAGGCAATTACCTCGAAACACGTGTCCAGGGATGGCATTATTTCACATACTCGTGGCAAAGGCGTACTCACCGCTGCCACTACATTATCCAGAATTCTTTGGGGCTATTTGCTAGTATGACGAGCAGTGTCGCGACCCACTACGTAAACTATTTAAAGCTCTTTCGAGCGACTTTGGGCTGACGAGCCTGGTGTCTGCACCTGCGCGCCTTGAAAGGTACTTTACCTATATATTTTGGCAGTCTACTTGGCACCCCGCATACCTACCTGCTCCCTGCTGACGAGAGGCAATTACCTCGAAACACGTGTCCAGGGATGGCATTATTTCACATACTCGTGGCAAAGGCGTACTCACCGCTGCCACTACATTATCCAGAATTCTTTGGGGCTATTTGCTAGTATGACGAGCAGTGTCGCGACCCACTACGTAAACTATTTAAAGCTCTTTCGAGCGACTTTGGGCTGACGAGCCTGGTGTCTGCACCTGCGCGCCTTGAAAGGTACTTTACCTATATATTTTGGCAGTCTACTTGGCACCCCGCATACCTACCTGCTCCCTGCTGACGAGAGGCAATTACCTCGAAACACGTGTCCAGGGATGGCATTATTTCACATACTCGTGGCAAAGGCGTACTCACCGCTGCCACTACATTATCCAGAATTCTTTGGGGCTATTTGCTAGTATGACGAGCAGTGTCGCGACCCACTACGTAAACTATTTAAAGCTCTTTCGAGCGACTTTGGGCTGACGAGCCTGGTGTCTGCACCTGCGCGCCTTGAAAGGTACTTTACCTATATATTTTGGCAGTCTACTTGGCACCCCGCATACCTACCTGCTCCCTGCTGACGAGAGGCAATTACCTCGAAACACGTGTCCAGGGATGGCATTATTTCACATACTCGTGGCAAAGGCGTACTCACCGCTGCCACTACATTATCCAGAATTCTTTGGGGCTATTTGCTAGTATGACGAGCAGTGTCGCGACCCACTACGTAAACTATTTAAAGCTCTTTCGAGCGACTTTGGGCTGACGAGCCTGGTGTCTGCACCTGCGCGCCTTGAAAGGTACTTTACCTATATATTTTGGCAGTCTACTTGGCACCCCGCATACCTACCTGCTCCCTGCTGACGAGAGGCAATTACCTCGAAACACGTGTCCAGGGATGGCATTATTTCACATACTCGTGGCAAAGGCGTACTCACCGCTGCCACTACATTATCCAGAATTCTTTGGGGCTATTTGCTAGTATGACGAGCAGTGTCGCGACCCACTACGTAAACTATTTAAAGCTCTTTCGAGCGACTTTGGGCTGACGAGCCTGGTGTCTGCACCTGCGCGCCTTGAAAGGTACTTTACCTATATATTTTGGCAGTCTACTTGGCACCCCGCATACCTACCTGCTCCCTGCTGACGAGAGGCAATTACCTCGAAACACGTGTCCAGGGATGGCATTATTTCACATACTCGTGGCAAAGGCGTACTCACCGCTGCCACTACATTATCCAGAATTCTTTGGGGCTATTTGCTAGTATGACGAGCAGTGTCGCGACCCACTACGTAAACTATTTAAAGCTCTTTCGAGCGACTTTGGGCTGACGAGCCTGGTGTCTGCACCTGCGCGCCTTGAAAGGTACTTTACCTATATATTTTGGCAGTCTACTTGGCACCCCGCATACCTACCTGCTCCCTGCTGACGAGAGGCAATTACCTCGAAACACGTGTCCAGGGATGGCATTATTTCACATACTCGTGGCAAAGGCGTACTCACCGCTGCCACTACATTATCCAGAATTCTTTGGGGCTATTTGCTAGTATGACGAGCAGTGTCGCGACCCACTACGTAAACTATTTAAAGCTCTTTCGAGCGACTTTGGGCTGACGAGCCTGGTGTCTGCACCTGCGCGCCTTGAAAGGTACTTTACCTATATATTTTGGCAGTCTACTTGGCACCCCGCATACCTACCTGCTCCCTGCTGACGAGAGGCAATTACCTCGAAACACGTGTCCAGGGATGGCATTATTTCACATACTCGTGGCAAAGGCGTACTCACCGCTGCCACTACATTATCCAGAATTCTTTGGGGCTATTTGCTAGTATGACGAGCAGTGTCGCGACCCACTACGTAAACTATTTAAAGCTCTTTCGAGCGACTTTGGGCTGACGAGCCTGGTGTCTGCACCTGCGCGCCTTGAAAGGTACTTTACCTATATATTTTGGCAGTCTACTTGGCACCCCGCATACCTACCTGCTCCCTGCTGACGAGAGGCAATTACCTCGAAACACGTGTCCAGGGATGGCATTATTTCACATACTCGTGGCAAAGGCGTACTCACCGCTGCCACTACATTATCCAGAATTCTTTGGGGCTATTTGCTAGTATGACGAGCAGTGTCGCGACCCACTACGTAAACTATTTAAAGCTCTTTCGAGCGACTTTGGGCTGACGAGCCTGGTGTCTGCACCTGCGCGCCTTGAAAGGTACTTTACCTATATATTTTGGCAGTCTACTTGGCACCCCGCATACCTACCTGCTCCCTGCTGACGAGAGGCAATTACCTCGAAACACGTGTCCAGGGATGGCATTATTTCACATACTCGTGGCAAAGGCGTACTCACCGCTGCCACTACATTATCCAGAATTCTTTGGGGCTATTTGCTAGTATGACGAGCAGTGTCGCGACCCACTACGTAAACTATTTAAAGCTCTTTCGAGCGACTTTGGGCTGACGAGCCTGGTGTCTGCACCTGCGCGCCTTGAAAGGTACTTTACCTATATATTTTGGCAGTCTACTTGGCACCCCGCATACCTACCTGCTCCCTGCTGACGAGAGGCAATTACCTCGAAACACGTGTCCAGGGATGGCATTATTTCACATACTCGTGGCAAAGGCGTACTCACCGCTGCCACTACATTATCCAGAATTCTTTGGGGCTATTTGCTAGTATGACGAGCAGTGTCGCGACCCACTACGTAAACTATTTAAAGCTCTTTCGAGCGACTTTGGGCTGACGAGCCTGGTGTCTGCACCTGCGCGCCTTGAAAGGTACTTTACCTATATATTTTGGCAGTCTACTTGGCACCCCGCATACCTACCTGCTCCCTGCTGACGAGAGGCAATTACCTCGAAACACGTGTCCAGGGATGGCATTATTTCACATACTCGTGGCAAAGGCGTACTCACCGCTGCCACTACATTATCCAGAATTCTTTGGGGCTATTTGCTAGTATGACGAGCAGTGTCGCGACCCACTACGTAAACTATTTAAAGCTCTTTCGAGCGACTTTGGGCTGACGAGCCTGGTGTCTGCACCTGCGCGCCTTGAAAGGTACTTTACCTATATATTTTGGCAGTCTACTTGGCACCCCGCATACCTACCTGCTCCCTGCTGACGAGAGGCAATTACCTCGAAACACGTGTCCAGGGATGGCATTATTTCACATACTCGTGGCAAAGGCGTACTCACCGCTGCCACTACATTATCCAGAATTCTTTGGGGCTATTTGCTAGTATGACGAGCAGTGTCGCGACCCACTACGTAAACTATTTAAAGCTCTTTCGAGCGACTTTGGGCTGACGAGCCTGGTGTCTGCACCTGCGCGCCTTGAAAGGTACTTTACCTATATATTTTGGCAGTCTACTTGGCACCCCGCATACCTACCTGCTCCCTGCTGACGAGAGGCAATTACCTCGAAACACGTGTCCAGGGATGGCATTATTTCACATACTCGTGGCAAAGGCGTACTCACCGCTGCCACTACATTATCCAGAATTCTTTGGGGCTATTTGCTAGTATGACGAGCAGTGTCGCGACCCACTACGTAAACTATAACTGCAATGGTGGCTGAAATGTCAATGCACACCCTTACACCCACATCTGAATCATGCCTCCTGGGATTATGCCCCAGAACACATACACCGTTTCATAGAGCTGGCTTTTGTATTATTTAGATGCAGTATCGCCATAGCATGGAAATCGCCCCACCCTCGACACACAATGGTGGATAAGTAGCTTGCTGACCTGGACCAGGGCCGAAGCACACGCTTAGGCTGCTTCGCATGAGAGACGACCTCCCAACAGGAGGCGAATGCTGGGAAACTTTCCTACTCACAGTGGAAACTAAAACTGACGAACGACCCCCGTGAATGGTAATTTTCCACATTGCTCAGGGCATGCTCGAAGGGCACCACAGTGGTCGCTCTGCAGTAGCTGGTAAGACACTCATTGCCCGCTTGTTATTCCCATATCCTGGCCCTGCATAACTCCCCCTACATACTGATGTAACCCTTGCAGGGGTTACTGATAGTGACGCTTCAGACTGTCACTTTGTGGTTGAGATGTGACTACCTGTCGACCCTTATTGCTGATGTAGTAGCACTGGAATTTTGTGATGAGAGTACCACTTATATACAATGTACTGCAACAGAAAAAGCTGTCACTAAAAACATTTGGAGAAAAAAAAAGAAAGATCAGTAGGTGGGAACATGAGGCGGTGCCAGTTCATACGAAGGGCCCTGGCGTCCAGTAACAAGTGGGGTGCAATGATTATAAGTTAAAAGTCTCTTCAAAATCGTTGTTTTCCAATACTTTAAGACACTAAGTTAGGGCTGTACGATGCAACTCGATTGCGGTTATGTGTGGAGTGGCACAATGTTCAGCGATCTGGTTAGCACACAGACAGGGGGATAGACTCATTGGCTTAGGGTGAGACGTTTACCCCTGAATGGACAAGAACTGCGTCAAACACTGAGTGCAGAGGGGCACTGGACTGCAAATAATGTTCTGTGTGAAACCATGAAGGCTCTGCTGCTTACATACAAATAGGCTGTTGGACAAGATGAGGACTTAAACTGGAAACGAGTGACAAAATGTTAGTTGCTGCAGTGCAGGACTGGAAGCACGCACCCATGCTTCAGAGATGAACAACTCTTGACCCTTGGGGGTGGTACGCACTTGTGCCTCAGAGATCAATTAATCAATCAACTTGTATTTGTAGAGCACAACTAATCACCCGTGAGGGTATCCAGGAGCTGGGCTCTTGCTGGAATCAGTCGATCAGCCAGGTCTTGAGTCCTTTTCTGAATTCAGGGAGAGAGGATGATGTTCGGAGGTGCAGGGGGAGGTCGTTTCAGGACTTGGTGGCGAGGTAGGAAAAGAAGCGTCCTCCACTGTAGCTTCGGTGGATGAGGGGAGTCTGAGTGAGGGAGGCAAAGCATAGGTGTCTGGAGGGTTGGTGGAAGTTTAGGCGGCGGTTGATGTATGCTGGTCCTTGGTCGTGGAGGACCTTGTAAGCGTGTGCCAACATCTTGAACGGGCAACTCTTCTGGATGGGGAGCTTTGAGGTTCCTGAGGTGGGTGGTGATGTGGGTCCGTTTGGTAAGGTCGAGGAAGAGTCTGGCAGCTGAGTTTGGTATCGTCTGGAGTCGGATGTATGACGTTACAACGCACACTTTTACAACGCATGCACTTACAACGCATTTTTTACAACGCATAATCCATTACAACGCATGACATTACAACGCATGACACTACAACGCATTTTTAAAAACTACCTTTACAACGCATTTCCATTACAACGCATACTACCTTTACAACGCATACCATTACAACGCATAATATTAAATTGCATTTAAGGTAAGTATTAGATAGTATAGGGGTAAAAGTTACTTTTCTAACTCCAGGGGGTGTAACAGTAGGGTAAGTGTTGGATAGTATAGGGGTAAAAATTACTATTCTAACTCCAGGGGGTGCAACAGTAGGGTAAGTGTTGGATAGTATAGGGGTAAAAATTACTATTCTAACTCCAGGGGGTGCAACAGTGGGGTAAGTGTTGGATAGTATAGGGGTTAAAATTACTATTCTAACTCCAGGGCGTGCAACAGTAGGGTAAGTGTTGGATAGTATAGGGGTAAAAATTACTATTCTAACTCCAGGGGGTGCAACAGTAGGGTAAGTGTTGGATAGTATAGGGGTAAAAATTACTATTCTAACTCCAGGGGGTGCAACAGTAGGGTAAGTGTTGGATAGTATAGGGGTAAAAATTACTATTCTAACTCCAGGGGGTGCAACAGTAGGGTAAGTGTTGGATAGTATAGGGGTAAAAATTACTATTCTAACTCCAGGGGGTGCAACAGTAGGGTAAGTGTTGGATAGTATAGGGGTAAAAATTACTATTCTAACTCCAGGGGGTGCAACAGTAGGGTAAGTGTTGGATAGAATAGGGGTAAAAATTACTATTCTAACTCCAGGGGGTGCAACAGTAGGGTAAGTGTTGGATAGTATAGGGGTAAAAATTACTATTCTAACTCCAGGGGGTGCAACAGTAGGGTAAGTGTTGGATAGTGTAGTGTAATATTATGCGTTGTAATGGTATGCGTTGTAATGGTAGTATGCGTTGTAATGGGATGCGTTGTAAAGGTAGTTTTTAAAAATGCGTTGTAGTGTCATGCGTTGTAATGTCATGCGTTGTAATGGATTATGCGTTGTAAAAAATGCGTTGTAAAGGTAGTGCGTTGTAAAAGTTGCGTTGTAAAGGTTGTTCCCCTCTGGAGTCTCTTCTGGAGTTGGGTGGTGAGTCCTGCATAGAGCGCGTTGCTGTAGTTCAGCCAGACGGTCACTAGGGCTTGAGTGACAGCTTGTCTGGAGTAGACGGGGAGCCAGATCTTTTGGAGCATGTAGAGGGAGTGGAAACAAGCAGAGGAGACTGCGCTGATCCTCCGAGATGCACAAATCTTGGCCCTTGGGGTTGCACGCACCCCTACAGCACCTCAGAGATGCACTACTCTTGAACTTTGGGAGTGTCACTCATCCGTGCCTCAGAGATGCACAACACTTGAAATGAATGAAATGAAATTAAATAATGTATTTGATAGAGCACACAGCTACTCAAACTAGAAAATCCTGGCACGTAAACAGCGGAGGGAGGATGGGCGGAAAGTTCTTCATGAAGGAAAGTAAGTCTGTGTTTAGTCTCAGAGCCTCCAGGAGGCTATTCCACAGTTTAGCACCTAGGAATCCGAAGGATCTGCCTCCCATATGGGCAAGGCGTATCTTGGGCGCGATGGCCACGTTGGAATTGGAAGATCTTAAGGGTCTAGAAGTTATGTATCAATTGACTCGCTCATTCAGGTAACTGGCTCCTACGTCATAGAATGCTTTAAAGAAGATGGTCATAGCTTTGAAGTCAATCCGTTACTTTATGCTGAGCCAGTGTAAGGATTTTAGGATAGGGTCATACTAGATCTGGTTTTGGTCTCATGATAACTCTGGCCACCGCGTTTTGTACCACTTGTAAGCGCTGGATCAGGAGTTTAGGAAGGACGAGGTACAGGCTGTTGACATAGTCAAGCTTAGATGTAACCAAAGCCTGCACCACGATCCTTCTGCTCTCCAGCAGTAGTAGTGGCAGAAATTTCTTTAACATGCCAAAGCATGCGCCAGTGATATTTTGGATCTGAGAGAGCACGGATAGAGTATTGTCTATGACAATTCCTACATTTTTGGCTTTCTCTTTTTCTGTGGGCGGTGTTGGCAGCTCCTTAGGCCACCAGGAGCTCCAGTCAGGCGTTTCTGGTTTTCCAAAGAAAACAACTTCAGTTTTATCAGGATTACACTTTAGCTGGGTGATCTTCAGCCAATTGAAGACCTTTGTGAGGCAAGACCTGATCATTGCCACGTCAAAGCTTTTACACAAGTAAAGATCAGCTGAGTGTCATCAGCATAGGAAATAATGTTGGCACCCACTTCCTCTACCAGAAATGCAAGGGGAGCTAGATAGATATTAAAGAGGGTCGGGCTAAGAATGGAGCCCTGAGGAACACCTACATTCAAGGCCTGAACCGGGGATGAGAAAGGTGGGAGCCAGATGTCCTGCGATCTGTTTCCCAAGTAGACCCCTTGGGGGTGGCACGCACCGAGCAGCACCTCAGAAATGAGCAACTCTTGGGGGTGGCACGCACCCATGGCCTGTTTTGTATATTGAAAACACAAAGAATGATCATTTAGGTACAGAGCACTAGGTTTTCTTAAAGTAACGCAGATACATATTATAAGCACACTAACGGAACAAAATGGTACAATTACCAAACGGTGGTCATTTCTAGAATATTTTTTTCTACCTACAACTGAAATATGTGCATATGTAGGAAACAAAAGGGGCCTGCTCGTGTGCAGCGGGACATGTGGCAACGTGAAATATGTGGATACAAATTAGGGGCTTTTGGTATGCAACGTTAGACTATTTCTGATTTTTAAAGGGACGCATACGCGGTTGTTGCAAAAGCTACAATCACGCAATAGTTATGCCAACTCACATTAGCGTTATGGCGCACTCCACAAGGAGGTGACCTGTGTCCACTCCAAGCAGTATTTTCTGTCCTTAGTACTGGCTTCAGGGTAAAATGGCTCATTTTAATAGGAATGATATAGCCTGCATTCCTGATGGAGATGCGGTCACTGGTCAGTACATATGCATGAGCCCAGGACATGCAGGCCCGTCACAAAACAATTACCTCATAACACGCGCACATCCTTCATTCATAATTATCGCAGCGTGCTGTGCTGCTCCTGGCAGAGTCATTCTTATAGCATGTGTATAGTGCTTGGAAACCCTGACGATGTACCGAAGTGCATTAGTGGACAGGCAGCACGCTGCACGGTGAGAAGTGTTTGCTTGTAGCCGGACACTTGCGATTTTATTGAGGTCGGTGAGTGGCCAAACTGTGCTCTTATCTCGTCTTAGCCCAGGCAGCGTCGGATGAAAATCCTCTTACCCATGGGCCGTGTTCATAGGGGATATTCCGTAAGCAGAGTCCGATACCAGAACTGAGAACCAGCAACACGGGTCACTTCCATAATCGGCTGCTGCAGGTCACATGCCAAGGCAAAGTCTCCTTCGGACGTCTCACACAGCGCATCATAAGATCGGGCCATCGGTTTGTACAGCGCCTAGTAAGGGGGGGGGGGGGGGGAAGCACGATGTCAAACGCCGAGGAAAAGAGAATTATTATGCACCCGTGTACAAGGTAAAGCCCGGAAGGTAAACAGGATTTTTGATAAATCGGGTCACCCAGAGAGGTTGTGATTACCCACACTACTTCAGCGTGCCTTGACTTTTGTACGAAATATATTGCTTAAGAAATAAACGAACGCTGCAACATACGTAGATCATGTTTATATGGCAAACATATTGTAAAGTTCTCGATAGAGCAGGTGGGTGACAAACAACTCTCAATTGCCACTGGGTGGCGGCGTTGCTCCACAAATGCGGACGTTCGCGACTGTAAGAACCCTGCATGAACGAGAGCAGCTTATCCGTAATGGTGGCGCTGTGAATGTATTACACTGAATACAGTACAGTACGTGCCCTACAGTGTGTGTGTCTGTACACCAGTAATAGAATCACACAGGTCACTGAGTGGGTTGCCATCTTTGTTTCTCAGCAGTGTGTTAGTAAAGATTTTTTCGAGTTGTCTAGAATTCAGGGTGATGTTGGCTTGTGTAATAAGGTCACTGGCAGTGAGGCTTCGACCTTGACACCTCTGACTGTAAACTGTGAGTACTAAGTACTGGCAGATTGCCTTTCCGGCAGAAAGGCAGTGCACCGCGAACACAGAGATTTGGAGAGTGGGGTCTCCGCGGACTGGCGTCTCTCCCTCGCAAAAATATGGAATGAACAGACAATCTACAAGGAACTCAGGCTTCACAGCTTCCGGAGCACTCACGACCAGCACGGAATATTTCTGCCTGGAGTCTGACTGCTTCTGAGATCCCCTAGTCAGTGTCTTTTTCAGGATTTTGGGGACCCTAGCAAGACATACTTGGAGCCCCAGTGAACCTTTGGGAAGGTGGAGGGCCTGGAAAATGTCCTACTTTCCCTACGCCTTAAAACACCTCTGTCCCTAATTAGGCCTCTCACCGCATGAGCTTCACGCCTGTCTCAAGGCACCCAGTCCATCATGTGAAACCCAGCAGATTTCAGGGAAACCCCATTAGCAACACATATCACCAGCTTTCCACAGTTCCAGGGATTTACATCAGCATGTATGTGAGGGTTCTCTGATCCAGCACTAGTATGTGTTCTTTGCTAGAGACATGCATTTCTTGAAGCCAAATTACTGGGCAACAAGCACTGCGATTCTGGGTAGATTCCCAAACTGCACAAATGTGTAAAGTCATTTATAAAACCCAACCATGCATGGGCCTCTTACACTCCCAATTACACATTCTAAACTCACCATCCATCTTTGAACTTTGTGTAGATGAGTTCACTCTATCTGGGTGCGTATCTTACGGTCACAAGGGCCCCATAGTTTGTGGGGGTGAGGCGGGAAGATGCCCTCCTTCGGCTGCAGTTATCCGTGCTCAGACAGTCCCTCCCATCCATTCTGGTCTGGAGGTACTGTCTAAGCATGGGTACGCTGCTCCTGAAGGACAGCGTCCCTGCCTCCCCCCCCACAACTTCTGTGGCCCATGCGACCTTATAAGAGAACAATGTTTTCTCCAGCACTCAAATAGAGTGAACTCATCCACACAAAGTTCAAGCTAGGGGACAGGGTACAGATTGCTCAGAAAAGGGATCCCTCCATCTTTATTGGTCCTGACGAAAGCCACCGACCCGCTGGGCCGCAAGTAGGCTGAAACATATAGACCGGTTTTATATTTGATGATGTGGGGGACACTATACATCCCTGCACACACCCTTTTCTGTTTTTAACCTTACCCCAACCCAGGTTTTAATAAACCTATCGTTCCTGGATAGGAGGTAATTTTATGGTGTAAATGTTTTTATTAATTTGCAAGTCAAAGGACATAACCACATACATACAGCTAGCCTCATATAGTGCTATAATGATACCACTGAACCCAGTGACTGTAAAGCACTGCCCCAGCTGTATGCGCCCTGTTATGAAATAATACGTATAGGATTTAACATTGTAATGCAAAGAGAAGAAAATGAAGAAACAAAAAAAAAACACAAACAAAGAAAAACCCTCCGGATCTCGTGTACGCACTCCCAAAGTAGATGTACTAGGTTGCCTACTTGGCCAGAGCCCCTCCAGCACTTCGCTTCTCGGGTGTGATCCATTGTGTGCAAGCGTTCTGGAGTGTAGTATCAGTATGTCACAATCTTCGTGAATGTCTCCGTGAGTCCCATGTGATATGCAAAATGCCTGGCCCTAGAATATATTCCCTCCCACTCTTTGTGGTTGAGTGTTCTGCCCAACTCTCGTTCCCACCGCTCTCTACTGGGATTGTGATTGTATGTGTGTATAATCTGCAATCTTTTGTAAAGGTCGGAAATTAGTTTTTGGTCTAACGTGCGAGTGAGAAGCCATCTTTCGTAAGAGGAGAAGTGTCTGTCTGCCCCAGAGCGGACCTGTGGCTGGAGTGCCCAGTGCCTCACCTGTAAGTCTCTCTGTCTCCGGGAGCCCAAATTCCTGCTTCAACTGAGCGAACGCGGTGACCCCATCAGCTCCATAGATGTGGTACAGAAATCGGCAACCAGCAGACCTCCAGCCTGCAAAAGCTGCTTTATCCATCCAAGGAGTAAAATCAGGATTATCAGCCAGCGGGGTGAGCGGGGACGGAAAGGTTGTGAGTTCGTGTTTGATGTTAGTGGCATCCCACACTTCCAGGGGGACCCGTGTAATATATGAAGCGTATAGATTAGGAGGCCTGTGAGGCTTGCGCAGGAAAGGAATTTCCTGCAAGGGTCGAGCCGCCACTGCCTGGTCCTGAAATAGCCAGTGTTTTTCGGATTCCCATCTGCTCCACTCCACCAGGTACCGCAACAGTGCCGCCTGGAGTAGAGCTGGAGGTCTGGGACTCCTACCTCTCTGTCTTCCGGAGCGAACGTTGCCAATGCTCGTCGCATTCGCATTTTCCGACCATTCAGATAAACTGGGCTAGGTCGGATTGAGTCTGTCGAATCCACCCGGCAGGCGGCCGCAGGGGTATGGTGCGGAAGAGATAAAGTATCTGCGGTAGAATGGTCGTTTTCACCGCTGCTACTCTGCCTAACCATGACAAGGGGTAGTGTTTCCACCGGCCCAGTTCTTGGCGGATCTTCCAGCGCGATATCGCATAGTTAGTATTAACCACTGCAGGGAGGGAGGGAGCCAGCTGTATCGTACAATACAAAGAAATCCTAGGGTCTAAACATGTATCAATAATATACATAAATCAAACAATACTCCTTGTATAAAGAATGTATGTGAACAAACATATGAGTTTATGAAATCATCCAAGGGCTGATCCCTTGTTAGGACGTAATCCCTCACTCACCAGAGGTGACATGCTTCATCATAGGGATTCTTCTCCCAAAGGAAACTCCTAGTTCCTTTTGGGGCTACAACCCCCTCACTGTGAGGGAGGAGCTCTGGGATGTTTTGTTGGAGTATATAGGGTATCCTAAACCCACTTATGATTAGCCAGAAGTGTGAGTCATTGTTTAATTTGCGCTGCGACTTCACTCACACTTCTGGCTAATCATAAGTGGTATCTTTTAGGGGAAACAATCCTTTAGTGGTCTCTAAAAAAAAATTCCCTTGGACCCTCCACCTTGAACTACATTGTTTTTCAGCCAGCTGTATCCCCAGATATGGGATTGTGTCCGTTGCCCATTGGGTAGGGAGCAGGGTCTGCAGGTATTCCCGGGTGGGTCGTGACAAAGATAGATCTAGGGCCATGGATTTGTCAGCATTCACCTTAAATCCCGCAGCTCGGGCAAAGGCGTCCAACTCTGCTATACAAGCCGGCAGTGCGTTACTCGGTTCAGCAAGCGATATTAACACATCATCTGCATATAAGCTAATCGTGTGGATGTAGCCCCCAAATTTAATCCCCTGTATCTCCGGGTTCTGTCGCATTCTTTGAGCTAGGGGCTCCATATAGAGGGCAAAGAAGAGGGGTGATAACGGGCAACCCTGTCTCGTGCCTCTTTCAATATAGAATCGGGAGGATGTGTAGCCATTCACTCGAACCGTTGCTGTGGGAAACCTATAGCAATTAAGTATGTACATGCGGAATCGCTCCCCCATCCCCACTCTTTCTAGCACCTGTTCTAAATACGGCCAGTGCACACGGTCAAATGCTTTTTCAGCATTGATGGCTAGCATCATGAACTCTCCCGGAACTCGGGTAGCTTTCTCGATAAGATGCAAAACTCTTTTAGAGTTATCTGCCGTTTGCCCTGCTTGGTCTGGGTCAATGAGGTCAGGCATATGGGGGCCAAGACGAGAAGCTAGAATCCCAGTGTATAATTTAAAATCTATGTTGAGGAGGGATATTGGGCGGTACGCTCCGCAACAAGATCTATCCTTCCTGGGTTTGGGTATCACCGCTATGGAGGCCTTCAAGAGATCACCTGGTATCGCCCCTTGGGCAGCAAAGGAGTTAAACTAGGAGGTAATTTTAGATCATTATTTGACATCGATCTCACATAATCTCTTTGGTCTGAGAGACGACCTCCTGGTGGAGGTTAAGACCCAATGACGAAGTTACCAGTTATTAGTACGTCAGTGGAGAAAAAATACTGTTGATCGAAAATAGCTGTTGAGGGTCCCAAAGAATTTTCCATAGAGATCCTTCCATAACATCAGATCTCACTCTGATATTTTGGTATATAGCTCTGGAAGCATAGTGGGGATCAAACACTTCTCTCTCCCTCTTTTGATATTTATAGTTATAAAAGGTTTATCCTCAAAATTCTGTTGGTGAAACCCCTGAATGCCCATTAGGAACCCACCCCCCCTGCAGCAAGAAGAGTAAAATATAATTGTCTACTCAAAAAAATGTACAACATGGAGTGAGCGGCATTTCACTTTATTCTTTTCTAATGACCAACCCTCTACAGCTCGGCAGACACTGGACAAACTAACGTCAAAATCCACTGTTAAAGAGCACGATTTCTCAGACGCCACTTCTGACTCTGAGGGCAGAACAAAGGCGATTCAGATGAAACAGCTGAGCCTGTTGACTCATACAATAAGGCACAGTCGGATAAATATACCTGAACCACCGCAGCCAATTTAGGAACCGGGATGGCTAATAGAAGATTCTGCCTTAATCCCTCTATGAATTACAACAATGTATGGAATTTGATTAACACACCTCTGTGGCTGGAAGTAACGCAGTTGAAAAATAATTTAGGAACAATTTGTTAAGTTCATTAGTCCAAAGGAAATGTGTCTTCCAAATTGCTAATAACTTTGGCCTCATTAGGAAAATGTGCATGTCACTATCCAAACAATACTGTGCCCAGTTCAGTTTAATCTTGGAAGTTTGGTCAAGGAGACAAAAGTTATAATGGATCACAAAACTTACTTTTCCAGTTCAAATTTCTCACAGGGAATTTTTGGAAAGCACAAATGTAAAAACATCTGATCTATGGCATCACCAAGGAAACAATTTCCGTGGCCATCTTTTATTCCGGTCCCCCATGCCCACTGCACTATATGACACCAACTAGTATTTGTAGTGCTTTATAAAAAAAAAGTGATGAAAAAGTCTACTTCTTGAGTCACTGGAACTTCTTGGCCTCTCTTGAGGCTGCTGGAACGGGCTTTATTTCACCTGAAGTATCTATGCAATTGTTGCTTGGTTGATGAAAAAGAGAAGTCTCCTTTTAATGTTCTGGAGTGAAGGATAAATTTCAAGAATCAAAGGTCTTTTAAACTTTAAAGGGAGGACGGTCTCTCCTGTACCACTCAGACTGCATCTCCAATAGGCCAGGAGAGCAAATATGTTTGTCTGGCTGCAGGGCCTTGTTGGTTAATGGATCATATATTTGTTCCCATCAATATTAAGGTGAATGACTGAAGATTTAAGGTAGGCTGAACAACATATGGGGATAAGGGAATTCATGCTCCTGAGGGCTATGTCAACGAGATCCCAGAATAGCGACAATTTCATCCCCACTTATGTACGGACTAATATTCCTGATAGCCACTGTCGGGCGCAAGGATAAGTACCAGACTAACTTGTGTCACAGGTACAGCCCCTTATTTACCACAATGAGCTTGGCACCAGTTTGCCAGAGGAGAGACAGCAGACAGGCATATCTTTTTCCATATTTCTTGAAACATGTTGCCTTTTTATATTTCCCAGAGAACAACTCTTTGCCCCTTAGGGAAGTGTTTATCAACAACACAGACAAAAATGGGTGGGTAGTCTTTGAGATCCCGATATTTATCGTCCAGCAACTTTGAGGTTGTCGGCTTGGAGAACACCTTCGTCCAGAATATCTGGACCTTTTTCAGGAACTAGAGCTCAATGACTAGGGCGGGCTTCGGTATCAGACCCGAAACTAGTAATGGAGTGTGGATACTCTCATCCTCTGATGGGGATGCCGGAGGCTTCAACTGATAGTGCCTCTAAAGACTTGGCCATATCAGAGTGGTCTTGAAAGGTAGGGAGCAGGTCTTCGTGGTGTATAAATTGGAGTGTGGATTCACTGAGTGCTTCCTCTTGTAGGAGAGAGGACAAGGGGATGGATCCACAGAAGTATTGCCCCTTCCTCAGGTCCTGTTGGAGCAGGTGGGAGTAACTCTGGGATTAGCAGATACATCAGAGCTGGTGGTGTGGTGGAGAGAAGGGGATGGGTACGGTGGTTGGTTTTTTGGGGCGTCAGTAGCTGCACCAGGGTTGGCGGGACAGACACCAAAGATGGAAGAGGTTGTACTGTGGGCTCCAGAAGTAGAAGAGGACAGACCGGGAAAGCCCTGCTGCATTTATCTTTGCCGTTAGGGCATCCAAGCAGAAGTAACAGTGAAGGACGAAGGACAACACGCAAGCAGTGCTTTAGTGGCATCAGAACTGCTGGAAGGGATATGTGCCGCTCCCGAACTATCAGGAAAATGTAACCTGTCTGTCAAGATGACATGTTTAACTCACCTGACCCTGGGAGTGGGACTGAAAGAGAGGAATCTAAAAACGACTGAGTCACGAGGACGACTGCTGATATAGATGCCTGAGAGCCATGAACCTGTGGTTGTACTAGGGATAAACCTGCTCCATGAGAAACAGAAAGAGAGGCAGTGTCGCATAATCCAAGGTCCAGCATGGCTGGTCTCAGGGTGAGCTCCCAACAAGAATGCTGCAGTTGGCTTATCTGAGAGGCAGCCTTGTCAGGGCACGTGTCTCTCTCTGTATTTGATCATTCTTCTGCCTCTTGTGTTTCACAGGTGGAGGGACAGACGGTGTGCCTAAACATGGAGAGGTGCTAATCTTCTACGCTTCTTCTGGTGGCGAAGGTCTCGGCTCGCATACTGGGTGGTCACCTTCCTCTCAATAACCTCCTGAACACTGTGGGAGCTGCTCTTGACAACAGTGACAGAGAATACGCCAGGAGATGGACCTGCCTGCTCAGGTTGGGACTGTGACAGAGACTACTGTGCAGTAGAAGCTGGGCTCATCTGGAGTCACTGGAGAAAAGTGAGATTTCAGGCTCAAGTATTATAACAGATTTGTTAGTAAAGCACACTTTAAAATTGGCGCTGAATAAGAGATGGTTGTTATTACTCAACTCAATAGTACTCAAGTAGGGTAACTTACTCAACCACTTAGAGCAATGGACCTGCAGACATCATCCATAAGTAAATACTGACTCAATCACATGGTTCAAATGCGCCTTAGGACCCTTTGGCCCAGGCGGGGAGCAATGCCTGTCCCAAAGGCACTATGGTGTCTCTGGAGCAGAAACAAATTGTTTCAAGGTAGGCCTTCATCTGTCGGGAGTCTGGGGCACACCTGCTCTAAACCTTAATAACTGGATCAGGGTAAAACATGTTATCTGGAACTGCAGAAAGTTGGCTTTTTGATCGGGTGATTTCCCCTTTTGTTACTCGCACGCCTTGTGGACAGCCAGCAAAGGAGAGCTCCACATGGAAGGGTTCCTGAGTCGGGTGCCTCACTACTTCAATGGCATTAATTGTACGACAGACCACGACTGGTGGATGGAACCCTGTAGTGAACTCCTAAATCATCTTTATAATGATGAAATCCAAAGTCTTCAGTGTGAATGGTGCATTCTCACTTTAACTGCAAGCTAAGTGTTACTGTAGCAACCACATACCAGATGTAGCACTCAGGGCACATGCATGCGCCAGGTCACTGTTTCCAGAACAAGAAACACAGAGGTTATGGCCGTCAGTTGCTACAAATGGTGGGTTATACAATATGCATGGCTTAAATCCGGAGGTTTCATGGCAAAAGCTGCTAGAGTAGAGGGCAGGAGGGAGAAACCGCATAGGAAACGAAGGACCAAGATCCCACCTAGGAATTTATTGCGCACATACTCTACTCTAAAACATGACCCAAATACGTACATACATACATACACACGCACGCACACAGCATACAGAAACCTGCAAATGTGCACCACTCACTTAATCCATAACACTTTTGCACATGGATCCAGTATATTGCTGGACAAAAAGACAATAGCACATGTGCAAGACTAAACTAATGTGAACAAGAACAATAACTATATTTTGATCTAATCCCTCAGTACCATTCGCTCCATACTAGGCTACTTAGTCAATGCCATTCATTTTAAATACAAAGAATTGAAAAAACACTTACAAACGCTAAGGTGACAACCAACATTGTTTTTAGACATTTAAAGAGTAGTCTAACATGTCGGGAAATGAATTAGTTAAGGTGTGAATGCAAATGTAACTTATCCACAACTGGGGATATGGAGGGAAAAAAATAGTTTAAAAAGTTTTTCAAAATTGTATTTCTGCAACAAAGAAATACATCCTTAAATCTACATGAAACCACACACCATTTAAAGTGGAGTCAGAAAAAGAAATAGGTCAGCAAAAAGAATATTAAAAAACCACTAGCAAGGCACTGACCACATATTACAATCAAAAGCGGTTTTGAAATTCAAATACAACCACAGAAAACCGAACATTTCACGAAATGGGAAAGTGAAAACTTTATTACATGATTTGATAAAACCTTTGCAAAATACAAAAAGTAAAAATATAGCACTTATTAAATTCGTTAAAAAGGACCCCGGTTCCTGTAGTTAAAAGCACCCAACATCCCAATTGTAAAACTCTCTTGTAAGTGCACTGCCCATAAATCCTATAATGGTGTTCCCTTAAGGGGCAATTTTAATCCTGGTTGAAGTAGCTTTTAAGTCCCAGATTTAACCAGCCTATGCATCATTCCCCTTCCGATAGTCGTTTTGATTTGGTATTTCCGACAGATATTCATGTGCCTGGCTGCCTCGCAAAAAGAGTTGTTCAACGGCTATTGCGATGAGCCAGGGGTCTGAATCTCCAGCCAAGGTAACGGTAAGCAGTTCCCCTCCTCTAGTTATTTTGCTGCACGGTCCATAAGCCTCACCAGTGCACAATTTAGGTTGGTATTCCGGGGATCAAAACAGGCCAATACTGCAGCTCTGCACGATCTAACCTCCTTGTCGTTCCAGCCCCTCCGTAGAAGAGCCCTTCTTTCCTTCAAGAGGTTAGGACACAGGCACAGCACAGTACATGCATTAAGTCTTCCCTATGATGGCCGCAAAGCCGACATGATTCCAGGGCACTGTCTCTTTTCCAGTTGGGAAGATGGCAAGTCAATTGGATCACCCCCATTCTTAATTTTAAAAAGCAGAGCTTGGCACGTGCGCTGAAAGAGAAAGTTAAGTAGCTCTGAGATTTCAGCTGATCATATGTCTTGAGGGTCATCCAGCAATGGCTTCTAGCTGCAAGGCTTGCCCTGTCTTCTGCTGAGGAGAGCTTTTTCGCACTTATTTTTGCTAGTCTCTTGAACTCGTTTTGGCTTGCATGTAGGTCCCAGACTTCGCTCAGGCCGAAGGTGGTAAGCCCGATGGACAAATAGCGGTACCCTGCAAGCCATCGTTTTGAGTTCAGGTTGGTCCATAAATGTTGCGCTTGACTGCCCTCCTTTGGCGACCTCAGCTTGTGGCAGCTCTTTAGAAAAGTCATCATTCTGTCCATTGATTGTTTGCAGATGCCCAGTTCCAGCCTGATTTGTGCCGGTGAAGTTTGTGACGGTAGCTGGAAGACAGTTCTAAAAACATTTGCAATGATTTTATCTAGTTGGCCACAATCCAGTCCTTTAAGCGCCTTGCTTCTGAATGTTAGAGTTGGAATGACTTTTGCCTGGGCCACCTGAAGTGTTGGAGCGAAGGTTGGGCCAAGTAATTTCTTGTGGATGGAGCTAAGTTTGAATGCTAGCGCTGTTCCTTTCTCTTTTTTGCTCGCCCAAATGGCTTTTGTATCTTCCGTTGTTATTGAAGAAGACTCCAAAATACTTTTAACAATTGGTTTCTACAATGCTTTCCGAGTTTAAGACCAATGACAGCTTCTTGGGCCTTCCCGGGCGAACCGCCAGGATTTTGGTTTTCTTATTATTTATCTGAAGCCCATTCTTATTTGAGTATGCGGCAGTTGCATCCATGATCCTTTGAAGACCTATCTTTGTGTGGCTTAAGAGAACCACGTTGTCAGCGTACAATAAATTTTACAAATGCAGACTGCCTAGTTTGGGTGCGTGCGAGTTGACTGCATTCAGGGCTTCCGGGAGATCAGATAAAAATAACTTAAAAAGTGTGGGGGCCAAGATGCATCCTTGCTTGAGACCTTGCGTTGTCGAAATTGGTCGTGACAGTCTGGAGCCATCACCATTCTTGATCCTGACCCATGTGTACTGATGCAAAAGCTGCACGGCTCTCAGTAATCCATTTGGAATGTTCAGTGAGGAAAGCTTCTGCCACAGCTTTGACCTGTTGACCTTGTCAAATGCCGATTTGTAGTCGATAAACCCCATGTAAAATGGTCTGGTGCTGGTCTCTGCCTGGTCAATTAAGCAAGAAAGTGCCACAAGATTGACCTTAGTACCGGTGTTGCTTGTAAATCCAGTTGGGTTTGGTGGGATTATTGAGCGTGCCTCGGCCCATGCCCGAAGTGAATTGAGCAATATCCCTGCGAAATACTTCGCTTTATTGTTGATTAGGGCAACCAACCGATAGTTTCCTGGGGATTTTTTGTCTCCTCCTTTGGAAATTGGGACGAGGATCGATCCTTGCCATGAGGGTGGAATGATGTTCCTTCCTAGGATGGTAGTGTAGAGTGGAGCTAGCTTAGAAGCCCAGAAAGCCGGATCCTCCTTAAACAGAGCTGGAGGGATGCCTCCTGGTACTGGGGCCCCATCTTTTTGTCCCTTTGTGATCTGCTTTTGGATTGAATCCTCTGGGACTGTACTGTACTCTATGCTGTTAACTCGATTGTAACTATCGATTTGCTTTTCGGTTGTTGGCGCTTTGTGAAAACTCTCTTTGGTTATTGGCGCTTTGTTAAAACGCTCTAAAGGCGAGTTCCCCTCCGTCCAAGGTTGAGGTACGAATAGTCTGATTAAGGATATAGTCTTGTGGGTCATTAAAATGACTATACAGGAAGAGATACCACTCAGATTCCAGTATATTTGAGGAGGCAACTTTGGGGACACTGCCCCCTAAGCTATTTATAGTGCGCCAAAACCTCGCAGGATTGCTTGTCCTTATGTCATGGTATAGTTTGGCCCAAAAGGAATTCCAATGAGCCCTTCGATGTTCCCTTTTAACAGCCTTCAAGTGACTTCGGGCATCTCTCAGTTTGGTTATTATTAATGGGTCCATTGGTTTCCTTCTAAGTTCCCGCCATAGCCGGTTCATGCTGCGTTTCGCCGATCGTATCACAGGGTCCCAGGGGGTCGGCTTGGGGGGCCCGGTTGCTTTTGTATACTTTGTCGGTTTTGCATGCCTGGCTATCAAATTCCTTGTGAAGCTTGTCCAAATTGCAATTGGGTATTCAGTTATCCTGCTGGTGTTCTCAATCATGTGTTTTGCCTCCATTGCTACGAACTGGAGATTATTAACAGAACATTTAATACGTTTTAAGTTGATCCTAAAGCTTTCGAAAGCTTGTGCCTCTGCCTGAACATGTTACACCAGCCTGATGCTGAGAAGTATTTCTTGAGGGCTGTGGTCACTTTCTAATCTATTGCCAAACCCAAAGCCAGAGACATGATTCAAATGGGAAAGGCTGACAAAAGAGTAATCGATCAGAGATGCGCCTGTTTTTGATACAAATGAGAGACCAGGCGGCTTGTCTCGAAAAAAACGCCAGTTGAGGGCTCTGAGGCCGAGATGTTCCAAATTGCCTTGGAGGGCGCGTCCTTTTGGGTCCTCCTTGCACCATCCGGGACAATCCTGCTTTGGTATGGCCCAGTCGATTTCCTGTGATTTAGTTACCTCGTTCTTTTGTAAATCGGACATCAGCCACATGTTTAAGTCCCCTGATAGTATGATGTCTGCGTTTGGGATCCCAGATCTCATTTTTAGTACTGTCGCTGTCACCTCGTCAGAAAGGGTTAGCCTGGACACTGAGTTAGGACGGATATAAACTTTCAATAAAATTATGGTCCTGGGCTGACCTTTGTGGGTTCTGAGTGTGATTCCCACTGACTGGAGAGCCTGGGAGGAACTTACAAGATCCCATGAGGTAATTGCACTATTAGCTGATATGTAGATGGCTAGACCTCCACTACCTTGTCCCAGGGATTTCATTTTCGTTGCTGGAGTATGGTGAATGTTAAACCCTTCTAAGTGCTGCGGCTCCACAAGCCATGTCTCTTGTAACAGAATGATCTCTAATGACCGTAGGTAGGAGATCGTGGCATCATCCCCCAGTTTGTTTGCTAGCCCGTTTATATTCCAAGAGCAAATCCTTAGTGGGCAATCTTCTTGAGCCTTTTGACTGTTATTTTGTCAACGTAGCAGTCTGGTTGAGTTTAGTGACCCTGCCAACCATTACCATCTGCAGGCCTGTTCCAGTCCCGTGTTTTGTATGTGCCTACCCTCGCTTGCTTTTTTTTCTTTTGAGTTAGAGGAGGGGGTTTTACCCCGGGCACTCCTCAGGACCAAATAGACCAGTTTTGATCCTGCGCATGGGCGCCCCGCGGCCCAGATGTTCTGAAGAACATGTGGGTAGCCTGGTTCCCTGCCAGGGATTATGGATATACCCCACTGCTTAAAGATATCAGTGTGCCTCAAGATTTTGTTCGAAGCCTCCGCAGAGCGCCAGGTGACCTTGGTAACTTTGTTTGTTTAACCCTGGCCTGGTGCAATAAATTCTATGGAGGTGATGTCTTGTGATGTGACTTCGTTTGACAGGCCTATGGCTTCTATCAATTTCATGATGTTCCCACGGTTTAGTATGTCACAGCTGCCTTTAGACTTGTACTCTGGATAGAATAGAGTGAAAGTTGTAGTTCCATGAGATGGCCTAGTGGTCTGAAGACTTCCATGATTGGTTGCAGTGTAAGTGGTCTCTGGATCGTTGTTGGTGAGGTTTCTTTGTCTCAGTTCCCTGTACGAAGGTCCCTGCCCAGAGAAAACCTCAGAAGACCCGGGCAGTGGTTCTGACCCCAGCGTACAGTGCATAAAGACGGTTCCTGCGGAAGGTCCGAGGGCTGCCTCCTTAATTGCCTCTTGCACTGGTGGAGGAGTCAACCTGTTCGATATTCTAGGGCTCTTTTGGGTTGCACCACAGCCGATTTGCGCCTCGCTGCCCTTGCCCTATTTGGTTGTAAATAAATTACCCGAGTGTTCTTTATGCCGGCTGCTGACTTGGGCCTGGTTAGGTGATTTGGTGCTGCCTGACAAGTTTGTATGCCTGGTGCGCTTTAGGCCCTCTGCCCAAGGCGAAGACGTGGGGTCCGGGAGTGCCAGTTGGATGTTAGCAGTTGGCCCTATTTTTCCCCATTTTCCCATGGGCTCAGGGTCTACCCCAGCAGCAGCCTTCTCCTCCTTAAGGGATGGAGAGCCAATCTGCTGCTTTTTGGCGTTGCCAGCTGAGGTTATTGGATTCACCGATTCCTTAGCTACCTCATCTGTTCTTTTTGAATCATTATGCCCGGTTGAGGCTGCTCGTGTGCGTCACGAAATGTACAAAACCCAAATTACATATAATTTGAGAGCATACAACAAACAATATTCGAAAGTATAAAATTATATTAAATCCCATAATACATGAAGTATGAAAAATGGCTAATTGAGTGTAAGCTTGTCTTGGCATCCTAACATTTAATTTCCCCTACATTTTAGACTTTTCTTTTTTTTTCTTATTCTTTTTTGTTAATAAAGACAACAGTAATGCACAAAACAAATTCAAATCTAACAGTTGTAAAAACACGCAAATGGACAAATTAATTACACTTAATGACAGTCATGCAAACTAGAATATCAGCAATTAAAAACAAAGATCATTTTCTAAAGTTATGCATACATTTCTAAAAAAAAGATTTCAAATATTATCCCATTTACGCATGTGACTTGTTTTTAGAATTCCTTTTATTTACCTTTGTAACATTATGCTGGATAATGCATAATTCCCTCTCACTGCTTAGACAAATATATTGAGGCAAGCATTAGGTCGCTATAATCCATCCCAACGTTCCCTCAAACCAGGCACATTTAGTCAGGATGATCCCACCATGCATCCTATATCTTGTGGTATGTTCGTGGGCAGCTTTGAGCTGTACAGGCTGATTTTTCAGCTACTGCTCATATGTCTATGCCCCGGGTCCATTTTTCAATCCTTGGGGCGACGGGTGTGATCCAGCAATATCTCATTTTGCCACAATAAGTTAGGTGGTAACTAAGCAGCAGGTGCCCAATGAGTCAGATTCTAACTCTTCGATACCCAAAATGGCATGTTTAGGGTTTGATGTTAGTTTATAACCCACTAGGAGTGTTGCATACTGTGGCTCAGCAGGGGCGGTGAGTACATAGGAGCGCTGACCCCTGACTTCCCCACTGCTGAGAGACACAGACACACACACAGAGACACACACTCACTCACACTTTCCACTCTCATTTTCTTAGGGGGCGGGGCCATGATGGAGCTCTCTCTCCTGTCTTGACAGCAGCAATTCAGGCTGTGTTAACTGAACTGAGCATGTCAGATTGGTCGGTGTTTTCACTGTGGCCAGCCTGATGTGCGCAGTTCAGGCTTCTGCTTCAACTGCTGAAAGGTAGCTGAGAAACAGAAACACAGCCCTGTAGGTCTTCGAAGGAGCGCTGTGATTGCCTGCTCCAGCCAATCCTAGCATTGCTCCTACGCTGTTTAGCACTATAAGCAGCAAGAAAGCAGTGCTTGGATTGGCTCGATGCATTTATCCAGCAAGCAGCACGAGGCAGGAGACAAACGTGTGCTGGAGCCGGCAGAGAGATACGCTTATTTTTTAAAATGTAATAGTTTGAAAGTAATTTGTGTCCCTCCACTGTCTAAAGGGCAGTGGAGGCCGCCACAATATGAAGGTGGGGAAGGGGGAGGGAGGAACAGATGGGCGAGAGGGGGGCAGGGGAAATAAAAAATTTTAAACGTACCTTTTCCCCGTAGCCTCCAACTGCCGCCGCAGCTTCAGAGCTCTCCCAGCAGCCTCTGGGGAGGAAGAGGCTGCTCAGCCAACACTGGTGCTGTTCTAGGAGAGCAGCTCCAGGATTGGTCTGAGCGGCCTGCTGTGCTCAAACTCTGCCTGTGAGCCTGCAGCATTCTACAAACCGGCTGTAAACACAGCTGGGTCGGAGATATAGAAGTGTGCCTAGGACGGCCGGCCAGCAAACATACATGCACACTTCTAAGTGCTACCACCTGCTTGTCATGGCCCGGCCCGGCCCGGCCCTGCACGCATGTCAGAATCAGTCAAAGAAAAATAAAATTATGTTTTATCATTTTTTTTTCTCCGACTGTCTCTGACAAGGGGCCGCCCCTGCTAAAGGCCCAGTATTGGATAATGAGGGGGCAGACCCATATTATGTGAAAAAACAGTACACTGGGCTTGGCATCGTGGACAATAGTTATCTTTTGTCCTCCCCATGTGCCACAGCTTATTTGAGAATGACTTTTGTTATCAAAGGCAAAACGTTGTAAAGCTGCTTTGTTTCCTCAACTCTTTCAGACAAGTATAAATTGACATCTTAGGCAATGTTTTGCAGTTTCGTAGTACTATATTTTGCAGCACTTGATGTGTTTCTCACCACCAGAGCCAACACAACTGCTTCAACATTATAACTTTCAGAAAAATCTGCAGGAATACTGGAATAGGAGTCAACGTGCAGTCTGTAAATAATACTGTCCCAAAAACTTTACATGGTTTACGTTTTAATGAATGGTGTGTGTAATCTTATTCTTTCTGTAAATAACCTTATTTCACGATACACGCACATACCCCATACAAACCCACCCACGGTGAGCGAGGCTGAAGTAAAAAAAATGCAAAGACACGAGAGATTGTGTTCCCTTACCTGACGTTATTAGTAATCTTTCTTTGCATCTGTTATATAAGCACGAATAAATGCTTTGATATGACATCCGCTATAAGATTTATCAATTATTTATTGAAACTCTTACTGCAAGAGCAGCAGACTAAAAATTAAAACGACATAAACACAACGCCCTCAAAGCACATTTACTGGATGCAAATGGAGACTTGGAATGCTGAAGGCACGAGAACTATTTTCTGATTGCCAGAAAGCTGCTCAAAGAAAACATTCTGTAACAGTTGGAAAGTGTTCAGGGATTTTTGTGTCTGCCACCAACATCCCGCAACCTCATCTATCTGAGATACTATGAAAGAGAATAAAACATGCCTGATCTACAGAAACACATGTAAATCCAACACCAGGGCGCCGCTCTCAGATACGGTTGAACGCAGGGATTGAAACGGATAGGATGTATCATGGACGACCATAGAACCTACGCTGCCGCAGAAACATGTAAATATACAATGCCAATTGACTAAATACCAGTGTCTCAACTCCAGAGCTGATCTATGGAGTATCTAATGGTGGCCACTGGAAGCCATCCTTCAGCCACTAGGAAAGCAAAGCAATCCTGTGCCATGAGAGGCAAACATCTGGCTCCTCGAATCAAGAAAGGCGTTACTATGGACCATCTAGAAGACACAACTGCCAAACGTTTGTCTCTGGTTGCATACCTCGTGGACTCCTGTGCAAGCCCTATGAACGACGACTATGTACCCTTCCAAATTACTGATCTTTTATAAGTAGGTACGCTTCGGAAATTTGTAGTCTTAATAGCCTGTGGTATGTGCTAGTTACTGCGCAGCATTTATTACCATTTGTAAGGCAACCCTTAGTCTTCAAGGAACACAGTTGGGCAGCTATCTCGGTTACAGGTCACGTGATATCGCGCACTGGGAGGGAAACATGAGATCAAAGGACACCATTTTATGTATTCCCATCACTAAGGCATTGGTGAACAAACAGCTCTGTTTATACCTCAGAGGAATGGACTTTTATTGTGAAAATAGTGCAGAAAGGAAGTGGACACCTGACACAACATGGATTGAGCACCGCAGTGCGTTAGACACCTATGAAAATCTTTACTAGGAGACAGGTACTTAGCCCCAGCAGAATTGCAAAATGCTTGGGCAAGCTCGCCGGTTGCCACAGCCACCTAGGAGACCATCATATAGGTATCCGGGAAACACTGTGCAAGGCCAACCCAACCGCAGGCACCATCTCACCCATATTTTGAGTCCTTGGTCCCGAGACAGAGGGAAAAAACACAAAAGTGCACAAAAAACAAATGAAAATCAAGCTGAAGCACATTCACCTACCACTACATAAACCACCGGTGACAATGTAAAGAGCACTGAAATAAAGAACCGAGTGAAAGTATGGGTATTATAGCAACCCAAAACGTTTGGAAGCCTTGCTTCGGGGCACTGGTGCCATTTGCTCATTGAGGCAACGGGTATCAGGACTGCATTCCCTTCAGTCTTAGGCTTTCCATGGTGCATGCTGGGACGCGTAGTCTCGGTTTAGCTGAACAGTACCAACTGGATAACACCAAATGGAAACCCATGATTTTTAAAAGGAAAGACTGAAAACGAGGTGCATTCGTAAAATGCAGCAGTACTGGAGCTCTAAAGGTCATAGCGCCAGGAACCGCGCAAAACCATACCACAGGGGCTTTAAAAGAGGGCACTCCTCATCCCCAGTACTCCCTAAAGTCGCCTTCTGCCCCTCCTCGTTTCCTTATCTCTGCCCCCCTTTCCCCCCGCTCTGACTGCCCCTCCCCTCTCGCAGAGGATTTTGAGCTTTCTCCTCATAAATACATATTTTAGCTGGAAATTTCCAAGCAAGTGACAGGGGCATAATGTGAAACAGAACACGTTGCAGTAATAGAAATCATCAGTTGCCATGACAACTTGCTCAGAAAGCGGCTTGCATGCAGTCACGTGACCAAGAGGAAGCGTTCAGCAATACCAACACATCAGAGACCGGGGACACTTAACCCCCGGCACTCCTGGCTATTCTGCAGAACCCAATTCAATTTCATCCTCATCTCCAGCACTGCAGAAAGGAGCAAAAACGTCCCTGCAGATTGTAATCTCACACAGGCGCGAGAGCCCGAAGCCTGGTGGCTGTCACTGCCTTTCCGAGCACACCAAAGGGCCTCCCCCCCACCCCCCCCCTCTCTGCGGTACTTTATGATAATCATTTCTTCTCTCCGTAATGCATTCTCCCCAGGAGCGTTCACTGTCCAGAGTCCCACCTGGGGACACATAAACCAGCAACCAGGAAAAAACAGGAAAAAGGAAACAAAAAGCGGCCCCCAGGACATGACAAGGCTTCAGGAAAGAAACATACAGGGATTAGAAGAAGGCAGAGTTTAGACAAAGCAGCAAACAGGCTTTAGTCGAAACCCCTTGTAATGCTGGCAGCAATGTCGGAATTACGTCCCAGTAATCTTCATTACACCGAGTTCAGGTTAGCAGGGACACCATATTTCACCGTGGGCTTTCCTTCCGCAAATCAAGGGTTTCAAGTGCGCCAGTTCAACGGGTTCAGCTGAAATGAACACAGACTGCCCCTCCCAGAAAACATTAGGTTGTTACATAAAGAACTCGACTAGGAAATGGAATGGGCTCATCTAGTGGCTTTTACTGAGATTTACTCTTCCTAATCACAGTGCGCAAAATAAAAGCGGTGCTGGCCCTTGAAACTGAACACAAAATCTTAGCCCCTCTCCTCTCCCTTTACTATTGTGACTGGAATTCTGCAGCGTTTCCACACAGTTATGTATTCACTCCACTTGCCACTTAATAAACAATGTGCCTCGTAGTAAGCAAGTCTGGACAAAAAACTAGTTTCTTGCACAAACAGAGCAAAAATGCTAAAAATACAAAGTCACATAGTGCCGAACAGTGGCAGACCCTTTGCAAAGGTTAACTACTCACAGTTTAGTTGACAACTGCTGCATTTATTCAAATGGTACAAATGAGGTGAAACTGTTACCCGGACAGTATTAATGTGTGTTAATAAGGGACACTCGTGAAAAATACTTCTGCAGAATGTGCTGCACAAGGGGCCTTCTTCTGGGGCATAATTCAGGTAACCCAGCCACACAATTTGGCCCTCCTTTGCGGGCTAATTCATATGGCCCTTCCCCAGGACATAAGTGCATGCCCCTTCACCTCAATGTCCTTTATGTACTACTAGAGTGTTCAAAGAGACTGCAGAGGAGGGAGGACACCTTGGGCTGTGACGAGGATCAGTAAAAGCAAGTATAATGAAGCCTTTTGCTCTGTTAAGTGACCCGACAAACACTTTATACCTCTTCCTCCTAACAGCCCTCAATCTATGAGGATATACCAAGCAGGGCCAGTCTGCAACTCACCCCTCAGAGTCTCCACCAGTTTTGCACAATTTATGAACCTCCTTGGAGTTCTTGCTCCATAACATCGCTCATAAATGTAAGCAACAGATTGTAGAGCCATTAATGCAATGGTCACTGAAGACTGACGCTGTACGCTAATATATGTGGACCATCAATAGTCCACCCCTCCAGAGGGAAGATACCAAGAGGTTAACAAGCATTGGCATAGCCAATAGGTCTCGCCTTTGGGACTTTATAAGTGTTTAGTTATCCAGCACAATATCCTTGGTGCAACAACATCAACTGTTGCATGACTAAACACTTAGGTCCCAAAGGCGAGATCTATTGGCTATGCCAATGCTTGTTGCTTCATTGCTAGCAGGAGGGAGAGCGGGGTGGTAGGTAAACAGATGAAAGAGTCGTAGGCAACAATGAGGGCAGAGGGTGTGAGGAAAAAAGTGTTATGATGCAGTCAGTGAAGTCAGCAGCATAGCATTTTTTTGTTGATATGGCAGGTGGGGGTCAACATGGACAACAGGAGGAAGGGGAGTCCGGACAAGACAGACAAGGAAGGAGGAAGGGAGGGTGGGGGAAAGCCAACACAGACACGAACGAAGGGGAGTGAGCGAGTTCAAGGGCAAGGCAGCACAGACAACCAACGGAGGGCGAGTTTGGAAGCTTTTTTCCAAAAAAAGTGCATTAAACGATAAAATGATAATGGGGGGGCATGGGCAAGAAGGTGGCGAGTGCGGACGCGATGTAAACAGCTCTGCATTAGGTACTCTAAAATCCTGATAAATATGTTTCACAGCCTGCCACACATGGCGACAACTGCTGTTCGACACCACCGGTCGTTGTTGTGACCCTGGCAAATTGGGAATGCCGGCTCTGTAGCTGAGTGGGTGAGGCTGAGTGGGTGAGGCTGTGGGAGTGATGGCCTTGTGCAGCGGAGATTGACTGGGCGTGGCCCGGCCTCGAGAAGCGAGTAGCCGGGGAGTGGAACCGTGCTTGTCCATGGCGGGGAGAGACTGCTTGTAACAGAATCTTGGGCTCCGGCCTCTCCGCGCCTCCTGCGAAGGGGTCGAAACACCCTTCCGACTAAGCCCACACGAGGGGCGCTACAGCAGGAGGTGAGAGCTGCCAGCGCCGGAGAAATTCAGGAATCACGAGGGCCCCCGAATGACTGTGAGCGAGGGCCTGGACGCCTTGCGGCCTGCCGCGACTCAACCTACGGCTGCCGGCGTTGTGTGCTCGGAACCCTGCAGGCTGCTGCTGAACCCATCCATCACCCTGCTGAGGTACACAGGGCAAGGCCAGTGTCGGGGATGCAACCGCGATGGGCACGATGAGCGCCCATGGCCCATAACCATAATACTTACAAGGAAGTGAGGGATACCGAGGTGATTGCCTTCCATGCTCGTGTTGTGAGCGCACCAGGCCAGATTTTATTTCGTTGCTACATACCTGGAAGCGGCCTGACCAGGGACCTTAAGAGAAGCCTAGGCATAGCTGAACCGGCTCATAATTGTTGCCGGTCTTGGGGACAACAGTCAGGCCCCCTTAAACACTGTGAGGGAACACGTGAGACCACTCGCCCCACCTCCGTCACCATATGGGCACATCAAAGGCCACTAAGGGCCCAAATTTGCCATCGAGCGGCTCGGCATGCAAGGAAACACGTCTGGGGGGGGTTGGTCAGGTGCCGGCTGACCCTGGTGCGGCCTCAAGAGATTGCGGGAGTTGGCCCGGTGGCCCTCCATATAGATCAATCCGGAGGTCTGTGCTTCTTGAGGGCAGCTGTGCAGCTGTACCCACCAGAACTAGTCAGAGGCACGATTGCCGATTACCGGACCGCAACAAGAGCCCTTCTTCACAGCGACACTGCACAAGAGTCATGCAGAACTTAAGAGTCATTTAGAGTCCATGTATAAACAAGCATGTGAGTGGTGCGCTCCGCGTGATGCACACCGCGCTAATTAAAAACAGATGGTGGAACAGATAGCCCCTGCTCGTAACCGCAAGCCTTAGGTCGTGGGCGGATACATGCAGACGCCTTTGACAAATTGTGTGATGTCTTTCTCAGAAAGACACACGCATAGACCAATGAAAAAAAAACACACACACAAGCGTGTGGAAAGCCCAGAGTGATACCAAGAAGTCGTTTTCCTAGAGCAGCGCATGTGCGCTGCGCTAGGCTTGAACTAAAAAGTACCAAAGTACCTAACAGCCCAAAGCGACAACTGTTGGGGCAGAGAGATAAACCATCAAGCCCACAGTCGACTTAGTTCAGGAGCGACAAAGCCTGAAGATGTCAATGGAGCCAGATGGGAGATCTCTCGATGAAGGGCACACCTATAAGTAACAGGGGTAATCAGGCAGTCGGCAAATGAAACTCATAATAGTGACTAAGAGCGAGCCATGCCAAAAAGAACAAGATGACTACAGCATAATTAAAGACAGACAAAACTGTTCAAAAAGGCAACAAATGGTGAGACAAGAATCAAAGTGACATAAGAAATCAGTTACTTAACCGTAATTTCTGTTCTCCAGCATTACCATCATTAATATATTCACGTCCTTGAATCAATTCCCTGACCTCAGGCTGGAAATCCCCAGTACATGAACACGGCAGTATACAGTGTAAAATATACAGCATACAATAATCTCCAATGCTGGAGAACTTCAGAATGACCATTGTGAACATTAAAGGAGCAATCAACAGCAAACTATCAGAGTGAGAAAATTATAAAGCACCCTCAAATGTTCAAATTAATTAAAGTGGGCGAAACACAGGTGCACTGTGTTTGAAAATACCGGAAGAAGAGACTGCAAAAGCAGCCTGCAATCCTTCGAGTAAATACTGAAGGGGAGTTAAGGAGGCTTTTGAGGAAACACATCTGTGAAAAATTGAGCAGGAGTGAAAGACAGAAACTCTCAACCCAAGATCAAGAAGCATCAGACACCGAAATTCAAGAGACACGAACCCTTCCACAAAGGGAGAGATGACAAAGAAGCCACAGAAAGGGTTCGAGAGAAACTGTGACTATTACACCTGGTTAAAGCTATTAACAATCCATGGAAATGAGCAGAAACAGCCATGATTCCTGTGCTAAGGAGGCGACGTAGTAATGAAGTATATCTCTGGTTACTAAAAACTACAGGGACCCATTTTAACTGATGAATGCATGTTAACTGGCAGATGAGTGACACAGAGTATGAATACCAGCTGCTCGTCGGGTTAAGTAGGCGTAGATTAAAACTTTCAGGTATCACTTGTGAATAGGAAAATAAACCATAACCATACTAGATTGAGAAAGAAAGGTAGCCTTTGTCTCTTCTTCAGCACACAAGGTCAAGGTTCATGATAACACTGCTGTGGTATCAGTTAACCAACTGTACCCATACCGTACTTGACTGGGTCCAAGATTACTTGTCATTCACGGAGAGGTGGTACAGCAAAACTGGACTACACCAGCCGATTCAGGCCTCGGGACTCAGGATAAATTCACATCCCGTAACTTAAACTTCTTTCTGAACATGTTTAGACAACATGATACAAAAGCAGAGGGAATACTCGATGAAGCATACGCAAAAGTTTGAGGCAAAGGGGCCGTTCCACCAAACGACAGGAAAACAGGTTGGCTGGACAAGGGACAAAACAATCTACTCCAAGAAACTGGGCTGAAAGTCAAAGTTTCAAGGGAGCCAAAGTGCACTGCTGAAAAGTCTTGAAGAAGATGATGCACATATTTAAATCACTCTCTGGCACAGGCCAGCATCAGATCATGAATGGTTCTTTGTTAAGGCCCCCACATTAAGCTTAACTTCCTAATTTAGCTCTCCGCAGACAGCTGATCAAGTTCTTATAATTGCTTAATGTGAGATCCATTTTGGTCTAATGCAAAGTCGCGTGACCGGATGCCAGCCCTGGTTTATGCAAGGTTTTCCTTGTTATTGAATTTACATGTTATGGAATCAGAATCAGGTGGCTCTGCCATCGTCATAACAGAGTGCAGCATCTTGGGTTAATATCCAAATTAAAGTCCCATGAAAGAGGATGCAACCAGATTTCGATCAACGAGTAGCAAAGGATCATGTGATCAGCTTCATTTTAAGGTAGGATGAAGGAACATGTAACCAGCTCTCCATTGAGGTCCACTGCAGGAGCACGTGAACATGGTCTCATAGGGGTACATTGCAGGAGCATGTGAGCAGCACCCCATTAAGGTTTAGTGCATCATCATGTGACCAGCACCCCATTAAGCTCCAGTGCAGGACCATGTGACCGGCACCCCATTAAGGTCCAGTGCAGGGGAAGGTGGACAACACACCATCAAGGCCCGGTGAAAGGAGAATATGAGCAGCATTCCATTATGGTCTAGTGCAGGAATTTGTAATTAACGCCCCACTGAAACCCAATGCAGAACCAAGTGACCAGTGCTCAATTAAGGTACAGTGCAGGAGCACGTGACCAGCACCCCATTAAGGCCCAGTGCAGGTGTAAGGAAGTGCCCTTTCTGTATGGGCACCCCTCCCACACTTTTTGCTCAAATGCAATCTGAAAGTGTACTGGAGCCTGCTGTACAGGCCCCAGTGTCAGTGCTTTCTACCTAAAATTGATACATGTGAATTGGAAACCAAAACTGACAAGGACTTTAACCCCCTTAGAAGTCCCTAGTATATGGTACTAGTGGCCCCCAGGACATGGGAGTTAAAGGTATCACCAAGCATGAAGTAATGTTGTGCTACCTTGAGGGACCCAAGTAAAGTGATGACAGCAGTCCTGTCATTGCAGACTGAAGGGGCAGTGCAAACTGCTCAAACTCAACTTTGCTCTCACCATGTGTGAGAAGGTCAAATAACTATTTTCAGTATATACCAGTCACCCCTAAGGGAGGCCTCCTGAGCCCAAGAGGCAGGGTGCATTATATTAAAGGTGTAGACAAATACGTGCAAGTTTATATGTCCCTATATTGGCTTGTTCCATTAAAGGCTACTATAAGTGATAAGCGGGCCATAGGATAACATGGGCTGGCACCCTGCAAACTCAAGGTCCCCAGCTCCATTAGGGTACTGCCACAATATGTCATGTGATAGTATAAAACAACGTGCCTCATCACCCCTGACATGATTCTTATGTCGAGGTCGATATGGCATGCACCCAGGTGGCTACCTTAGCGGTTGCTGTATCAAAAAAGTAAAGAGGGGGGGACCAGGAGCTGGTTAATGGTCCAGTGCCTATGCTCCGAAAAGTCAATGGGGTAATCACTAGAAGGCACTGTTCCAGGGTCGGTATGGTTGTTAGTCAACCAAGGCCAAACCACAACAAGAAGAAAGAAAAAAAGGAAAAAAAGGAAAAAAAAGATAGATCTATGGGTCTTAGGTCTAGGGTGAGGTACTTCGGGTGGGGGGAGACAGCAAAAGTGTCTCTTGTTGCCCTCACACACCCCGAGGGATGTCATGCTTCATCATCGGGCTGGCGTCTGGACCGGGCAGGTTTCCAGTGCCGTCACCTGAGCAACCCCCCTAGATGGTGTGGGCCTCCTACGCCGCTTTTAACTCAAGGAGTATTCCCAACTCTTTTTATAGGTCCAGTGCAAAGGGGGCACAACAGACTCCTTTTTCACACACTACCTGTTTAGGAGACACTTAATCCCCCCCCTGTTGCCTAGTGAGAGGGTGATTATTACCCCTCCCACTACACTTAGTCTGGGCACCTCTCCCACGCTATTCACCACTACTGGTCCTGATGAAACGCCAGGGATCATTTTGACCACTAAAAGGCGCGAAACATGTCGACCATTTGACCTTTTTCTCCAGTTACCACAGACACATTACGTCTTGAAAAGTAACAATCTACTCATGATTTTTATTGTACCAAGGGTACCTCTTTATTAAAATACCCTCCTAGGTAACCCTTAGGTATTTTTATCTTTGCACACACTTCCCTCACCACTGACCTCGGTACTCTCCCTCCACATACCCGCATGCACCCATCGGCAGCTCTCTAAAAGATCTCCGCTAAAGAGACCCTTCGGGGGACCCGTAGGGCATTGCACCGCCGGCCCGACGAGGAGCACAGCCCGATGATGAAGCATGACATCCCTCGGGGTGTGTGAGGGCAACAAGAGACACTTTTGCTGTCTCCCCCCACCCGAAGTACCTCACCCTAGACCTAAGACCCATAGATCTATCTTTTTTTTCCTTTTTTTTCCTTTTTTTCTTTCTTCTTGTTGTGGTTTGGCCTTGGTTGACTAACAACCATACCGACCCTGGAACAGTGCCTTCTAGTGATTACCTTAGCGGTTGCCCACCTGGTTGCCCCAGTCCTTTACTGTGCTCTAGCTACCAGCCTACGGCTGCTGGCACCAAGACAGGAATCTAACCCCATGTCAGGAGATGTGAACTCTCCCAGGAGCCAGAAACAATGGCCTGGATGGGAAGGTCACACTTCCCTCCCTGACAGTATGGCTTAGTCAAGTGGCACATCAAGGAAGTGAGCTTCATAGCTTACAGTGCCTGTGATATGCAACCAGGCTGCCTCCCAAAGGAGGAAATAGCCCTCCACCTGCCCCCAGGCACATTTGCACCCAGGCAGGTGGGAAAATTATGTAGTCCAGAGGTGTAAAACCCCAGAAGGCTAGCTACACATCTAGGGTGGGCTACCCGGTCTGTACAGCTAAGGAAGGATTCTGTTATTTTCAGAAGTGGTAGTATAGAGGGTACTGGGTAGAAAAAGTGACACACAACCCCAGATGTGGTCACCTCAGGGGCGGATTAGCTGCTGGGGCTAGTAGCCCATTGGCCACTTGCGCCCACACCACTAACACCGATAAATATAGGATTTAATGGGCACCTCATCAAGGACAGGTTTACTACAAGAAATATTTGACCACCAACTCATTAAGGCCAAATGCGGCAACAAGTGAGAAGCCACCCATTAACGTCCAGTTAAACTATCATGCGACCAGCACCCTCTTATGTTCCAGTGCAGGAGCAAGATTAGCACCCTATTAAGTTCAGTGCAGAAAAATGTAACTAACAATACATTAAGGTCTACTTCAGGAACAAGAGAACAACTCTCCAGTGCCAGACAGTGACCAGTTTCCCACTAGGGCCCACATGGGTTGTTCCATATTAATATCCAGTGCAGGACAACGTGACCAGCATCTAATTAGACTCCTGTGCATGATCATGTGACCGGCATTCCATTAGACTCCTGTGCAGGACCATGTGACCAGCATCCCATTATACTCCTGTCCAGGAACATGTGACCGGCATTCCATTAGAATCCTGTACAGGACCATGTGACCAGCATCCCTTTATACTCCTGTGCAGGAACATGTGACCGGCATTCCATTAGACTCCTGTGCAGGACCATGTGACCAGCATCCCATTATACTCCTGTCCAGGAACATGTGACCGGCATTCCATTAGAATCCTGTGCAGGACTATGTGACCAGCATCCCATTAGACTCCTGTGCAGGAACATGTGAACAGCTCTGCATTAAGGTCTGGTTAATGAATTGGTGAGTAGCTCCCCACAAATGTTCAGTACACAAACATGTGACCAGACCCCATTAAGGTGGAGTGCAGAAACATTTGGCCAGCATCCCATTAAGGCCCAAAGAAGAATGACACAACCAGCTGCAATATGATTAGCTTTCCGGATTAGCTTGGTCACTTGCCCCAGTGTATGATAATGTGATCTGGCTTTGATTAAGACATAGGGGAGCTCACGTGATCACCCCTACATTGTAGTCCAGCACTGCAATATGGGATGTGCTGTATATTGTGCATTCTGGGCATACATAGAAACATGTCATTACATTTTAACTGCAGACATTTGATTGGTTTCATGTTATGCCATATAAAATCTAATGTACATGTTTTGGTATCATGGAGCAAGTGTTCCATATTAAGAAACAATGCATAATCCTGTAATTAGTTCCATATTGTGTATAGGCTTTGCAATATTGGCAAGAGCACAGCGATGTGATCAGCGACCTGTCATCGCCCAGACAAGGCTTTTGTGATAAACGCCATATCACAGTTTCGACATCCTGATAGGTTAAACAAAGAAAGCGGCGCCAGAACGCAGCTTTGCTGCAATCCGCATTTCCTATAGCATCAATAAGTGAAGCCAGTGTACTCCACTTAAAGATATGCAAAATTAGGAGCTACAGAGACCTCATTAACACCCGCCTGCAACATCATTCAGATGTTTCCCCAAATATTAATTGAGAGACTCATTAAAAATAAATTAGGAAAAATGTGTTGTGAAGCTTCGCCTTTCAGCTCATAAATCAAAACGCCCAGCTCTGGGCTGTTGCTCTGGCAATTAACTCCAGACTATTTGTTTTATCTTGACTGAGAAAATTAGAAAGCAGACGTGGAGATTAGATTCTGGTACCTGTCAAGCAGGGCTCACGAAGATTATTTTAGCATAGAAAATGGATTTCAGAAAGAAAGACGGTATCGGAGAGGAACTAAGAGAAGGAACGGAGGGGGTAAGAAAACGTGACTAGGAAGCAAGAAATGGACCACAAATAAATCAGAGAAAAAAATAACGCAAATAGAAAATGAAAAGAGTGAAAAAATAAAATTTGTGATAAATAAGGAGCTAAAAAGAAAGGAGTGTCGCAGGGAAGAGCAATGGCTGATGTACAAAGTAGTTAACATGTATTTACTTGTAAATCAAACTCCCCCGATCCTCGCAGGGGCATCTAGAAGCTACATTACACGTCTGTCCAACTCATTTTATAAACCATGGTAGGATGAAATAGCGGTTCCTGCAACGTAAACATCAGTCATCTGAAGAAATGATTAAAGAAAAGAATAAGACAGAGAAATATAGTAAAGAAACGATAAAGAAAAAGAAGTAATAGGTGGAAAAGAAAAGGAAAAAAAGCAAAGATGAACGCAGAAAAGAAAAAAGATAAGAAGGAAGGAAACACAGAAGGACGGAAACGAGAAATATAAGGTACAAAGTCAAAGAAAGACAGAAGGGATTGAAGAAAGATAGGAGGAAAAGGAGGGAAGAAGGTAAATAAAGACCACAGATACCACCATTTGTTTTAGTTACTTAGAGCTGTGTGGCTGAACCGGCTGCTCCCAGTTTTGGGTTTCCAAGGGTCTTGGTTTGGGGCTAGTTGAGAGCAGGGGCTGATGCCTGCATTGAGGGTGGTGGAAGTGGTCCAGCTCGGGGTTTGATTCCCCAAAAGGCAGGCATAAAGACTGCGCCATTCAGGTCAGTAACGAGCAAGAGAATTTGCCTTTAGGGCAATCAGCTGGGCGGCAGATGCAATGGCATAGGACAGCACCATTACCCAAAAAGGAAGGTTCTTATTTTCTGCATGACTGACCTCACCCACTGACAGTTCATTGTCCTAATCTGTATAAAGTAACAAGCTAAACTGGTTTATGTTCCACTTCTGCATTTCCTTTTTGACACAAATATATTTTTAAGGAGACCTACTATAACGAGGTTCGGGCATTATGTCCGAGCAAACTGGCCTTGATTATGAAAAGCTACACGTGTGGGATTTCCAGTTCGAACTTCTTACCATCTTGCAGGAACTGACATAGCAGGCTGGTGAGGAGCCTTAGTTCAGGCATTTCAATCACAAGTTTTGAGCTCTGCTGGATCTCAAACCTGCTTAAAAAATACAGGTACAAAAACCCAAAGGTGTGGAACGGCACAATACTATATACACAGCAGGCACACCTAGTAATCCCAAGTGAATGCTGGGTGGTAATGCTCAACACGAAAATACCAAAAGGAAGGCAGTACTAGTCACCACAGGAGTAACTCTTTTCACTTACATCTATTGTGAGACAGACAGAGGTTCGGCCAGCAATGGAGTCAACAGAAGTCCATCGGCTATGGAAGGCCCTAAACTCCATTCGGGGCAAGAGAGATGCTCAGAGAACCACGATTGGTGAGACCAGACTGCGCTCTACAGGTCAGGCAGCAGCTGTGAATGTTAACAGTCAAAACTGGAAGAAAGACATGTCTCTGGATTCCAGACCAGAGTTATCACTAGTGCAAACTGAGTTGGAAAACGTCTGGACACGGGTTTAAAGTACCATTCACATGGAACTGGGTGCCGTCTGTATCCACATCGTTCACACCCTGAATTGGTCCCACAACAAGAAAACAGTGAAAACAAGTCCACCTGCAGTTGTTCAAAAAGGAAATCCCTAGGCAACTAATTGGCCTCAAAAAGATATAAGACCATTAATCTACAGTGATAGCAATAGACTCAATGTACCACTCTTTAACATTAAAAATTAATTTTATTTATACAAAGAAATTTCAAATAGTTGCAAACAGTTCTATTGTTCTGTATAAATAGACAAATACAATGGCATCACAAGAAACAAACAATACGTTTTAGACCTGGTATGTGTTTTTACAATAGCACATACAGCCGGCACAAGTGTATATACCCTAAAATCACTTGATATGTAAAGGTTTAAATAATCAAATAGTTAATGACATCACAATATGTACAGACAACACTCAGTTAAACAATGACAATCACATATATACAAAATCAAATAATACAATATGGTGGCTTATAAATTTATTCAGGGAAGGTTCTTCAATATATATACGCGCGTTTTGGCGAACATGGTGCCTGCATCAGGAAAGCCACGTAGAAAATAATGCCATAACCGTGAAAATTAGTTAGTCAAACACATCAAAACGGATCCAAAAGATACACACAACTATTTGAGGCGGTTGGATGGCCTGTGTGAGTGAAACTTAATAGTGAGTCCGGATATGAACACAGTCAACAAAAGAACAACAAAGGATAAGGCAGAATCTTTCTCTGTATGTAACTAACATTTAGGGTTAGATATGAGAGAAGAACGTTCCTATTCAGTAATGACGATGTGGTTCCAAATGGCAGAGGCACAGGTAGTCATCGTTAGGTGCCGACAATTGGAAGCAAGTCCACCTGCCAGCGTGGAACACAGAAAGTATGACCACATTTTCTGATCTAGAACATGATGGCAGTATTGGCTGTGTAGAAAACATCACTCTCCTCCCAAAACTCAGTAGTAAAAACCTTACAGACAGGTAGACCACACAGAGCGGATCACCTGCAAGTGAGTGACTCCACAGTGAAGAAAACAAGAATTGTCAAAACCAACAGGCTTCACACACAAACGCAAGTGCTGACAAAAGCAATAGGAAAATATCAGCTCCAGTCCAAAACTATTAACAAAAGGATTGTTTTGTGTGCACAATGCATGGATGAGATACAGAATTGAATGTGTGACGACAGACTGTACTTCGACTGAAGGCAGGAGAATACACCCAAACAGCCAATGGAAAGAAGATGAGACAAAAATACTCATGTGGGCTGATCTAAGATGTAATTGCTAATTGAAAATGTCTCAAAGCAATGGCTAAAGCTTCCTGTGCCATAGAAGTCAAATGTCTGAAGGAGGCTAAACCAAACCCTTTAGAGTATGTATAAAATGTATGTTCGCCGTGAACAATAGCAATTGCCATTACATATCCAACCTAAAAAAAATTGACAATTAATTAAGGCAAATTCTAACTGTAAAAAAGGCTCCACTTCGGACACATACTGTGACTAGCCTCGGGGTAATCAGCAGATCGAGGGAGCAAGTGAGTGGATAAAATGGGAACATAATGCAAGCTTCACCAGTGGTCTAGCCTTTAAAGCAGATAACGGCTAAGGCAACATGATTTGTTGCTGGAACAGTTTTCAGAGACGGAAGATTTGAAAGTGATGAATAAACAACGTTCATGTGACATGATGAAAACATCATAAGATCTTGCTGACATAGCAAAATGGAAATGGCTTATTGTGTTGTCAGATAAACCGCACCGCACAGACAAAACAACAGGTCTTTACCAGTGAGGAGAGTTTTAACCAAGGTCAGAAACCACAGCTATTCTCAGCAATCCTAAGAAGCTGGGATTCACATTTTAAGGTCACACAAGGAAGACTAGATGTTATGACTCAGACGGTATTGTTTGAAAAACAAGTTGCACAGGCTAAAAACAGAAGGGTAGCATCCAATATATCTATTTTTAGCTATTATAGGTTATCCCAATCAATAATAGCATCAATAATTAAGGTTGAGATTGTCGACCAAATGAACAGTAACATCTAGTTGGGTTTTCAGACTACCTATTGTATATACAAAAATGTAATTTATAAAGTAGATGCCCATGCCTAAGGTGTAACTCTGGGACAGGCCTACATGCCTAAGGTGTTCTCTGGGACAGGGGTAAATCTCTACAAGGATGAGGACACAGGTTTCTTAAATGGGAGCTATTTTAATACTGCCAGTGTCTTTGATATCACAAGATATAAGTATTGTGTAGGAAATATCTGTTTCATCATCCAAATCTAAAGAAGAAAACAAGTTACTTACCTGTAACTTTGGTTCTCCAGTATTGGTAACTTTCATAGATTCCCATAGCTTGTATCATTCCCCGTCGTCGGAATGGGAGTCTCGGTAAACAAAATAACATAGCAGTAGGTACAAAAGAGAAAGAAAAAAGGCCTAGGCCTCATTCCCTTTTGTAGCATATCCACCTCTTTTTGCAAAAGAGACCAAAGTAAAGCAACAGCCAATCAGATTAGCCTCACCCCATAGAACCCTCCTGAGAGAACCTCAGAGCCTCAGATTTTCGTAGCCATTGTGTAACAGTATAATCAAAACCTGCTGAGGGATGAGCTTTCCCAGGGGAGGAGGGTGGACGCATGGGAATCTATGAAAGTTACCAATACCGGAGAACCAAAGTTACAGGTAAGTAACTTGTTTTCTTACTCCAGTATTGGAACTTTCATAGATTCCCATAGCTTGTATCAGAGTAGCTAGCAGTCAGAAGCACATTTTGCTCCCTTATTGACATCTCTTCCTCTAATCCTTTTTCTTTTTTTTTCCAAAGTAAAACATCAATCAACAGTGCAATCACATAAAGAACACATAACAAAATGTGCAAATAACAATAAGAAAGGAAGGAGGGAAGAAAGGAAAGCTCACCACTCAATGGAAGAGGTTCCTCAGGACTGCCTGGCCTACAGCCGTGTCTTCTTGTGCCAAGGTCTCCAGGCAGTAATGTCTTGTGAAGGTGTGCGTGCTGCTCCAAGTTGCAGCCCTGCAGATGTCTTTAATCTGGACTCCCGCAAAGAGAGCCGTAGTGGAAGCCATGTACATCGTCGAGGGTGCTCTAATTCTGCCCTCTAGAGGCTTATCCGATACAGAATGACAAAACTGTATAGCACTGGATATCCATCGAGCAATACCCTGCTTGGACAGGGGTAAGCCTTTGCGGGGAGCACTGAATGCAATGAACAATTGAGAAGATTTCCGAAATTCTTTAGTACGATCCAGATAAAATTTCAAGCACCGCTGCACGTCCAGCGAATGAAGTGCCCTTTCTGCCGACGTAGAAGGTTGAGGAAAGAAAGCCTTGAGAATCACCGGCTCATTTAAATGAAAGTCCGACGGCACCTGTGGTATGAACTTTGGATTAGTCCTTAGAATCACTGTATTTCTTTTGAACTGGAGGAAAGGTTCCTGGATTGTGAGAGCTTGTAATTCTGGATGACCAGAGAGAAGGCCCAGATGCAGTGCGTCTGTAGCGAGAAACTGCCGCCAAGTGAACTTTTATGGATGAATGAGCCAGACCTGCCTTAGCCAAGGACAGGAAATAAGGAAGAACCTGGTGAGGTTGAGACGAGAAAGAGTTCACACCTTTCTGTTGGCACCAGATGCAAAATAGTTTCCATTTCAAACGGTAAGTCTTGTTAGTGGAAGGAGCTCTAGCCTGAGAGAGAACACCTCTTATCTCTTCCGAGAGATGAAGATCTAGGAATTCTCGCTGCTCAGGAGCCATGCTGACAGGTGTAAGGAACGAGGATCCGGATGCCAGATCTGGCCCTGGGACATCGTGAGAAGATCCGGGATCGCCCGTAGAGGACGTGGAGGGGCCAGAGAAAGGAGGTGAAGCTCCGTGAACCAAAACTGCCTCGGCCAAGCTGGAGCTATTAGGATCATCTTGCACGGCTCCGTTTTGATCTTCCTGAGTATTCTCGGTATTAACGGAATGGGGGGGAAAGGCGTATACAAATGCTGCTGACCAAGCTATCGAAAGCGCAGACCCCAGCGATCCGCAATGGTGTAGTTTGCTTGCATAAAACTGGCATTTTCTGTTCACCGGGGTAGCAAAGAGATCTATTGAGGGTTTGCCCCACCGGTGGAAAATCTCCTCCAAGACCATCTGACGAAAGCCTGCTGAGCCTGTCCGCCTTTTCGTTTAGCACTCCTGGTAGGTGTTTTGCCTTGAGCGATATTCCGTGTAGGATCGCCCACTCCCAAATTTTCTGGGCCTCCTGCGACAACGGAAGAGATCTGGTACCCCCTTCCTTGTTTATGTAGTGCATGGCCGTGGTGTTGTCCGTGCGGACAAGAAACGTTGAACCCTGCAATCGTGGAAGAAATGCTTGCAGTGCCAGACAAATCGCTCTGAGCTCCAGGAGGTTGATGTGAAGAAGGCGGTGCCGGGGCAACCAATGCCCGCTTACATGTAAGTCTTGAAGCACCCACCGCACCACAGCCTTCCAGTGAGGCATCTGTTGTTACAACTTGAGGAGTCGGATTGCTTACGAAGGATAGACCTTGGGATAAATTCTCTTCCTTTGTCCACCACAAGGCTGCTTTTTTCATTGCCGCAGTAATCACCACCTTATCGTCGAAGGAGCCGTGTACTTGCTGCCATTGCATGTCTAGTTGCTCCTGAAGAGATCACATCCGCAACCTGCAGAGGGGTATCAGAGGGATGCATGAAGAGATCACTCCCAGAAGGGATTTGTAACGGCGTACTGAAAGACACTTTCTTTTTCTCAACAGATGAGCCAAGGACCTCAGTAATTCTTGCCTTTCAAAGGATGGAGAAGCCTTGTTGAGAGATGTGTCCAAGATATCCCCTAGGAATCGTGCTTTCTTGGACGGACAGAGAGACGACTTCTCCCTGTTGAGAGTCAGACCCAGATTGCTGAACAGAGTCGTACATTACTCAACTGTCTCCTCCGCTGTCCGCCTGGACGGAGCCTTCAGCAACCAGTCGTCCAGGTAGAGGAAGATTTGAAAATGCTGTTTCCTTAGGAAAGCTGCTGTGAGAAGTTGGCCTGATGTATGATGTCACTAGTTCTAGTGTACACCTAATATCAGTCCAAACAACCCTTATGGTGATTGGTTGTAAAGTCAACCTTATAGACCAGCTATCCTAGTGGTAGCATGGACAAGAGCAGTCTTAGGCTAAACTCTGAATGGCATGTGAAGCCAGCTGTGATACCATATATAATCCCTTGAATACCAAATGAAAGGACACCACAACAGATATATATATATAAAATAAAGTGTATTTATTCTAGTCAAACCCTCAGCACTCTTTATGAGATTTGAGGTAAGTACAACACAGTCTTATTTAAGCATACATTAAGTCACACAGGTAAGTAATACAGTTAGGCCCTAGGGGCCACGCAAACCATATACTAAAGAAGTGGTATAAGGACCACTGTCACGGAAATAGAATAGGCCTAGGGAATCGCTGGGGCTATACTACACTACCAACAGTTAGGAAGTGGGAGGCCCACGGGATTCAGGTGCAGAGTGGAAACACTCACGCGTAATGCGTAAAATCGATACAAAACAGTACAGTTCTGAAATAAGCAGTTTTAGGACACTTCTGGAGTAGCTAGAAAGTCGAGACTCGGAATCTAGACCCTAGGATAGTCACTACCCTTGTGAGCACCGAAGTACCCAAGTTACCTAGCCCACGGGCTGCGGGTGCATAGGTGTGAATTTGCGTCGGGTTTCGTCGTGGACTTCTATGGATGCCTGAAGGAAAGTTGCTGACAAGCAGTCAGTGCAGAGTGTCCGGTGGATCCCAAGGCTGGGATCAAGAAGGAAGGGTACCTGCAAGCAGAGGGGACAGAGTCTGGGTCACTAGCCAGTGACCACGTGGAACCAGGAAGGAACCAGGCGATGTCGTGAAGATTGCAGGCGAAGAGGTGAAGCTTGTCGCAGCAGCCACGGGTACCAGGAGACGTCGGGGACGACCAGGACCAGGAGGCGAGCTGTCCCACGAAGGCTCTTGCTGTCGGCAGCGTCGAAGTCGAGCTAGGATTCACCAAGCCTTGGCAAGCGGAACCCACGAAGAATGGAGGACTTGCTTCTGGTGCAGACCAGGAAGGTCTGGGGTGCTTCTCTTTTGCAGAGGAGCGGGAGCCAGTCTGGAGGAGCCAAACCAGCAGTGAAGATTCAAAGGTGTGTCGTCGCAAAGGCCACTAGCCAACGGGCAAGCAACCGGACAGACGCGGCAAGCAGGAAAATGCAGAAGGGCCCCACGCAGGACTCGTGGAGTGTGGGGGGCTGATCTTCGGTGCAGATGGTGCTTGGGGTTGGGGCTTCTCAATCCCCGGTGCACAACTTCGAGGGTACCTCAGAAGCTGCGCTGGAAGATACTCGCCACTTTTCCCAGGTAGCCGGTCCCACGTCTCTCGTCGCCTCCACGGATCTCAGCTCGGCTGTGGATGTGGATCAGGGTCGGAGAAGTCTGGAAGTCAAGGCTCTGGTCGGGCTCTGCAGTCGGTCCCTCGTAGAACTTCAGCAAAGCAAAGGGTAGTCTCTTGATGGTGCCTGTTTGCACAGGGTAGCCACTCCTTGGCCACAAGGGAGATTCTTCAGTCTTCTTCTTTCGTCGAATGTCAAAGGTCCAGAGTTTCTGTTCAAGTTGCAGGTTCAGGATAATCTAATCTCCTGGGGCCCAGCTACAACTCTTATACTAAGCTGGGGGGCTGGGTTGCTTGCTAGGTCACGCCTTATGGGTGGGACCTGGGAGGGGGGTGGTTACACCCCCTTCCCTTTGTCCAGTTTCCCGCCAGGACTGGGGCTGGTGTGCCCCAGCGCCGGTTTGAACTGGACTATGCATGGGACACCTTGTGTGCCCCAGGCAGTGTCTCGTTTCTTTCATCCCTCCCTGCCCCAATACACTAAGGCCTGTCTGGGGTGGTGCTCGCACCTCCCAAGGCAGGAAACCTATTGTCCAAGCCTCCCGTGCCGGGATCACTCCCAGCAGCAGGAGTACAGACTTGTGTCGTGGCAGCAGCATCCATTTTGTGATGCTGGGGCTCTGGTTAACTTTAACCAGGTAAGTAGGTTTCAACATGTCTTCTCCCTCTAGAAGGGAGGGATAATATCCTCATCCCCAGAAATGGGATGAGGGTATTATTCCAAAGTGTTAGACACCTTACACGACATGTTTTGATAAAGCCAAACCATAGTTACCATAACCGTTTAAGATTATAAGGCACTTTAAGAGTATATGGTAGGCTATATCATAGAACAGCTATAAGGACTTGGTTCCGAAAGCTGCAGACAGGCTCAGCTCATGCTAGAGCACCATCTCACATGTTACCAAGCACTCTGCCTCCAGGATTGTTGACGCCGGCCATAGGAGTGGCTGATAGGTACACATGTGTCTATATATAAGATAGGTATAGGAATACTACACCTAAGCAAGGGGTGATTACACGACCTTGCCCCAGCTGAGTGATCAGCCAGTTGTGTCATAATGGAAGGCCAGGCCAGGGGTGGCATAATACATGCTGCAGCCCCTGGTAGGCCTAGGATACACCTATGCCCTGGGTACCTAAGGTACACTGTACAGGGGCCAATAAGGTGATCCTATCCAAATGGGTATGCACCTAAAGTACATAGTATTAATTTAGAGAGAGAACAGCAGGGCTGTGGGTCTGATTAGCAGGCCCACAGCCACATCTAAGTCGAAAACCAGTAAAGCAAAAGCAAAAAGTGGGGGTGAACATAGAAAGCAGACCCTACTCTCCTACAGCTGCCACCAGTGCCAGCACCTTGGTAAAGATCCTCAGGGCAGAGCGAAGTCCAAAGGGTAAAACTTTGAATTGGAAGTGGCTCTTGGCTACTGTGAATCGTAGAAACCTCCCGTGGGCTGGATGAATGGGTATGTGAAAATACGCATCTTCGAGATTGAGAGTGGCCATGAAATCTCCCGGGTTGAGGAGATGTAAGATATCCTGGAGAGAGACCATCCGGAAGGATTGACTGATGAGATAGGTGTTTAGCTCCCTGAGATCTAAAATGGGGTGCTATTTCTCCAGCGTCTTCTTGACCAGGAAAAACCTGGAGTAGAAACTTTCCCCTTTCTGAAATAGGGGAACCGGCTCCACTGCTCCCTTGAGGAACATCTGATGAACTTCGAACCGTAAGAGACGCAGATGTTTTGAAGTCATAGCGACAGGGGGCTTGGAAGGTGGCATATGAATAAACTCCAGGGTATGTCCATTTTGAATGATGTTGAGCACCCAACGGTCTGATGTTATCCGTTTCCAGTTGTAGAGGTACTGAGACACCCTGCCTCCCACAGATGTTGACGGGGAGGTGGGTACAGCAGGCAGAGCCAGAACGCCGCTATTGTCTCTTGGAGATGTCACGTCCCTGGCGATTTTGTTTTCCTCTAGTGTTGGACCTAGAGAAAGAAGAGGTCTGGCTTTGTATTTGTTGGTATGTTGGTCGATAAGACTGAGACGTTGAACCATAAAAGAGTACCGTTGTTGTTGGTACGAACCTCTGTAGGATGTGGTACTCTTCCCCCTGGCCCCACGGAAAGAAACCTTCCGATACTGAAGAGTACCTAGAGATCTTGCCGTCTCCGTATCCTTTTTAATGTCCTGGAGGGCATCATCTATATATTTGCCAAATAATGCCTCACGATCAAACGGAAGGTCCAGAATTTTGTTCTGGACATTCCGGCCGGAACCTTGTCGCCCGGAGCCAGCCTTGGCGACGAAGAACAGCTGCGCCTGCCAGTGAACGGAAAGCTGTCGTGGCAATATCCATGGCGCAGTCAATCACTTCCGCTGATGTAGCCTCTCCCTCCTGTAGAATCTTCTTGGCCTCCACCTTGGACTCCTGTGGGAGCTGGTCCAAATATGGTGAGAGGTCGCACCACATTTGGCGATCGTATCTACCAAGGATCGCCAACGCATTCGCTACCCGTACCAAAAGACTTGCCATAGAGGAAAACCTTTTCCCAGCATTATCAAGGCGCCTGCCTTCCTTATCGGGAGGAGTTGTCAGGGGTGCAGAAGGATTGCGTGACTTTCTTTGCGCCGCCTGCGATATTACCGAATCCGGCTTCGGTTGACCTATCAAGGACGCTGGACTATCCTCAGAAGCCTTGTACTTCTTCTCCAGGCGTGGCAAAACTGGTATGACAGTAGCCAGGTTTTTCATTACCTTCAAACCCTCGTCCCAGACATGGCTGACAATGGGAATGGAACGGACCTCTTTCCTGTAGGGCTCCTTAAAATCATAAAGGAAGCATTCCGTTTGAACTGAAGGCATAGGAAGTTTGAATTTACTGGAGGCCCTTTCCATCAGTTTGTGAAATCCCCCAATGTTTGCCGGGGGAGAATCCACTGGATCCAGAGTAGGGGAAGCTGGATCCGGGATCACATAATCATCCCACTCTACACACTGGTTAGACCTGTTGCCATCATCCTGATCATCATCCGAGGAATCATCTTGAACATCTTGGACCACTGGAGGTATACCTGGGCTGGATACCTGCGGCTGTGAAACCACTGCAGAAGCTGATGGTGTAGGCACAGCATTTACTACAGAAAAAGTTGAAGAAGGCGGAGGAGTAGCTTGAGAAAACCTCTTCCTATAATCCTGCAACATGCACTGGAGATCTGCCAGGAGGGAAGAAGGGTCTGAAACCATCTCCTGGCCTGCGCCTTCCTGACGACGATAGGATTGCTGGTATGAGCACTCATGAGTGTATTCGCCCTCAGAATCAGTGTCTTGGCATTTTACCAATAATTGTGAGGGGCTATGGGCATAGCCAAAAGAATCCTGATCATCCCCGTCAGAGTCCTCTTCTTCTATGAGCAACAGTGCGGGAGGCAAGGGGGAAACCCTCCTTGGAGACGTCATATCAGGCGTTATCCTCTTTAAGGAAATAGCGATCCTCTCAAATCGACAAAGATGTCGTTGACGGTACCGTCGGCGATGGGGTTGTAAGAGAAACCATCGTCGACGAGGTGGACGACGGAAGATCCACCGTCGACGGTTGAATCGCCGACGAAGTGATGGGCGTCGTCGACACTGCCGCCGATGAGACCGTCAACACTCCTGCCGTCATCGTCGGCATTGCTCTCGTTGACGACACCATCGTCGCCACTACCGTCGTTGACGCTCCCGTCGACACAGATGTCGATATGTGGCTAGAAGGTACCGCCGACGAGCTCGTAGACGGTGCAACTTTTTTCACCTGGGATTTTGAAGTCTTCGTCGACGGAGTCTTCTGCAGCATCGTCGACGATCTGGAATCTTTCTCTGACTTCTCAGATGTTAGAGAAGAGGGCTTTTTAAAAGCTTTAGCAAACTCCACCACTGCTGCAGCTAAAGATAGTCCTTCCCTCTCCTTTGCACCATGGTGAGGAGATTTGCTAGGATTCCGGCTCTCAGACTCACGGGGGGTCTTTTTTGAGGCCTTAACAGGACGTTCTGAGGATGGTGAAGGGGAAGCCCTACCCCTTTTCACTGACCTTCTAGATGAGGTGCCAGATGAGGAGTCCTCACTGTCACTCAACAGAGTTTCCTTCCTCGACTTCAGCTTCTGGAGCCAAGTGAGGAGGCGACCCTCACGGTCCCGGAGGGCCTTTGTAGAGAAGGTGCGGCAGATCTTGCAGTCCGCTGCCTTGTGATCAGGGTACAGGCAATAAATGCAGTCCTTATGCCTGTCCTCCACATACAGCCTCTTCTTGCCACAGGTGGAACAAGCCTTTCTTCTCCTTGTCAGACATTTCCAGATGAAATACCAAACAATTCCGAAGAAAAAAATGCTGAAAAAGTAGTCAACTAGAGTTGAAGTGAGCAGAGCTCAAAGGAGACGTCCTTAGCACAACGTGCGTTAGAAAATCTGAGACTCTGAGGTTCTCTCAGGAGGGTTCTAAGGGGTGAGGCTAATCTGATTGGCTGTTGCTTTACTTCGGTCTCTTTTGCAAAAAGAGGTGATATGCTACAAAAGGGAATGAGGCCTAGGCCTTTTTTCTTTCTCTTTTGTACCTACTGCTATGTTATTATTTTGTTTACCGAGACTCCCATTCCGACGACGGGAAATAATACAAGCTATGGGAATCTATGAAAGTTCCAATACTGGAGTAATCAGAGTCTACATTAACCTTAAATCTTCTGGGGGAGCAAGGACACGGTTCCTTTCCAGCATGTTGAAATAGTGCTTCCATAGCAATGTTGTGTCCATCTGAATTACGGAATAGAAACTTGAGACAAGCTGTGTAATAGTAAAGTCATTTATAATGCCTAACTGCTACTCAGAAGGGTGTTGTGGTGCTACAGAAATGAAGTGGAGTGGTCTATATTACTGTGTACGTCTGGTATGCGAATAGCAGTCTTCAGAGTTCATGATACTGAGAAGAATAGAAGTTTGGTTAATGCGGAGAGGAAAGAAAATGGTACTTGCAATCCTAGATCTACACACACCTTCAGCTAGGTGCTGAAATATGGTCTTCAGGCATTTTAAAATGTGTTTTCCCCTCTTACAAATGCAGGTAAAGCAGTGCTGTCTATATATTGGAAGAGGTGCCACCAAACTCTTTTACAATGAGGTTTCTGCCTCCAACTACAGTCTGAATTTCACATATTAAGTGTTCCGGGGTCCCATAGGTGGGGATTTTCTGTGTGTCTGACTATCAGTGAGAATCCTATGATGCCTTAGTGAATTTCAGTGTCTAGCTGCCTGCACCCTAAAAAGGTGATCCCTTTCCAGCCCCAGTTTTCCATTCTTGTAGATACAGATGATTAACCTGGCAGTGAAGGTTTAACAAAGTCATGTATTGGGTTTGTACTGTTGAAATTTATCTTGAAGATAGCCTTGGCCTCATTGGAAAAGGGAAGATGAGTGAGGAAGATACCTTTCAACACAATTCTCTTCTCTTTGGGGGAGTTAGTATAGTTGTATCCCTTAAAGGGAAATGTGGACCTTTTTTGCAAAATGGTGTGAAGAGCGCAGTTTCTGAATCAGATTCAGTCTACAGATTAGCTTGGAGAGGCATCGCACAAACCATTCCAGCAGACTGAATAGACTCATAGCATGAAATACTAATCTACAACAGTTAAAGGGTAACAACGGACAGATTTTCTTTAACAACTTTTGGAACACAAAGCAAGAAGACGTGACCCCACTATCCTGAAGATTAAAAGAAAGGGACCTATCCAGGAAGACCACAAGATTTTTTACTGTAGAAAGCAGGATAGGTGGAGGACACAGACTTCAGGGACACCAGCTGTTCAACCAATCATTAGAACTATCCAGGATGAGATCCTCTGTCTTTTCTATATTTAATTTTAGAGAATTATTTCTCTTTCAGAGGGCTACCAAACAGAAACAGTTTTTGAGCCTCATCTCAGAGCATCCCAATGGATTACCCAAATGAATGATCAGTTGTCAATCACCTGTGTAGGTCACAATGATAAAACCGAATAACCTAAAGAGAAGCAACGTTGATATTAAACAAAGTAGGCTTAAGAAACCCTGATGGACGCCTTGTTTCACCAATTTACAGGCAGACTAGCAACAAGAGATATGACAGCTTGGATTTCTATCCTGCAGGTATGACACCAGTCAGTCTACAAAGGTATCCCTGATCCCAATCTCTTAATAACTAATTTGCAAAGTGCAATTGGAGAAGAATTTAAGCCACTGCACTACCATCAACCAATATCTAGTATAACTGATCCACTGGTTGCAATAGCACAGATCCATGCTATCAAGTGGTCTATGAAAAATTCAGCATGATAAAGTACTGAATTGTGTTCCAGAAACGTAGTGATAGAAATGTTTTAATGTTTTTCTAATATCTTAATAGGAACCAGTGATATTGGGCAATAGGTACTATGAGTACTGGAATCAGAAGCTTTAAATATCGGAGAAGCTACAACATGCTTCCAACACAGCACATCATGGGCCGGTGCTAGACCAAGTGCAAGATCTGTGATGGGCAGACCAAAAGAAGATCCTGTATTAATGGTTAGAGATAGTTTGTTTACCAAATGAGGAGTAAAGTGATCACATTTGATAACACAGGTAGAAACAGAAATGCCACAGGAGTGATCTCTGCCATCTTTAAGGTAGGGGTCAAACATTGTGTACGCTGATTAAGTCAGACACACTATTAATTTAATCCAAAAACAAAATAGCTAAAAATACACAGAATTGTTGCCCATTTGAGAGCGTAAGGGAATTGCATTTAGTATAGAGAAATGAACCAATTATCTTAAAAACATCTTTAGTGGAGTTAGAATATACAAGGCTTTGTTTTATGAGATACACTGCTGTGGCGCTTATAACTATATTTTATGGTTCAGTGGAGCCATCAAATTAGAAACTTGTTTGTAATCTAGAGACTATCATTAAGAAATTAGTCAGAATAGATTGAGTTCATTCACTTATGATTTTCATTAAAGCAGCTGAATAATCAGTCTGCACAATGTTCTGTAACAAAGAAGACTGCGCAAGTGTAGACTCCTTTGTAGTCAGGGGTTGAGCACTGGATAATGAAGGAACTGAAGGTATGTTGTTGGGGCACATCCTCCGCATAGCTAGGAAAAACTGCGCTGCCCGGCAATTTTTTGCTTACATGGTTTATTTTTTTCTCCAGTGGAGGTGCTTACCTGTCAAACAATCTATGTGCAGCAGAAGAGCCTAAAACTGCACAAAGGATGTACGCTCAAAGAGTAATCCCAACTTTAATGAGAGTGGCTACTGCCCTCAGTTACCAGGCTATGAGTGAACTGGTGTTGGTTACAGCAATTAGAGTACAAATATACATGTCTTTTTAAAAGTACCTCTGGGGAGGGAGCTGCCTACTGCCCCTTCTCTGTAAAGTTACCTATCGATGTGCAGGATAAATGCAGTTGTACATCACTGTGTTCAGAGTGGAGAATGTGAAGGATGGTGTGTTCATTTGGCCATATGAATGACTACACAAGAGGGAATTTCCATCACATACTATCCTTTTTCCATGGTGAGCATGACAGCCCATCGATCCTTTTTCAGAGCACTAGTACAAAATTATACCGGGGCTGAGAAATTCACATCCCTTAAACTGTGAGCATACGTTTCCACTTCACTCGATGAAACTCACCTCTCTCTTTCCTGACTTGCTTTCCTTCCAAAGGGAGGTCTCTCGCTATAGGGATCTGGCTTAGAAACGCATCTTGACCATGAACAGTTCTACTTAATCGTACCTCTGAATTCAGCTGCCACAAGCTTGTCAAGATAAGAGCAAAAGCCAAGATACTTCCAAGGAATGGAGGAGGGATTTTAACTTCTGAATGAACCCTCACTTTAGATGGCCCAGGCTTCTTGTTTCCAGAGTAAGGTAAATCTCGGCCCACTCGATCCAGTAACTCATACTTGGTCTGGGCTTTGAGGAGAGCCATCACATTGTAAAGAGACATCTTCACTTTTGCGCACAGATGGCTCCAAATTATTTAACGACTCAGTATTCTGTTTTTAGAAGCTTATTCTGGGTCTCCCTGATAGCACAGGCATTTCACAACTAGTTAGAAAGGAGGCAAAGTAGGACATCACATAAAAATAGCATACCTTTAAAATGAGAAGGCATTGCTCTTAAGTCTCTGGCGAGGATGGCCACAACAGTTGATTAAAGTTACCCATGATCGCCCCTACACTACGCACTCAGAGTAAACAAACGTTCAACATAGGAATGTGCTGTGTTACACTAAGCCTGTTTTTCCTGAGAGGACCACGGATGGCTCCGAAGAGAACTCATCCAATTTTAAGATACATGGTTGTTCTTTGCTTGGCTTTCCAAAAAAGAGGCTGGAAGAGGGGCAACCCAAAATCCATCCATCTCAAGGATTGCAGGATCCCAACTTCATTTTCATTTAGAACATCTACAGTCCCCTCCTAACAGAGCTCTCTAATAGGTCTATCAGCTGCAGAAGTTTTAAAGGATGATGAAAGATATCCAGAAAAAAATCAGCTGGAAAAAGACAAACGCTTTTGCATAAGAGTGTATATTTTACCAAAACTGGGAGAACAATCACAATTTGAAAAGCCAATGAGGACCATTGACCTTCCCAGAAAAGGTGAAAGAAGAAACGGAGGAAAGTAATTTACTATTGGAAAGTTGCAGCACAGCAGCTGCAGGTGGTCATGCAGCAGAAAAACACTCCTACCAAGCCGACACATAGTAATTAAAAAGATACATTTTTAAACTGCCCTTTTACCAAGTCAGAATAGCTATTACTCAACCAGATTCTGAAAATGAAAGAGATTTGAATTTAAAGCATATGAATTTGAAACTGGTTATTTTAGATTGTAGATTCAGTCCATATTTTCTTTTATTTTCGGCCTCGTAAAATGTTCCGGCTGCTCGACCCTTGCTCAAAAAGAAGATAGGGGGTGGGTGAACACCATGGGAGCTACTCACAGACACGTCCAGCCAGTGGACGCCATCTTGCTTAACTGGAAATTTGTGAATACACCGTGCAAAGGCTCCGCGCGGCAGGGTAAGGCACGCTCATTTATAGTGTGCACCTGTGGAGTTCGGAGACCGGAGTGGAGTAGTGTCAGCGAGCAGCAAGGTGCTGGGAGTGGCGACGAAGGTATCGGCGAGCTGGTGTGTCAAAACGGCAGAGGCGGTAGACCGGCAGTGTAAAGAGCAGTTATGCGACGGTGTATACCGTAGGTCCCCGGATGGTAACAGCGTGGTAACGGCGTGAAAGCGATCAAGCACCAAACGCACCTGTGGCAGTGGAGGAAGAACCAGCAGGTGTGTGGTATTGGCAGAGTCGTCAGGAACAGTCGTCAGTAGCAGCGAGGAGCTTGGAGGAGCCGGGATTCTGGAGTGTGGAGGTCGGCGAGGCTGAGTGGCGGTACATATTAGCAGCTACTCCTGGCTGTGTGAAGTAAATGCTCGGTGATTTGGGCGCTGGTGGACAGCCGTAATTGTTGTCACGGACTGACATGCCTCCCAAAGCTGCCCGCGGCGGGTAAACTAGAGCCGCTATTGAAGTTCTGGCAGGAACAAGAGCTGCGCTAGCGGGGCGCAGTGCTAGAGAGGGAGCAGGAGGGGCTATGGAAAATTCTATGCAAGGAGGCGAGCAAGAACTTGGTAACTTCGCAGGAGTCTAAGACTACACTAGAGGAAGAAAGAGCTGGAAGAATCGGCAATGCTAATAGAGACGCTGTGCAGGGGAAGGGTATGTTGGGAGAAGACGCTATGCAGAGCCTAGCAGAACCCGAACAGCCTGCTATTGATAGTGTCGTTGATATGGGAATAACAGTAGGACTCCATGAGGATAATGGGGTGCCTGAATTAACAGAGTTAGAGGCTGGAGTAACTGCTGACGGGATCGACGTCATCAGTAAGGAAAGAGATTCAGCGGAGAGGTTCTTCTCCCTCTCTGAATCTTCAGATATGTCGGATGATGAGGGTGAACAAGGATATAAAAATGGCTCTTTGCAGGGGCCATTAATAAGTGTTGGCAGCGATCTGAGTAGTACAAATCTGGAGGACGAAAACTCAGAGTTGCTAACGGTGCGTAAGCAAATAGTAGCTAACGAAATAGGGACTGGATTAGAAGCAACGAAGACTCTCCTGTGGGACTTTTTCTTGTCAGGTGGAATGGCTTCTGAAGGTGTTAATCTCTCTGACCAAGCAGTGGGTGGGATAATTGAAAAACCAGATGATGAAATTTCCCTGGAATCAATCTATAGATGCATGTTAGATCACAGGGTGGAGACATGATCAGAGAATTTCAAAACTCATATGGCTTGCCTCAAGCTTCAAAACACTGTTAGAAGATTGGCCAAAACATGCAATGAATTCACAGAGAGAATGGCGGAAGCTGAGATACAAATTTCTGCATTGGAAGATCAAATGGAGGCACAGAAGGGGGCTACAGAAGCTATAAATGCCCACAAAGAGGATGTTCAGACTAAGCTTGTGGATATGGAAAATAGGCTTCGTAGAAACAATCCTAGAATATTGGGAGTGCCTGAGGGGATTGAGGGGCAAGATGTTTGTAAATTTGGGGTGGAGCTATTTGTAGAAGCTTTCCCTTAATTTGAAGGATTGGAACTGGGCTGTGGAAGTACAAAGGGTGCACAGATTTCCATTTAAGCAATGAGTGGCGAAAGGAGGACAATCTGAACAGAGACCACGGGCGATCTTGATTTCCTTGAATCATTTTTTGGTGCGGCAGGCTTTATATGACTTGGCACGACCAGATAAGAAGAGGATGGGGAAGGGAACACAATTTGTTCTTAGACCGGACAATTGTCACTATACGGTTGAGAAAAGGTGGCAGTTGCGTCAACTAATGACCCCCTTTCAGGTAAAGTTAGCACAAGCTTTTTTGTTAAACCTCCAACACTTAAAGTTCTCTGCAAAGGGCAAACACGATTCTTTATTTCAGAGGTCCAAGCTAAGGCCTATTTGAAGTCTCTTTGAAGAGATCTTTGGTTAGGTATTAAGTGCTTTGTTTCTGGCCGTTATGTAAGATTGGGGAAAGGAATTGTTCTTTGAATTTAATATCAAGGGAGGGTAGCAAGGGTCTCCTTATAAGGTAGTAAAATATTTTGTGTTGACTAAAATTGAGCCAGGAATAAGTCGGGGGGATCGGCGAGCACAGGGTGGTATACTCACCTTCCATCACAAGGGCCATAAGCCCTATTGCCTATGTTTTGGGGAAAGGGTGGAGGGAGGGTGAGGAGTTAGTGGGGGGCACAAGGGTGTTGAGTGAGGGAACTGGGGTGGGGCACGGGGAAGGGAAGGGGTAGTAATGGGGGTATTAAAAAAAAAAAAAAAAAAAATCCATAGCAAAGTAATATTAGCCAATATAAACAATATACAACTCTGTGAAGCCAAGACCAGCAGGGAACTAGTCAAACCGGGCAAGATAGATTGGGCAAAATGATTGTTAGTGGGGTACGCATACGCTCATTCAATGTATGTGGCTTAAATAATAACAATAAGAGGCGAAGAGTAGCTGCAGACTTGTGCTTAATGAAACCGGCCTGATATCTTGTTTATTCAAGAGACGCACATACCTTGGCCCAAGCGCAGGGTACTAGAAGAGCTGGGATATACGCTTTTGGTAGCGACCCGGCAGAATATTACTAGTAGGGTAGTTGCTATTCTGGCATGAGGTGCGATCTGCGGGACTGGAAGGATAATGACAGACAACTATGGAAGATGGGCGATTGTTGAATATATTATGGGTGGGACTAAGTTGACAATTTGTACAGTATATGGGTCAAATTTTGATGAAGCTGCTAGATTGGAGATCTTAAATGTAGAATTGGCTCTCTGGGCTACCCCCTTGATTTTGTGTGGGGACTTTAATATCCATGTAGATGGCCATGCGTTAGACGACGATAATGACAAATATATGGGTCCGAAACCCAGGGTCTTTAGAGCACTAAAGCAACTGTTAAAGGATCATGGATTAGTAGATGTATGGACGACTTTAAATGATCCTGATCCAGGTTATACTTTTTATTCATATCCCCATAACAAATTGGTGAGACTTGATTATGTATTTATGCCTAGGTCACTCATCGTGGGAGCAAAAATGCAGGTATGGCCCAGGATGATGGCAGATCATGGCCCATTATTGTTAGATGTGTATAGCCTTAGTCAGGTGAAGGTTGGAAGGGCGTTCACGTTCAATAGGAAACTATTAATGGATAAAGCATTTATTGATCATATGCTCATCTGGGCTTGTCAATTTTTGGAGGTTAATAGGGGATCCTCCTCTAGTCCTATAGTATGGGATACTCTCAAAGCGGGAGTGCGTGGAGAAGCACTTGGTTGTGGATTGGCTAAACAGAAGCAAGAACAAATCTTGATACAGTGCCTTCTGGGGGACCTAAGGGATGCGGAACAGGAGTTAATATAGGTGCTCAGGCAGGGACTAGAAGGCATAGAAATACAAACTAAGATTGCATGTTGTAAAGGTAAAATAAATGCGATATGGTGTAAGGAAATTGCCCATCAAAATAAAATGTATAAACAGGATAGATATGAATATGGGGAAGCTACGGGTCGATGTCTGGCACAGAGGCTAAGAGTAAGGCAATCGTCACAAAATATTGGCTATGTTTGATGCTTCTGGGAATACGGTCGAAACTTAGGAGGGTATGCTGGGGGTGTTTTATAATTTCTACCAAGAATTATATATGCAGAGCGATTCTGATAAGCAGGAGATAGAGAATTTCTGCCAACAATTGGATGTAAGTCAAGAAGAGCAGGGGGTATTAGATGCGAAGATAACTATGGCGGAGTTGGAGGAGGCAATGGGGTCACTGGCGAGTGGTAAAGCGGCGGACCAGACAAATTACCACTTGAGCTGTATCGATCGCTTTTTCAAGTATTGAAAACAGATATTTTAAATACTTTCAAAGAGGATCAAGCTGGGAATCCGCTGTCATCTTGTGATGAGGCTAATATAGTGGTGTTCAAAAAGAAGCATACGCCCCCGAATCTGCCAGGAGCATATAGACCAATCTCCTTGCTAAACGCAGACGGTAAAATATACCCAAAGATACTTGCCACTAGGCTGGCGCGAGTAATTATGCCTTTGGTATCTATATATCAACACGGATTTATACCTGGCAGGAGCACGGTTAACCATATTAACAGAGTGGTTACTCTTATAGATTAGGCTAATGCACATCATAGTAGGTTTGGGGTGATTTTTCTCGACACGGAAAAGCGTTTGACCGTGTCTTCTGGTCATTCCTGTGGTCTATAATGCGGAAGATAGGGTCCGGGCAGTGGCATATCAGGGCTATTCGAAGTATGTATAAGTCACCACGAGCTAGGATCTGTGTAATAGGCAGGGAATCAGAGCAAGTTTATATCAGCAGGGGGACAAGACAGAGATGTTATTGCTCTCCGTTGCTGTTCGCTATATATATCAACCCATTTTTGGTTATGTTGGAACAGAGTGAGCGCATTAGGTCTATGAGTTGTGGGCAATAAAATATCAGGTGCGGGTCTTAGCTTATGCAGATGACATAGCAGTGGCCTCGTCAGATCCAGCGCAAGCAATAATTGATAGAAAGATTGGCCGAAAAATTTGGTGTGGTATCAGGCTATAAATTAAACTGTACTAATATGGCATGCCCAGGAGAGATACGGGTAACTGATGAAGCCAGCTATCTAGGTATTAAAATTAGAATGTCACTGCAGGATTTGAGAGAGGTCAATTGGGGTAGTATAGTTTCTGGGATTAAACAGCAGCTTGACCGGTTGGCGTGTTTGCACCTCACGTTGGTGGGGAGATGCAACGTGCTCAAGATGAATATCCTTCCTAAAATTTTGTATTACTTTAGGGCGGTACCGCTTGAATTAACTAAAATACAACTGCAGAGGGTACCATCTATTTCTGATAGGTTCATATGGGTACAAAGGAAAGCGAGGCGAGCGTTTACATTTATAATGTTACCACATGATTGGGGGTTGGTCGTTCCCAATTTTACTTTTTATTACTACGTATGTATACTTCAAAATATACTGATTTTGTTGACAGAGGAAGATGTGGTGATGGCAAAAGCACCGTCCATATATCAGATGTTGCTAGGGGCAGAAGCCAGAAATTCTTTAGGTAAATTCTATGAACCAAGCTATTTTAAAAAAAACAGGATTTAAGGTTGTGCTCGCAGCATATACGGTTTGTAAATCGGTACGAAAAATGCTAAACATTCCACAGACTAGTTATTATACACTGTTAAATTCGACATCTATATTCCCCGCTATATTTTGGGATTATAGGATGTTGAGCTGGAGGGCTAAGGGGATCAAACAATTGGGAGACCTACTTGAGGGGGGTGTATTAGCCTCTTTTTTAGGGCTAGCTGTTAGATATGGACTTCAACAAAAGGAATTTTTGTAATACTTGCAAGTTCGGGATTTTTTGTTTAAACATCATAAGCAGGAGGGAATAATTATGGCTCCGATAGTTGAGGCAATAAGAAGAAGGGCAAAGATAGGGGCACTGTATACCATATTATTTGAGATACAACCGGATGATCTAGCTGCTCAAGATGGTAAATGGAATGAACGACTTGGGCAAGAAGGCGAGTATATGCAGCGATCAATCAACACTGCAGGGAAAATTTTGATGTAAGCCAATTTGAAAGCCCAACACTTCAAGACTATATTCAACTTATATCATACACCAGAGTGGATGATGAAGTGTGGGGGTACTAATGATGGGAAGTGTTTTAGATGTAATATGGCGAGAGCTGTCGTTGACTTGTTGATTTGGAAAACAATAAAAAATGTTTCAACAAAAAAAAAATATGGAGAGAGCTGTCATCGTACATGTGTTTTATGATTGCATTTCGCTCTTGCAATTAAAGTCACAAATAGATTTGTTTTTGTTCGAAATCACAGGGATACCAATTCACATGAGAAAGGATGTAATGTTATTGGGGACTGGGGAAAATTTTCAAACTGGTCAACCGGCACATAAGTTTAGATTTATGATATTTATTGCAGCTGCGGTTGCACGGTTATGTGTAGCTTCATGTTGGCTACAGCGGGAGGCCCCTTCGTTTGAGATGTGGCGGGCCAAATTCTAAAATATTTTTAATTTGGAATACAGTCTCTTTTATTTGAAGTCAATGAGATGGAAAAAACAGGGCATACAGATATGGGGCCCACTGATAGAACATATGAGCTAACTGTTTGATCTTGGCAAATCCATATTAAATGTTGGCTTATTTTTGTTATCATGTCTAATTGAAGAACTTTTCGTGTTATGACTATGTATAATTATTTATTTAAATATATTATGTTATATGCTATGGCTTGAACAATAAATAAAAAAATGAATTTGAAACTGGCTTTGAAATGGGTTCCTCATTTGTAAAGCGCGAACAATCACCCGTAAAGGTCTCTAGGCGCTGGGGGCCGTCGGGAAGATTAAGCAAGCTATTGCTCAGAGTCACATGGTGCTGGGCTAATCTGCCGCCGGCGCTGGGGATCAGACCTTGATCCCCAGATTCCGGAGTCAGGCGCCCTGGCCGCGGCGCCACACCTGCACAAATTGCTTAGATTTATTAGAAGATGTACTAAAGTACCACCAAGCCAAATATTATTTCAGATTATGTGCAAGGAAAATGCATTCATGTTTAAGATCAAGAATGATGGAATCCGATAAATAGGTTAGGGCGCTTTTTTTCCCAGAAGATAATTTTCACAGGTTGTTTTTGTAGTTGAACCTCAAGAATTAGAGCTATGGTATGTGCAACATAATCATGGCTGCTTGCTTTAATGAGGTTCCTAAACATAAAAATATTATAGCTAACTGCCCTTTGTCAAGACCTGCACTTTGGTTCTGGTGTAAGGACAGTGTTCATTCCGTCTGCATGATTTGCATTTTAACCTGGCCTTGTAGTGTAAAATAGGGGTGGGCAGAACTTGCGGAGCCGTCATGCTGCTCGCCCTGATTATTAGCGCCAGCTTTTCCGCACTGTAAAATCTGCAAGAAGGGCACCACACGCTGCACTAGAGGGGGCTGCTACTTTCTGCTGCTCAGGTAGATTTTCTACTGCAGCATTCTCAAATCGAACGAAAGCGACCTGCTGCGGCCGCCTGCATTGGGAAATCACGCCGGGGCTCGCCCTAGCGCTCAATCTTTCACGCTTACGCACTTAAAGTTGACGAGCTCCGTGCAAAAAAACTCTGCTATACAGCGGTTCATAGAGTTTTTCCAGAACTCCATGCTTCAGGCAGAGCGCAGAGTGGGCAAAACTCTGCGAACTCCGCCGGCGGAGCAGAGTTTAACATCCACCCTAGTGTAGAACACTTTTTCATGTTTCTTCATTCAGTACCTCCAGAATTACATAACTGATCAATGGTTCTGCAAAGCATTCAAAGTACGTCTGGTGGGTTGTTTTTGCTGGTGGAGTACCATTTCAAATCCTATTATAGAGAACCTCCCTAAAAGAAGATGGGATTTGTAGGTCATTGCTGAAAAGAGATCATTTACAAAGAACCTTCAACTAGGTGCACACTGATCAAGTGACAGTTTCTTTCCTGTGCATAACTTACAACTCCCTACGTAAAAAGCACTGTTATTAAATGGCATTTCTTTGCTGTTGAGGCATTAGCTACTTAAGATAGATACCCGAGTTCAGAGGGCCTTATCCTGTATATATGCAATCTATAATGTAATATAACATGTCATGAATTAGTAAAATGTGAGGTCATAAGTAGTGCATGGAAGGGGTGCAAGTTAAAGTTACCTCAGAAAACTATAATGTGTGAATTTCCGTACTTTTTGTATTTTAAATATTACTTTGCATCTTATTTCGACACCGAACTAGATCACTCTAACCCTTGTTTTTTTTTTTTTTGCAATAATTTTTTCTTTTAAAAAAAATCATATTCAAAATTGAGCATACACCTAAACCCCTTAAGAAAACCTACAGCAAATGCCCCCGCTGTGCACGGGCATTAGCCACGGCGCCTATCCTCTTGCCAGGCCCTGCGTTGGAACTCACTATAGGCTGTCAACCCCCTGCAACGCAAGGCTTTCAGCGTCCTCAGCAATAGTTGGCCTGCATGCCCTGGCCTCCACACACAGTGCCCCCTTATGCCCTTTTTCACCAACATTTTTAGGACATGGGGGCCAAATCGCCGAGTCCTATAACAGCCGTCAGAACATTTTCTTCAGAATTGTGGCCAGCCAATCAAATCACTCGGTCCCACTGGACCAGGATGGGTCCTGCGCTACCAAAATGGTCAACAGGAGACAAAGGTCCCTCTGCCCTATTTTTGCAGTTTTGGTACAGATGTACCTACATTTTTAATCCCTTTGTGCCCAACTAAATCCTCTTTGAATGCTAATTTCTCAAATATGTCCAAACTAATTTACACCAAATCACAGAAACATGCTTTCTGAGTAAAGTTCCAACTTTCTGCCAAATTTAGTGTAATAGAGTTCAGTGTTAATTTTGTGGGAATTAACATGGGTAATAAATGTTTTCGCACACCACTTTTATTGGCCCCCGCATGATAGATCAGTGCAAAACTTCCCATGAAGGAGCCAAAGTGGATGAACGTCTTGGGGAAAGTTTCGAGCAGATGTGTCAAACAGAGGCAATGTTATTAGTGAAACAAAAATGCTCTTCAAATGGAAATTCTGACCTAACTATAGCTACGCAGTGACTGGGGTTTGGGGGTGGGTGTTTTTAAAAGCACTCTGTTTCAAGTATTGAGTGATATTTACAAACAGAATACACAAGTTGTAAAACTATCACGAACCCTTGTAATCAAAAGGTATGCCACAAAAAATAGTTTATAGACCATTCCAAATAAACATCTATTGCAAACTGTGCTAAGCAAGAGAAAAATAAAACACAGAGCCTACCTGTGGCAAGGAAAATCAAGATGGCTTTTACAAAGTTTAAATAGCCTATTGCCAGATTGCAGACTGCACGTCACAACCAGATACAGAAGCTTTAATGATGATCTACCGATACTCAAGTTGGGAATGACCTGGCTGCAGATGCTGAACGTACACAATATAAAAGGACCTGTGCTTGAGTGAGAGGTTGTTGATAACTGTGGAAGTCTAATCATCCCAGTACATGTGTAAAAAAGAAAGGAGAAGTTACTTACTTGTAATCCTATTTGAAAGGGGAATCTGCATTGAAATCATAAGCACTGAACAGTCCCATGCATAAGCAGGATCCAGGAGAACTTTTCCAAATTCATAGTAACCTATCTCAAGGCATATTTGCCTTTTTTCGTATTTTAATTTTAAAAGAAATCAATTGTATTTTTAAAATAGGTCGCTAAACCAAAGAAACAAGAATAGGTTTTTCACAGACCTTTTTTGAAGGAAATGTGAAAGAAAGGAAGGGCAAGGTAGACAGACCGGCTGCAGCCTTTTATGGCTGGTAACTCACAGTATTCATAAAAGGAAGACCATTTTGCCCTGTCAATCCAAGCTACTCTGGTTTCTTTTGTACAGTAATTTAGATCCTGTAATGATCCCCTCTTCCCTTGGACTGGGGAGGTGGTACTGTTGCTTAAGGCTTCAATGGAGAGTCACTTGACAGAGAAATGGAAATGTCAGTTGATATTCATAAGAACTGAATAAAGTAGGAAGGCCATCCCTTGAAGATGTGGTGAAAGTACAGAGAAAATATCATGCTCTACCTAAAAACGTTTCTCACAAAAGCATTAATCACTGTCCCAGAGACTGACTCAAGACAATATGGTCTTGTGGACATGTGGACTAACCCAGGCAGCTGCTCTGCAGACCTTTGCTATAGAGACGTTTCTTCACAAAGCTGTAGTTACATCTTTACCTCTAGCAGAGTGAGCTTGTAGTCGACGCATTAGGTATTTGTTGGCTTTCTGATAAAGTAAGATAATAGAGGATATCCATCTAGAAATAGACTATTTTGAAGTGGACAAGTCTATACAAACAGCCCATAATTCAAAAACAAATACACGGTCTTAGAAATGTCTTTTGTTTTGTCAAGGAATGTTTTAGCACTCTCCTGAAGTCTAGTGTATTCAAAGACCTTTCTGCTGGAGAAGGATTTTGAAAAAGAAGTTTGGAGTGAAACTGTCTGATTAACTTGGAAATCTGATACCACCTTAAGAAGGAATTATTTTATTGGTAAAAATTAAGAATTGAACAATAACAACAAATACAGTGATATGCAAGTCCAGCTTATTCCCATAATGAGTTACAGATGTTAATTGTGATAAATGTACCAATAACAAACAATATGTATGTACAATATTTAAGAAAAGATAGAAAAAGGGAGAAAGGGGTGAGAGAATAAGCTATAGAAGGAAGAAAGAAAGGCAAGGAAAGGAAAGGAAGAAGGAGAGCCAGAGAGATGAAGGGAGGAAAAGCTGGAACTATAAAACAAGGAAGATAAACCGGTTAGGTAAAGTCCAAGTATAATAATACAGTTGGTTCGGTTGGCCTTCTCTACTCAGCAAATGCATAATTGCTTGCAAACCAAGGAGTAAAAAACACTGGTGGACGGATGCTTGACTTACTTCAGAATGTACATACACTCCTATGGAAGGTTTAAATGTTCTTACTGCAAGAGTTCGGAAGTTTGGCTGCCAAGCTCAAACATAGGAGTGTGGGATGAAGGATCTAACCCCCACTCTTGCGAAGGCAATAAAGTCTGCAAGGCAAGTTGCAGTGTAAAAAGGCTTATAAGGGAAGTAGGTCGATGAGCCAACATTACTGTGGCCATTTCAGAGCTGGAGCTATGAGGATCACTTTGGCTCTGAAAAATGTAAGTCTGTTGAAGACAATGGCATCAGGGGCATCAGAGAAAAGGTGTCCAGAAATGTCCTGCTCCAGTCAATGAAATGGGTATTTCCAATCCTCCCTGGCAAACAGAGCCTGGAGGCAAAGTCTTGGCATTTTTTTATGTCTGCGCTGGTAAAGAAATTTAGCTGTGAGGAAATTCCAGTTGTGGTTTTCTTGAAAGATTATGTTAACAGCATCCAGCTATCAATTCTGTATACTAGGAAGATGGACAGTTGTGATTTGTAGGTCCTGGCCTCTACAGCATTTGAGCTTCCTGGGAAAGGGTTCCAGGACCGGGTCTCACTGCTTGTTCAGGTAGTACATTGTTGTGTTATATTTATTTGAACAAGCAGGGCATTCCACTGTAAGGCTGGGAGTAAAGACTTTAGAACACAATGAACTGATATACATTTCAAGATAGTTATATGACACTCAGCTCCGGCACTGGACATGATCCATATGTGCTCTCTTTTCCATCAGGGAAGCGTGGGTCACAACTGTGATGAAATCTCCTGAGGGAATGGTACTCCTTGCACCACCATGGATGACACCACCAGCGAAAGGACTGGATCCCCACAATAAGAAACAGCTCGTCTTCCCACATGCAGGATTATTTCCATATAAACATTTTCTTTCGACGTCTTGACAGCTCTTGATGGCATGTTTCTCAACATCGAATGTGAATATTGTCAATCCTCACAGTGAGATTTTTCTGGATCACCTTCCTGGAGAGGTAGGCAAGGTAGCAGTGCGCCTGTCCTCCTGCTGCCCTTGAAGTTGGATTTTCTTCCTACAATTCAAGGATTCGCAAGAAAGCTTGGGATGGGGGGGAACACTTGGCTAAGTAATGTATGTTCAGAAAGGGCAAATGAAGCAAACATCGTGGGGGTACTTATTTCTCTTCTTTCAGACACAGATGCAAAATAAAAAGCTAACGCGTTCTAACAAAAACAAAAAATATCTGTCAAACAACCTAAAAAAGTCAAGACAACGAATTCCAAGGTATACAAATGTTTTTTTTCCCAGAAAAAGCCAAGCCTAGTGCTACAAACTTCTTTTAACAGAGGTTGGAAAAAAGAATAGGATCAATTGCCATTGACATGACATGATGTGATACTGGTGACATTTGCTTCCTTTCAGGAGTATGTTTTCCAGCCTCTAAAGTCTACCTATGTATACTTCCCTTCCCTATCTCCCACTTTTCAGTTAAAAAGTTTATGAGGAGGCTATGCCTAAATGGCAGCAGCATAGGAGTGGATTCAGGCTAATATTTAGGTTAGGTTAAGTTAATTATTAATAAGCGGCCTATCTCTGGTCCATAACATAATGGAACTGGAAGGTGGATGAAAAGCATTAGTGTTTCACCGATCAGACAATAGCTGGGTCACACATATGGAAAAATGACCAATCGCCATGACCACCTTGGCTGGGCTCAACTACCTTTTCCTGCCGGCTAAAGCTATCATAAGCAACCCAGACTTCTGTCCTGCCACACAGCAGATGCCTTTTGCGCATGGCAAAGTGCAGGCTGTAAAAGAATCAGAAATTTCTACGATTAGACGGGCCTTTGTCAATTCTAGCAGATAAGGATGGATTTGGGGGTTCAAGATGTGGAAGAGAATGAAATACCCCCAGATTAAACATTAAGTCACGATTGACGAGGTCAGACCATACTCTAGCAGACCCCTGATGACATTTGAGAGGTGGCTACTGGCAAAAAGAGGAAGCAAATGACTACTCTCCGAGTCGTATGCATTCAACTTTCTCACCTACACGGCACAGGTTAGCAAATACCAAGTGCAGAAGAGGTAGGAGGAGAAACTGGGTCACTCACTCACAGGTACAGAATGTTTGTATATCTTCTAAAGAAGACAGTAGACCGCTGTGAGTGCCACAGCCAGAGAAGCTGTGTAGAAAACCACACAATACTGGCAGGGCACAAGTCCTATAAAAAGAAGTCAGGGGACTGACCAAGTTAGACACTATGCAAATGACATTATGACGAGTGCTTTCACAGCACATGACGTCACGACATAGCGCTATAAAAGAAATATAATAGTGTTATTTTAATTATTTGTATAAATACTGGGACAGACACCCCATGTGAGTCTTACAATGTCTGCACTTATATACAGGGACAGAACAAAGGCAAAAGCATGTATCTCTTAAGTACCTGCGAAGAGATAGCAAGCTGTGTGCCTTTATTTCCCTCTGTGGCATTTACATTTGTGTGAGGTTACAGGCTGCCTCCAGTCAAGATATTCAAACAAAAGGAGGCCTGATGGCCCCTGAACTTCTGCCTGGCTCAAGGTAAAAAAACAAAACAAAAAATGTTTAAAACACCACCCCTCGCTGCCTGCACGTTGCTGCAGAAAATGGAAAGCAGACAACGTGTAGGCGCTGCTGAACGTGTCCCAGTGCCTTACACCAGGACAAGTTCAGCATATTTCTGTGGGGCCCAACTTCTTGGCAAGGGGGACGGCATCCACCCTGTGAAAATAGTGGGTGGACGCCGTGTACCTGCGTGTACCCCCGACTCGTGCCCTGTATACTGGTACACCCGCAAGAGTACATGCTTAGAACGTCTCAAAATCAGCAGAATGCTGGAGAGGTGAAGGGGGGACTGTTAGCCTCCTGCACTTATGTCACTTCCTCAAGTTAAAAAGATACTGACAAGAAATAGTGACTGACACAAATTCCTTATTTGAGTAACAGATCCCACAATTACCAGCACAAACGACCCTGATCCTCAGAATAAGCAAACATACCCACAAGCTCCCCTAGCAAAAAGGAGTTACTGCTTAACCCGTGCTCCGCTAGACAGGCTATCACAACCCAGTGGGGTATGGTAGCAGTAACAGAACACAGAAACTGTCTCCATAACACATGGGATATGTTGGTTATGGAAAAACTTTCTGCAGCACTTGAACATAGGGAGGCAATATGGATATTGTTCCTAGCATAAACAGTTAAGGAGCTGTCCTGTCCCACATATGTAAAGATAATATGCATTACACACAAATGGGGCATGGGTTCCTGGATAGTGAGTCAAGCCAAACGGCCAACATAATTACGTATGAGATACGCTGAATAGAGATGGAGTACAAAGGGTGTCTGAGTCAAGTTAGGTAAGCATTAAATATATCTTTGTAAAATTTGAGTAAGGTAGGAACCGCTAGAAATGGTGGTGATAGGTTTAGATGATTGTTACAGTTATTCCCCCATTAGCCTCCGGTTGTAAGTGGGTGTTTGTGTTCCAAAAACACAAAATTGATAAAAAAATATTTAAACCATAAAAATAAGATTTTGTAATAGTTTGTGATCTCATTTTGGTTAATTTAGTTATATATTTTGGAATACAAATGGCTTATTTTATTTTAGAGAGAAAATAAATGAAACTCTACTAATATATATATATATATATATATATATATATATATATATATATATATATATATATATATAGCCTTTAGATACAGTGCTAAAAATATATGTATATGTTTTTGTTTTAGAAAAGGCAAATTTAAAAACAAAAGTGATCATCCAACGCTACCTACTAACCATGTGACAATTTCGATCATTCCAAGTCACTAAAAGTTGTATGATTGGTCTGGAGCATTGGTATTTTTAATGTATATTAAAATTGTTCAACACTCTGCTTATATATTCTGTTGAGAAAGAAATATATACAAGACAGTGCCACCACGGGTGGACTGTGAGAAATATGAGACTGTGCCAAGCACAGGCAAACACCAGCGCAAATTAACCCCTTGTGTGCCAAGGACGTAATGGTTATGTCCTCAGCAGTGACCCGCAGGGGAAGCGCTGGCGCTCCCCCTGTGGCCGCTCCCCCTATACGCCCCCACTAGGGACGGCAGCGGAAGTGCTTCCATTGCCACACCCAACCCCTCCCTCTGCAATTGGGGTGGCGGGTTGAGGTTTTGGGAAAACACACAGGGGGGAAGGAGTCTTTCCTTTACCCCTGTGCCTGGTTTGAATGGATTTTTGCTCCATGATCGCAGGTGAGGCCCGCAATCGGGGAGCAGGAATGCATCCACTGGACCACAAGAGATTTTTTTCTTGTGTATAGTTGGGTAGAGACACCTTAGGCATGACTCCCTGGGGGCATGTACATATGTGTTTGGCCCCCCACCCCACGAGGGGCTGATTTGGCAGTTTGTAGGCCGATGAAACGCAACAGGGAATTTATTTTGGCGCATTTTGAGAGCGATCCCTTGGGCAAGAGTCATTCCCATGGGGGTGTTTTTCTTTTTTCTGTGTTTCTGCCCCCCCCCCCCCACCCCCCCCGAGGGCTGATTCTACTGTTTCTTAAGCCGATCAGACCCCTCCAGAGTAGGCACTGGTGAGTCTAGTGGCCTCTGGCAAGTGAGTGGTATTGCTTTACAGTATATAGGTCTTTGTGTGCTTTGTATTCATTGACTTTACCTTGCAACTGCTATATGTATTGTATATTGTAGTTTTTCTTTTTGTTTTATAAATCCACACTTTGTTTTTACTTTTTTTACACAGTGTTGGGTACTGTTGACTTATTTGGCAAGTTACTTGTATAAATAAGGGTTATGGCTAGCAGCAGGATGACCGCTCAGCAGGTTGTTGGGATGCTTTTCGAGCTGTCTTCTGACCATGATTTTGAGACTGACTCTGCATCTGAGGCAGAGGAGGAAGGCCAGGATTCTGGCAGTGAATTTTCTGTCCTAGAGGAATCATCTGATGATTAAGCTACTCTCAATGCGGATGAAGTGGCTGTTTTAGAGGAGGACACTGATGTGCCGATAGTGCAGCAAGAGGCATCTGGATTGCAGCCCAGGGCTGCAAGGCATCCCATTGGACGTGCTGGCCTCTGGGTTGACCCAAACATGGTGCAACCAGTGTTGCCTGTCTTTAGTGGTGTTGCAGGGAGTAGAGTGAATTGTGAAAAATGTTTGCTTATAAATTTCTTTCAGTTGTTTAAGGACAATGTATTTTTGGTTGAGATCGTTGAGCAGACTAATTTGTATGCTGAACAATATTTGAGGGACAACAGTGCCGGACTTAAGCCCGACACTAGAGCTACCCGGTGGATTCACACAAAACTGGATTAGCTGAAGAAGTTCTTAGGTTTAACTTTTTTGATGGGCCTGATAAGGAAACCATCGCTGTCTTCATATTAGTCTACTAATCCCTTGATGGCAACAGTTATATTTCCTGCAACCATAAGACGAAATCGTTGTTTGCTTCTTCTTTGGATGTTGCATTTTGTTGATAATTTTGCACTGTCGAGAGAACACCCTGATTGTGACCTTCTTTTTAAGGTTCAGCAGGTCCTTGATCACTTTGTAGATCGATTTTCAGATATGTATGTGCCAGGGAAAGAAATAGCTGTGGATGAGTCTTTGGTCCTGTTCAAGGGCAGATTAGTTTTTAGGTAGTACATTCCTAACAAGAGGGCACGTTACGGAATTAAGATGAGTATGCTGTCTGAGCGTAGTACTGGATATGTATATAATTTCAGGGTCTACAATGGTAGGGATTCCAGTATTGACCCCTCTGGCTGTCCGTCCACTTTTGGAAATATAGAGAAAATTGTGTGGGAACTGGGTAGAGGACTTTTTAACAAAAGTCACCATTTATATGTAGATAACATTTACACTGGTATGCCATTTTACAAGGAATTGTTCAAAGTGGACACTGTTTCTAGTGGCACAATCCGCTCTGACTGTAAAGGTTACCAAAAGAGCTGGTTTGTAAAAAAACTTGTGAAGGGACAGTGCAGTGCCTTGCATAGTGATAACCTTCTAGCTCTGACATTTTATGACAGGAGAAATGTCTACATGTTGACTACCATCCCTGATTAAATTACTTCCCCTGTGACTGTTTGGGGTCAGGTTGCTGAAGTGCACAAAACTGTGTGTATTTTGTGACTACTATAAGCACACTGGTGTTGTAGATCAAGTAGATCAGAGGTTGAAACCTTACACTGCTGTTCGTAAGGCATACTTTTGGTATAAGAAGTTGGCTATCCATTTATTCCTTTTAGCAAGCTACAATGCCTTTGCTTTATTTAAGGATTGCTCTCCAGAGTCAAAGATTACATTTGTTCAGTTTCAGCAGTCTTGGACAGGCAGCCTTGTTTTAGTGAAACAGGCAGAAGTTCCTAGAGAAGCAGTGGTGGATGATGTGGCTAGATTGAAAGATCTGGTTTAACGAATAGATATCCCTCCTGGAACCATGAAGGTTCCTAGTTACAAAAAAGAGAGAGAAAAGGGGAAGAAACAACCAATGATTTAGTAATATCCCTTAGTTGAAGGGTAGGAAGGAAGGAAGACCCTTTTGTTACTATAGCCCCCACTCACTCTAATAGTAACATGCTTCATCATCAGGCTCGCCCTGACTCCTAGAGGTCAGGGTGGGCTCGACCGTGTTTCAGGGAGCACTTATGAATATATGAAGTATGGGGCCGTAACGTTAAGATAAAATTCCTCTCCCGCTCCTAAAGTATCCTTTATTGATGGAGTGGGAGGGAAGGTTAAAACTGACTGTGGTAGGGTGGGAGGATATAATGGTCCTATGACCCTAACTAAACCACCAACATGTTTCAGCCCTAAATGCTGGCCTATTTAATGGTCCCGGGCTTTTGTCGGGGTGGGATGCGAAGAGGTCACTTCCCCCAATGACGTGAATGTGACATGGTCATGTAATTAACATGTATCACCCTAATACATAAATTATTATTCAAAGGACAAATCTACTACCTGCCACTGTTCTTTTCGAGGAATTGCCTGAAAGAAAAAAGGAAGAGATACAAATATACACATAAATAACAATTGTGTGACTTATGTGTGGTCAAGCCAGAAGCTGCTTCTGGCGAAGAAGCTTCACTGTTGTTGTTCCCCTGGGCTGTGCCGCTTGGCTGGTGGTATGCATGGACAGGTACTTGGCTAGTGGTGTGTGTGGACTGGCCTCGGCAGGTGGTGTGTGTGGACTGGTGCTTGGCTGGCGGTGTACATGGACTGGCGCTTGGCTGGCGGTGTGCATGGACTGGCGCTTGGCTGGCGGTGTGCTTGGACTGGCGCTTGGCTGGCGGTGTGCTTGGACTGGCGCTTGGCTGGCAGTGTGTGTGAACTGGAGCTTGGCTGGTGGTGTGCGTGGACTGGCGCTTGGCTGGTGGTGTGTGTGGATTGGCGCTTGGCTGGTGGTGTTCATAGACTAGAGCCTAGCTGGTGGTGTGCGTGCACTGGCGATAGGCAGGCGGTGTGGGTGGACTGCCGCTTGGCTGGCGGTGTGTGAGAAGTGACTTGCTGCTGGTCACTACACACACTGCTAGCCAACTCCAATCCACACACTCCATCAGTCGGTGTGGTTGCTGTGTCAGGCATGTGGGCATTTGAAAGTGATGGGCCCTTGAATGGCATTGCCGGTTGATGTGAGTGTTGTAATGTGCTGGGCCCACAGCTGGCAGTTTGAATGGCCTTGTATGCGTCACGTATGAAAGGTGTGTAATTGGCCTGTATAGAGGTTGGTGCCTTGCCGTGGCTTTACAGCTCCCGAGCGGAGTGTCAATGGTTCAGGTTTGTAACCTTTAACTATTAACAGTGCATTTCCTTTTTGGGAAATATCTTGTTAATAACATTTAACACTCTGAACCATCACTCACCCTCGAGTCAAATCCAACCAGTATGTGTGTGTACTTAAGGAATAGTTCGTTGTGAAGTAATATTAGCATTTTCTGGCTTTTTCTGCCAGGGTGTACTGTGTCTCTAGGGAAAATCTACCAATTCTCGATATTTTCATAAAGTAGAAACCCAGAGGAGAATAGGGTAGTGTCCCTCTTGTGGATCCCAAAAAGTATCCTAACCCGAAAGGCCCTGAAAACCTCTAAATGTGAATACAGTCACACATTTTCCTTGCATTACTGAGCCATATTCTTCCAGAATCCGAAAGAATCCACAAATGTCCTACTGCCCAGTGTTACCCCAGGTCTCCCAATAAAAATGGTACCTCACTTGTGTGGGTGGGCCAAGTGCCACAGGAAGGGTCCAAAACGTATTGTGGAGGCACAAAAATGATCAATCACGGTGTCACATAGTCAGCGGGGAAGGCGTCGGACAAGGGGGTGACTGGTAGGAAGCCTGTGATTTCATGGAACCTATGCTTTCTTCTCGCCAGGAGGACTCGTGGCAGACATCACAAACAGACTTATCGGACTCCGATGCTGGTCCCTTTAACTGGGACGCGCTACAAGAAGGCCCGGCCCGTCTGATGACGTCGTCAGCTGGCACCCAATAAGGAGTCCCGGGTATCGAAAATCGGTGTGGATGGACACCGGAGAGCGACTCGAGCGGACGGAGAGCGAAAGACCAAGGAACCAAGGCCCGGAAGAGCAACCCAAACGCCCGGAGAAGACATCCTGCCCGGACGGGGAGAACGAGTGCGGAGACAGGAAGACGAAGCCAGGAGGCCACCGCGAACTCGCATCGCCGATCCACGCCCCCGGAGGAGCGCGGCTGACCCAGGTACGGGAGAGATTCTCGGGCTGGGTCGGGAGGCGGGAGAAGTCTGAGGGCTGATAACGTTGCCGCTCGCCGCCTCCTCATTGTATATAGTAGTACCCCTCCTTTCACTGCCACTCCTCACCGCCACCCGTTTAGAGTCCTATCAACTCACTTGTGCACTAGAGTGTTACCCTCACTCCCTACTCTCGTGAGATTGGACAAACGGGATGTAGTATTGACCCACATCTTTCTGTTGTTGTTTCTTTTCTTTGCGGACTCCGGTGCGTCACTCTCTGCCACCACCTGAAGTTTAAGGGAGGACTGGGATCTCCACCTAGACGAACAACTTCCCGCCCAAAACGAAGAAGAAGACTCGTCGTCATGTGCCTGTTCTGAGTTTGCTTTGGGACTCTCTGCTCTTGACTCGTTGAGTTTGTTACTCCAAACTGGCATCTCACAGAAGACGCGATTATCTTAAAATAAAACCTTCCTTATCCCGACGTAGCCTGTTGCGTCTTCCTTCCGACCCGGCTACACACGTTAACTAGATGGATGCTATGGACTGTTCCCAAATATCCATCTGTCAAAGGTCGGGATAGATGAAGAGAAGCCTGTATTTTAGCCATTGCTGGTGTAATTTGTATATTGCTGCTGACACTTGTTTAATAAAAAGAAGTTCAAGAAAAATAAAAATAAATGATCATTCACAAAACAACCTGGTTTTGCAAGGGGGTCACCTGCGTTTTTGGTCCCGGGCTCGGCGACCATGTAAGGAAACTTACCAAATCCAAACATTTCTGAGAACTAGACACCTGGGGGAGTCCAAGTATGTGAGGCTTGCATGGATCCTCTAACGCTTTCTTATCCGGAATCCGCTGTAAACCTAAAATTTTGCTAAAAAATCCACATTTTCTCACATTTCTTTGGGGGAATTGCTGTGCCGGCACAAATTTTTTACCACTCGGCGTTCCCTTTGGTCTCCCGAGTAAAATGATACCTCACTTGTGTGGGTGGGTCAAGGCCCTGCGACTGAGAAAGGTCAAAAACGTAGACAATGAGGGGATAGCTCAGCGAGTTCTAAGCACTATATTTTTGTTTATATACGTTTTTAGGTTGACTACATTGGACACCCACACAAGTGAGGTATCATTTTTATTGCGAGACAAGGGGAATGCTGGGTGGTAGGAAATTTGTGCCGGTGAGGTGATCCCAGAGAGAAAGGCAAGGAAAATTTGATTTTTTTAAGCTAAATTTGAGGTTTGCATGGGATTCTGGGTAGGAAAAGGTTGGGAGAGCCACGCAAGCCACATTGAACTTGGTAGCAAATACTTAAAGTTGAATCCAATAGAGTTGATCATATACTAGCTACTAAAAGACCGAAAGTAGGACAGATATGGTGACAACAGTAAAAAAAAGCTGCAAATTAATAGTTGCAAACAAACAGCCTTCCTTATACTGAATAGCAAAGTCACAATTACTTTGAATTGATCAGTAATCAGATCCATCAAATCATTAAGAAATTGAAATTCCCCACCCACCGGAAATACTGTCCCTTGGAAGCAATGTGAATCTGAAGACCGGTCTGGACAAGTACTGCAGATAAGACCAGGTAAGGAGGAGACATAGAGAGAACTCATCTGAAATTAAATCAAGAAATTAGGCACATAGTGGATGAATGCAATGTTAGTATGTACCTCTTTCAGGAGACTGCTGTACTTGTTTCTTAGAGCTGCAGCCTCTGCCTCGACACTGTGCAGCTGAGCCCTCATTTCCTCTGTCTGCAAAATGGAAAGACACTCTATTTTAAATACATATTAAAATGTCTAAAAGTGCTCTAAGTGTTAGGCAAGTGTTTATATGTTTTGAGTGAATCTGTGGGTATTCTTGTAAATAGCTCGTGAATCTTTACTAATTAAGCACCTGTAAGTGGCTTAGGTCCAGTGAGCCTATGTAGGTTGAGAACAGTTTTGATAATTTATACACAACTCTAAACTGAGTATCTAAATACGTTGGATAAGCATACACATAAGATATCCTCCGAGAACCTTTCCGGTGGAAGGTGAGGGATGTTGGGAGTAATTTGCAGAAAACCAGGTACTCCATCCACAATGTGTTTGCAAATTGCTGCTTTCATTCCGAAAGGATCTTAAGACAAGGTAGTTTAATTGATGCAAGAGCCTATTGCTGCCCATGGGTCTGAGAGCTATACAAAAGCCACATTGACTGAATGTAAGAATTTGGGCACCAAAGATCTTTGTCTACTTTTGGACCAAAACCGAGGCAACACTCAAGCATTCAAACCCCTAGAAGACAAGTAGAAGGTTTGTGATTTCCACACCCAGCCCAGCTACTGAGTAGGTTAAACAATAGGCTTCTATAAAGCATTTACAATACTGATCAGACAGATATTTTCCTAAAAGAATTAAAAAGCCACGAAATATCCTTTCTGTCAACTTAGGACGTACTTTTAAAAATAATTACAACACATCTGACCAAGAGCTTGTTAAAACAAGTTACCCCTTTAGAAATAATGTCTCAAGGGAAAATGTTGACCAATCTTGAAACAGCTCTCAGGAACACTCATAGACAAAGATACTTGGTGCCGATGATTTATCGACACATTACACTTCGTGAATATGTGGAATAGCAGTGAAGTCAGTGCAGTCCAAGATCCTTCAAATCCTTCCAGGGAAAGTATTTGAAAATAGAAACAGAGAAATTGATAAACTCCACAAATGCTATTGTTTAACCCGGTGAACTATGGCAACAAAATGAGGCAACAAGGTATGTGTGGGGAGGGTAAATGGGGTATGGGCAGCTTTTAGGGTGGGACTCAATGTGTTGTGTGCTCTGTGGGTTAGAGTAGGAGGCATGTTGCCATCCACCTCTGTGGGTGATTTGAGACAGGATTCTGTTGAATATATAGAGTGAAGTGATTGAAGACATTGCTAACCATTAAGTTGTTTTCCTGCAGCTCAGCTTTAAGCCTTCGTATTATTGCTTCATGTTCTTGTTGCCTGCCCTCAGCATCTGCCAATCTTTCCTCCATTTCCTCCCGGTCCAAAGCCATCTCCTTCCGCCAATGAGCTGCTTCGAATGAGCGGTTCTTGTTGGCATCTTTAGTTAGGGCTTCTAGGTCTCTGAGAGCTGTGTTCAGCCTCTCGATCTGGGGAAAGAGGAACACACATGACATATCTGTAACAAGAGGGGCCCTATGTCAATTAGCTATTTCAATGATTCAAGTTGGATTTTAGTTTCTTGACAGACAGTACACGGAGATAAAAACACCAAAGTCAGCCACTTCAACATCAATAACTCACTGGGTACTCCACAGAAGAACTGCAATGAACAAAAGGAAATGTGTTTCAGGGCTAAGTAAATGATCATACATGTTCTCCAAGAGATTGTTCACATAATGCTGCTACAAAACACTCAGCGGCGAAGAATGTCACGATGCAAGCAGAACAGAGATGCCACACTCCTTGAATTTTCTGGAAACAAAAGCCTTTATGTGAAAACGCCGAAGTGTGTCTGGGCTTTATCATTGCTGTGTACTCACTATTGTTTAGTACTTGTTATTTGAAAGTGCCCAAGACCTACCCAAGATGTATCCAAGTGTCCTAAATCTTACATCGCGTGCCAACGTTTTGATGGAGAAGCTGATGCAGGTGAAAAACACCTATCTCCGTGGCATTTGTGACATATTTGTGCCTTGCCGTTTCGAGCACTTGACCCACATAGTTGCACTTCAGACATGAGCCGCACAGTGTCAAACGGGAGCTGCCGCGGAGGACAGCCGCAGTGCTATCCTTTACACTTCCATTAAGGGGGCAATGATAGACTGGGCTCGGCTAGTTAGGCAGATAATCCGGTTTTTAAAGTCATAAGATGACTTTTGTCTGGCTTCTCTCTGATCATTGTGAACAGCCGAAATCCTTTATCTGGCAAATATCACTGTGGTAAAGGCATGTCCTCAGTCTTGCTTAGATTGTGGAAAAGGTATCTAAACAGCAATCTCTAGGATTGTGGAATGGCGTTAATCCAAAAGGTGCTTTGAAGCTGGTTCCGGCCGGTGCGGATGAGAGCACATCTCTTGTACCTTACAGGCCCTCGTAAGTGTGAGTATAGTCAGAGGCGCAACTAGAGCCAAATTTCGGGGGGGGCTGAGCAAAAATTTCGGGGGGGCCTGAACTTTAAGCAATAGGCAGAGTGGAGCTGCAGGGGCTCTTAGAAGGGGTGAAACAACAAGGCCTCATTAACATGCAAATGGTCTTTTAAAGACCTGTGAAGTGCTCGGGTGCGGCTACTTTTTTTGCCCGGGAAGGTGTCTCATCCCGGGCTGCCACACACGACGGGGGGGGGGGGGCTGAAGCCCTGGGAGTCCAATGGGTGTTGCGCGCCTGAGTATAGTTGTCATGGGCAACTTTCTGGATTGTCTAACTTCCAAGTTCCAGTGGTAACAGCAGTCCTTAATTTGTGCTGGTAATTGCAGAAGGCAGGCCCTAGCGCTCATTTTGGAAGAGGAAGAGAGGGAAACAGTGACAAAGATAATTCAGGGATGAAAAAGAACCAGTATTAAAGACATAAAGAGACAGTAAAGGGTCGTGAAAGAAAGATGCATGAGGAAGAAATCTTTGGGCCCTGTACTATATATGTATTTTTAAATTGTATTTGTTTTTACAGATTAAACGCCGAGTACAATATTTATTGGACAGGGGAACTGACTAGAAATGTGCAGGAAAGTAGCAATGAGATAAAGCACGACCGACCAGTGCTGCGTGTTGAGCACCGTCACTGTCTGGAAGGCAGTGAAAAGCAGAGCGCCAAAAAAATGGCGCCGAAGTAATACGGATCATAGCAGACCTGTGAAAAGCAGTTGGTCTGCAGCTTCCCCCCTAACCTCCCACGCATCCCTAAAGTGCAAACTAGCGTGGACATGAGGCTCAGCGTACAGCTACTTTGGGGGGGGGGGGGGGTTGTGGAGGAGCCCCTCCCTCCCGCCTACTCCCTGTCACACGGCGGGCTGGGACTCGGCCAGGCATGCATGACTGCCTGCTGGGGGAGAAAGACAAGATGACAGCTGCCAGCTCCAGATCTGGGCCATCCGTCTCCTGAGCAGTGAAAGGAGAGCCGAGACACCATCAGCTCTGCTTACTGACCACCGCACACAGCCCCCCCTCAGCTCAGCCCAGCGCGCTGGGAGAGGGAGACTGAGACTCCGACGTGGTGCGTGCTAAGATGGCGCCCACAGCAGCATGGGGATGTGAGCACGGGGTAGTAGAAGAGGGGTCGAGTGGATATTCACCAGGGGTAAGGGAGGTGTGAATTCTGCTGGCGACAGAAGCTGCAAAAGACACAGAGATGATGGACGGATGGCAGAGCAAATCAAACATTCACCCCCAGTAAAGAGATATGGGTTAAAAACCCATCATTCTTTTGATCACCATACCACCCCAGTTTGGACCCAGCCATATGCAAATCAGTCTTGACCCCAGGGCTTTAAGTGGGCTTAGTTTCACCTGGTTTGGGCACCAGCAGTTTTTTAAAGGGGGCCTCGAAACAGGTCTCTATCGGGCTCTGTTTTGTGCCCTGGCACAGTCCGTCCGCTTTTTTCTGGACTGCAGTGACAGCAGGCACATACATGTGTGCGTGCTCACACTGCTCATTTCTTACTTGTGGAAAAGTTATGGCATGACGTCTTGCCAGGAGAGCATTGTAGGGGAAGGGAAATCCTTTAAGGAGAGTCATTTTCTCTCTGAATTTCCCTTCTCTTTTTGAAACTCCGGAGCAGCAAAATTGTCGTGGTGTCACCAGGGCTTTAAGTGGAAGCTTGTTCACTATTAAATATAACAAGCCAGAGTTGTTGCTTATTTATCTTACTCAACTAACAACCACTGACAAAGCCAATAGCTCTAACTTGTAGGTATGATAGTACTTGTATCATATATCTGGATGCAATGACAGAAACAGCAAAATACTATTTGGGCAGCACACTATGTTAAGCGCAGATTTTTAGCTAGTGTTTTTAAGCCACGCCCTTAATTACTCTGAGGGACTCCCCAGTTTTTTCATCCCACTTAAAGGCCTGCTGGACCCTGTTTCTAATGGGAACAGTCCAGCCCAAACTGCCAAGCCAGGTCCTCCTTGGTCCGGTTTCGGGGCACCACCCCTCATCAGCCAGGCTAGCTAGAATCCAGTGACACAGTGAGCCCGGGACCCACGTCTGGGCATAACCGGCACACTTAGGGCGAGAAAGCAAAAGACACACAGTTGAGGTGGTTACTTGAATGTGTTTTTCTCCCTCCCCTTCACTGTTTGCCTAATTATTATGTTTTACTTATACCTTTTTGCTTCCTTAGGTCCTGATTTGTAATGCAATTCTTTCTCTCTCCTGTGTGTATGTAAAGCGCTCTGATACCCACGGGTCAAGCTAGCGCTATATAAAACTTTAAAAATAAATAAATAAAAATAAATATGACGGACGGAATGCAGGGCAAATCAAACATTCACCCCCGGCAGGGCTTTAAGTGGGATGAAAAAATTGGGGGGTCTCTCGAAGGGGCGTGGCCAATGTAATTAAGTGCGTGGCGTAAAAACACAAACTAGAAATGCGCGCTGAGCACAGTGTGCCGTCCGACTTGTATTTTGCTGTTGCTGTCATTGCATCCGGATATATGATACAAGTAACATCATACCTACAACAAGTGAGGACTATTGGCATTGTCAATGGTCGTTAGTTACATAAAATAAATAAGCAGCAACTATGGCTTGTATAGAATATTGGCAAAGCTTCCACTTAAAGACCTGGTGACACCTGACAATGTTGCTGCTCCGGAGTTTCAAAAAAAGAAGGAAATCCAGAGAGAAAATGACTCTTTAAATGATTTCCCTTCCTCTACAACCCCCACCTGGCATGACGTCATGCCGCAACTTCTCCACTAGTGAGAAGTAAGCAGTGTGAGCACGCGTACATCGATGTGCCTGCTGTCACTCCAGTTCGGGAAAAAATGGACCGCCTGTGCAAGGGCACGAAACAGAGCCCGATAGAGACCCGTTTCGAGGCCTCCTTTAAAAAACTGCCGGTGCTGAGCACCGGTGAGACCCGGCCCACTTAAAGCCCTGACCCCGGGTCAAGTGATCTGAGTTAAATCCATCATTCTTTTGCTCCCCCAGTTTGGACCCAGCCATATGCAAATCCGTCTTGACCCTGTTACTTATAGGAACAGTCCAGGCCGAACTGCCAAGCCAGGACCTCCCTGGACCGGAAACAAGCAAGCTGAGTAGTACAGAGGCGGTGAACAGGACAGAAAGAGACCTGGTACCAAAGCAGTCAAAGACTGGCTCAGGGCAACAAGATATCCACGGCCTCAAGAATACGACGAGTAATTCTGGTGTGCCTCCTTAGCCCTAGCCGGATTCTACATTTTACTGACAACTGCTGAAAACAAGAGCCTCTGCAGCCTATGCTGTAATGGGAATATGAACCATTCAAGCCCTGTGCTCTATCGCCCCAGCGGAAATCTTCTGGTAAGAATAGAAATGTGTTCTGACATGTGCTCCCCTTCCCTGTGCTGTGACGGGAATAGCAGCTGGACCAGCCATGTGTGGAGCTGCCCTTACCCACGCTCCATGTCTATGTGTTCCGACAGGAACAGGAGCCTTTCCAGCCTGCTGCTCTGATAGGACTATGAGCATGGCCAACTCCACCTTTCTCTCTCTATATTCTAATGGGTATTAGAAATGCTCTAGCTTCTGCTCCCTCACACAGTGTTCTGAAGTGAACAGAAGATGGTCTAACCCGTGCTTTGATGAGAATGTGGGTTGCGTAGGTCTGTGCTCAATCTTACTCTAATCTGGTAGGAATATGAAATGCTCTAGTCCTTTGCTCACATTCACTTTTGGTAGGCGCGGGGAGATTACGTGATTTGCCCAGAATCACAGTATGTTGAGCAGACACTGAGACTCAAACCTGGCTCCCCAGCTCCAAAGTTGGGAGCTCTGGCAGGACTATGAGATGGGTCAGGCCCCTTGCTGTGGCCGGAATATGTACCTGCCTTATCCAGTGCTCCATCATACTGTAGTCTGCTAGTACTATGAAAAGGATGAGCTCCTTGCTTGGTTGGAATATGGTCCAGCCTAGTCCTGTACTCCCTCGTACTGTAGTCTGGTAAGATTAGGAGATGGTCCAGATGATTGTTATGGTCAGAAAGTAGGCTGGCCTTGCCCTGTGCTCCATCACACTGTAATCTAGTAAGCTTTGAGATTGGCCAGTCCCTTTCTCTGTTCAGAATGTGGGCTAGTCTTGTCTTGTGCTATAGTCTTGTCGGTGTACGAGATGGTCCAGCCCCATGAAATGGGTGGAATGTAAGATGGCCTTGAACTGTGCTAGATCATACTATAGTCTTGTAGGGGTATGAGCTATTCCAGCCCCTTCGTCTGGTCGGAATATGGTCCAGCCTTTTCCTGTGCTCAAACAAATTGTAGTCTCGTAGGACTACTAGATGGTCCAGCCTCTTGCTCCATCGCCTTGTGCTCAGTTAGAATGTGGACCTGCCTAGCTTTATGTATTGATAGAACAGGCGATGGTTCAGCCCATGCTCTGATGAGATTGTGGGCTATGTAGACCTGTTTCATCATACTATAGTTTCACTGGGAAATGAGATGGTTCAAACCCTTGCTTCTACAACTTGTGTTCAAGTCAGAATGTTACCCAGCCTATTCCTGTGCTCCATCATACTGTGGTAAGGTAGTCATATGAGATGGTCAAGGCCCTGCTCCCTCACACTATGCTCTAGTGGAAAGGTAAGCCTGCTAAGTCAAGGGCTCCCTCACACTGTGCTCTAGTGGGACCGGAGATGGTCTAGCCCCTGCATTGATGGGATTGAGTGGCCATATAGATCTGTGCTCAATCATACTGAGGTTGGTAGGACTATGAAATGGTCCAGCGCCTTGCTCTGGTCAGAATGTGGGCCTGTCTAGTTCTGTGGTCCCTTGTACTCTATTCTGGTAGGAGATGGTCCAGACCATTCCTCCCTCACATTGTGCTCAGGTCAGAATACACTTTACAGCTTCATGCTTACTCTTCCTGGTAGAAATGTAGGCATCTTAAAGCCTGTGCTTTATCTCATTGTGCACTGAATGAAACATGCCCAGCGCCAACCCCCCTCCCCCAGTCACATTTTTCGCCTTCTTCCCAAGTTCTGCTGGGAGTTATGACCTTGGGAACATTTGTGGTCCATCTGCTTGAACTCCAGGACAACAGAAACTCAGAGTATTTCAAATATCCAACAATGGATGCATCGAGTAGCAGTGGAGAAGTCTAATTATCTGGGTACTAGCCGTGAGAGGTATATCTATATCTATGTATAGATAAAAAAAATACTCCGGCCCCCAAATTAGCCAAACACTGAGGCAGGTGGGCAATTATATTGTAGCATTTCTATAAAGCCTCATACCCGTGATGAGGATCTGTGGTACTTCTGTATGGGCGAATAAAGAGCTAACCCACCTGTTCTGTATGTATGCTAGAGGAAAGGTTTAAAAAGTGGTCCATTTGGGAAGAGTTTGAATGCATTCTTGTTGTTTTTGGCTTGTCAGGACTGGTTGTAGGACTAAAGAACTTGTTTTTCATCTGGGACAATAACTTTTCTTTCTCTTTCCTTGGAATTTACAAGGAAAAGACCCAAGAGCTGATGAAAACAAACAGCCAGTGCTCTGCGTGACTGAAGAAATCTAGTGGTCTGCCATATTTTGGCTAGCTTGCTGGGATCGAGCTTACAGTACCTCGGTTCTGAGGAAACAATTCATTTGTGACAAGATTCAGCTTAAGGATTGTGCCATATATGCAGTAAGCGTCTATGATTTCCACTGTGGGTGCTGCCGCCCTGTATGAGCCCAGAGCTGACCCCCAGTAGGAAACAAACATTGAACATTGCCAAAGCCCACCTTTGGGACCTACTGGTTTTGCCAGTGGTTTTTAGCGATTCTGTGCAGCATCGGTAATTGCTAATCCGCATCCACCCACCTCGCTTTGTAGGTGTGTGCAACACACAAGCGCAAGCCTACACAATATGGATGCTTTTTCAAAAACACTCTTTACTTACCGATCCGAGTTGGATCATTAAATACAAAACACCAAAAAAAACGTAGCACACAAGTGCTTTTTCCTTTATTTGAAGTGTGGTTGTGGGGAAGTAATGCAGAGGGTGTGGGAGGGTAAGGAAGCAATATGAGTGGGAGAAGTAACATGGAGGGTGCGAGCAGAAGCAACACGAAGGGTGTAGTAAGCAACACAGGTGGGAGAGAGGAAGGTGCAGGGAGAGAAGAACATGGGCTAGAGAGAGGAATGTGGAGAGAGAGAAATGTGGGACAAAGTAAGGCAGAGAGAGAAGCATATGAGGGCAACACAACACAGAAGGAGGCAATGAGAAACACTATGGCGAGAGAGTGCAGCAATGAGCGGAGGGGAGAAGAGCAGTAGCCGATGGAGACAGTTGGGAAACACATGTACTCTTGTGGAGTGATTACAAAAAAAAGCTGTGCTTCAGAAGTGATCAGTGGAAGGACACAAGTAATTCCTCCATGCTCCTGGGGAAGGACAAACACAAGAAGGGGAAGTAAAGCCAGCCTGGTTCCCTTGCTTTCCTGCCCTGTTTCTCAGCAGTCAAGAGACAGTCCTACCTGTACTTCTGAAGCACAATAGGTGAGTACACGTGGGAGAGGGGATAGTGGTGGGGTGAGAAAGGAGTGGAGAGACAGGGGAAAAATGTAAGGTTGAGTAGGTAAAATTTAAGGTTGAGTAGGTGAAACAATGTATGTCGGTCTGCATGTTCGACAGCTTGTCTGATGCTTGCATGACTGTTGACCATGCTGTACCTGTTCCTTGTTTGTTAGGGAAGCTGGTCTTTCTGACTCGTGCTACACCTGGTTTGCTCTGTGCAGTATTTCACATTTGTCCTACTGACGCCTATGTTGTACGGTTCTTGACATACAAGCTTGCACTGTTGGCAGTATTATAAGTGATGTGGGTGGAGTACCATGGATTTTAGGCCCAAAAACTATTTATGGGCATGGATGCACCATACTGGAAACTATTGATGCACCCCACATTTACTACTAACATTCTTTGCATGGTTCTAAATGTCAATTCACACAACCTGTGACTTGGCAATGCTTTAATCAAATCAGGACAGTGCAGTTTCATGTGTAAGGACTAACCATGTAGTAACGTCCAGAAGCATTCACGGTTCCCATTATTTATGGAGTACGTCTGTAATGCCATCCTTTCGTCAACGGAAAAAATGTTTTTTTTTTAACATGTATTGTGCCTGTCCTAAGCCATGTCATTGCAGGATTGTGATTAGGGACAGTGCAGGAAGTTTTTGACCCAAGCCCCAATAAATGCTTAGAAACAATCAAGAGCATGAATAGTGGTTTACCATATACAAGGGCTTCCCTTTAAGCCCTCTCCCATGACCCAATCCTTCATGACCCTAGCTAGGCAACACCATATACATTCAGCCTTGATATCAGGCATTTTTGTGAAAGGACGTGGTGCGTACTATATGGCCTTCCGATGGACACTTAGGTAGTTATGGGCACTCTATGTGCCCTTGAGCATGCTATGGTCTTACATCGTCTGGCCATTATCCACCACCGTTCCAAGATGTAAAGGTGCCTTACTAACTGGTGCCCACTTACAGAAAGCTTACAGCAAAGAGGAGGCAGAAAGGAAAAGTACACAACAGACAGCGACATGTGCTACCCTTGTGTACTAATGTATGCAGGGGAGGCTAATCCTTCTTTCCACATGCCCCACTCCACTGTTCACTGCTTTCTATTGGGAATCGAAATCTTTTCCTCTAGCTTCTGGTGGCCCCACGAAGCTTACAGGCTCGCCTTCCCAAGGAATGTGTCTGGTAGCATCAGTGACTTAGCAGGGTTTCCAAGGGCCGTAACACAGGCAAGGAAAATACCCCAATCGTCCCCCAAGCAGGATCATGCAAAGACAGCCATAATTAGGGTATAGGTGACCCCCCCCCCCCCCCTACAAGCTTTGGACCCCAGTGCCATGGGACTTCCTACGCTGATAGCTCCACCTCCTGGTAACAGGGGGGGCGTCACCACTGTTTATTACTGTGCTGCCTGCACACTATTGGCGAAAGGCGACTGCCTAGCTCTATTCTACCACTGCCTCTGGTAAAACCCCTCTTAATTATGACAAAAGACTAATTTTATGGATGTCTCTTTATGAACACTAGGGGGAAACAGGGAGTGTCAATTTATAAGTTGCCCCAGCAGCATAGGAATTACATCCTACATCTTTGTTCAGAATCAACACGATGCTTACAGATTAGTATTTGAACAAATTATATGACAAATGACATTGGGGCCTGTGAAGATGCATCAATTGTGTATATGAGGGTGTAGAGAACGAAATACACAAGCCATAATGAGATTTAGGGATGCAGTCAACAGAGAATCTGTCAAGTTATATATATATAACAGTATTTATGCATGTGGCAGGTAATAAGAACTAGGCTACAAAGTAACACAGTAGTGATGTTACAACGGTTAGTACCGGGTAAGGTAGAAGAATTTGCTGTAGACAAAATAGCATTTTTCGAGCTGGTGTGCTCCACAAAAGCAAAAATCAAGTAATTACCAGGCCCTGTTTTGCAATTAGGCACCAGCTGTAGGTATTGCGTATTACCTCTCTTTAGGGAATGATGGTCCTGATTTAAGATGAAGGGGTAGGGGAAGACACGAGGATACAGCATCATGGGTGGGGATTATAGTGGAGGGGAAGGGTGCTGGGGTGAGACTTACAGGGAGGGTTGTACAAGCGAGAAAGTGGAAGAGCTGCGGGTAGGAGAGAGAAAGGGACTGGGACTGTCAGTAATGGGATGATTATCCTTCAGTGAGGTGTTCCTTGAAGGGATAGGCTTTTGGCTGATAGTTAAAATGCAGAAGGTATGGCGTTCCAAATCAAGATTAATTTAGCTTTTCCTTTTAGGGTCAAGCACTTACGAGCAGGTGGCAAAATAATATGAATTTTTAATGTCTTTCTTGACCTGTTTTAACAGATTATATATTTGTTAGTGAACATGTGTTGCCCGATTCTGCAGCGAGCACCTTCCTGCCCACATCCTCCCTCCAATCTACTGCCTGTGTTATTTGATGGATGGTGGTCACGGAATCCCCTAGCCTAGACTCACCATACCACCACCACCAGTAATTGGTTGGTGGAATGAAACCTCTTTGCCAAGTCCTACTCCTGGAGCTTGAACCACCCGAGTGGCTGCCTCTTTTTACTTCAGATCAGCTAGAAGCCTATTCAACTCTCATCGTAGCTGGCAGAGAAGAGCACCACCTCCTACCCCTGGAACAGTCCTTGCCAATCCTGTTTTCTGAAGTCGAGAGGGGGGCAACAAAAAAAGGTTTCCCTCCTAGCCTTCTTTTAGCCCCCTTCACCCGCAGCAGATAGGAGGAGCTGCTAAAGTTGGGCTAAGGAATCCACCTTGACAGGGGTGGAGGGGAGGGAATCAAAGGGTGCATGATGTAGTTTGCGCTACCACAGCCTTCAGGTGAATTGGTGTCCACGTCCCCCAGTATCTTACAGTTTCACTTGTACAAGGTACTGTGACTTTCAAAGATTTGATGCATGCCCTCTGTTGGTGAAATCAGTCTCTGGAGACCACGCTTATCCCTACCTGTGCTCCGCACGCCCAACCCTGTACAGACGCCCTCGTTTTCCCAACATGTCTGGCAGACAGAAACCCAATGTACCAGCAGCTCCAGTCACGCAGCTCCCTGATGTACAGATTTATACAGGTCACACAAAGGACAGGCGAGTAACAGAGGTTAATAATTCCCTGGGTTCATTCACATGCATTACAGTGGGCGCTGCATTAAACACCATCTCCCAAACCCCGATTCACTTCCTTCCAATCATGCGAGGGCTGGCCGACATGCTGTTTTGAGCAGTCTGCTGTTTTGTAAAAGCTAATCGCATCATACACACTAAATTCTCTTTGACCCAAGGTGCTGCACCTCTGTGCCCAGATCCTGACCCGGAAGAAAGGGCTCTGGGAGAGGACAATAAACGCACTCGCATCCAGACGTTATGCAGCTGGCCATGTTGCACGCAGGGCAACATAGAGGGGACAGCATCCTAGTCTTACTCCCTTGCTAGGATGGTAGCTGATCCCACTGGACCACCGTAGGTGGAGAGGGTTGGTCACCCATGTGTTTTATTGCAGTGAGCGTCAGAAGGGGAGGAGTAAGGCCAAGAGGCCTCATAAACTGTCATCTCTCAGGGCCGGGCCTCTTTGGTGACAGGTGGGGAGCCTTGGTTATCGCAAAGGGCCATCCCCGAGGCTTGTCATAGTAACAGGGTGATCATAAAGCTATAAACAATTAAAAGGCCTCCAGCTAGTGGATCTTGGAGCCCCTGTCAGGTCACTGGGAGTCATTACGGCAGGGCCAGGGATGAAGTGACGGTGCTTCTTAATCCCACAAGGCACGATGCCTGGGACACCGACTACAGTTTCAACAGCGTTTTAAAAAATAGTCAACAACGCTGCGAAACAAAAGGTTTGGATAATGGACAAAGCTGCTCTATCAAAGAAAAAACACGGTTGGATGGTCCTATCTACATATGAGACTCGATTGCCCCAACCATATCTTGTCCAGCATATAACTCCATCATCAGCTACTCTTGGCTTGACTGGGAGCATTTACATCAAAAGACCAGGTTCCCACATGGAAACAATCATGGCCAACCATGCTTTGTAGACTATGTGGACAGGCGGAAGAATCCTTATACACCTAGTGTGTATTTGTCCAGCTGTGAACCACTTGAGAAGGCATTATTTACTTTTCGCATTCCGTTCCTTCCAAGTTAGATCTTGTCGACCAGCCATAATGCTACTACTAAACAACCATTCATTGCAGATCTCATGTAGGGCTGCCAGATTTCTGCAGAAAGTTAACCAACTACTATCAAAATCAAACACATAGTGTTTACAGGTATATCATAGTAGCATAGTGACAAGTACACATGCCACTTGTATACAGCTTTTTAACCATCCTGCTATTTGCACAATACTTTGAACCGTGTAATAGACGATTGATAACCAGAGGTTTTGAAATATTAAGTTTACAATAGCATTTTGCACATGACTTCAGTCAAGTATTTGATGACTTATGCACACTTAGCACCTCAAATACACAACCATTGCTAAATACATGATTTTAGCAACATCTTTGAAGGATCCACGTGCATTCGCACTTTTTGCACATAATTGTTACATAGAAAGTTGATGACCACCAACGAGCGACAGCTTTGTATTGTGAAATTACAACACTGCTGGTGATTTTAGACATATGTCAAAAGATGGACAAAATAGTGAGACAATTTATACACAGATTATTGTTGACTTACGTTAATGAATGTAGAATTTTGAAAAATTGATTTTTCCCAATTTTATTAATCACTCATTGTGTCCGACAAATCAATGATTTTTAACACACATTGTAATGGTTTTAATTAACTATATGCAATAAAATTACCTTTGACCTTTAATCCCTCAAGGGACAGTTGAAATCCTGAGCAACTGTGGAGACTGGCCGAGGTCTCGCTCTGACTTGTCAGGAGCATGATGCAATTAAAGAGTAGGGTGGCAACCCATTGTAAATGAACGAGCTGTAAAGAATTTAAGTACGTTGGTGCTGAAAACACCAACAGGACAACTCTAGTTTTCTCAGGTTCGGTGTTGGCTGTTCAAGGAATTCACCGTTGACACTTGGATCGCTCGTAAGCTAACCCAATCTGTGTAATCAATAAACTTGCAACATATTTTATCCACAACAAGAATCACTATAATTTACTACAGAGCATGCATTGTATTGTTGTAATTGCAAGGGCCCTCAAATCCTCAAAGGGCTTGGGGTAGCAATGCTGTGCAGCTGGCCACGTCGCATGCAGGGTGACAAAGAGGGGACAACATCCTAGTGTTGAATCCCTGTTAGGATGGGAGCTGAGCCCACGGGGCCACCGTAGGTGGAGAGGGTTGGTCATCCCTCTTTGGCTATCAGTGTTAACCACCCACCCTCCCAGCAACTTCCACACAAAAAAAGAAAAATGTATAAATGAATAAGAATATATATGTATATATACATACATGTGTATATGAAAGATTTTTCTCTTACAGAAGTTCCAAATATAATCCTTAAAACAGTTCTGTGTTTTTGGTTAAATAAAGCAGTGATGGGCCATCAGTAATGTCGTTTTCACTTTCTGGTAGGAAGGTAGATGGAAAACACGTTTATTTAGACAGTTGTGCATAGAACATTCTAAAAACAAACAAAACAGTTAAAATTGATGATTTAATGATACTGAAATTCAGACTTTTGATCCAGTGGTGTGATGCACTGTGTGAAACCTTATTATTGGAACATGGATATTACCTGGGGGTGTCATAACCAACCAAGGAAGAACCAATGCATTCAGTTAAATTGTTGTAGTTAGTTTGTTATAACCTGTGATACAATACCATTCATGTCAACGTATTTGTACATATGTAGCACGACGGCCCGCAATATCAAAGATAAATCAAGAACATTTGTTATGAAAAAAAAATTGATGATGTAACCCCATCTTGGCTGCCCGACACCTCCCTGCTACTACAGTTCATTATTAAAACTCTGTTTAACAGATTGTAAAAACCGAGCAATTCCTATTGCCACATCTAAATAGCGCATTTCCTCCTTTCATATTTACAAAACAAAGGTCTTAAGAACTTAATATGGTTCGAGAGAGAAAAAACACAATCCCTAAGTATATGCAGTAGAGAGCATTTTACATTCCAGGGACAGGGGCATAGACCACTGTTATCCTGAACCTGGCCACGCATGGGCGGGATGAATGGATTGGATTACATCCCACTCTAGCCCTTAGTATTTTATTATGCAGGCCAGGGTCTGGTAACTGTATCAAGTATGGGAAGACAGTGTCCTGGCCAAGAGCAGAAATTGAAAATCGAATAGATGGTTTCTTGCTCAAATAGGTCAGGTCATTAGTCTCAGTCACTACTGCTGCGGACTCTTTCAATGCTTGTTTGCCTGGGAAGGGGGACCAGGATGTAATTGTATCGCTGTCTGAATGGAGGTTCTTGATAAAGATCAATATTTCTTACTTCCTTCGGCCACTTTCTTCCACTACCTTAAATCTCACCCCAGCAGAGTTTAGATACTTTAATCACATCCTCCTCCTCCGCGAGGCTATTGAAACATCTTAGGTCCTGAGGGAAAGCCAGCAGACTCCAGGAGACTAGACTGAACTCTCTCCTAATGGACTGGACCGAGGTACCTGGAGGGAGTGATATAAGCCTTCTAAGAACTGCCCCTTCTAGTTGGTCCCACTTATAGGGAGGATCAAGGGAAAATATCTCTCCTCCATACAGACCCAGGTAGGAAGTTTGTGTCGATGTGGGGGAGGGGATGGATGACTCCAGATAACCCTCAAAGTCACTCCCAAATTTCCGATAACGGATCACACTGTGGATACTTTTACACTTTTAGAGAGTTCGGGCTTCCACTAGCCTGCTGACATTCATGTACTTAATTGCATTTTTAAAAGACATAACTGAACATAACTGCATTGTCTGAATTGCTATGTATGTTCTAGTCTTCTGCTTTATAGAATAATTTTGAGAAAATCTGTATGCCATTCTGAAGGGCCTGGTGATAATGTTTTCTTCTGTGAGCAGGACCGTAAGTTTGAAGTTCCAGTATCATCACAAGGTGGAATTACAGGGCGATCCTAAAGCTTTAAACAACTAAAAGGCCTCCAGATAGTGGATCTTGGAGCCAAAAGCAATCCTTCAGTGCACTGGGAGTCATTACGGCGGAGACTGGGATGATGCAACGGTGCTCCTTAATCCCTCAAGGGACAGTTGAAATCTTGAGCAACTGTGGAGACTGGCCGGAGTCTCACTCTGACTTGTAAGGAGCATGACGCAAACTAAAGAGTAGGGTGGCAACCCACTGTAAATGAACGTGCTGTAAAGAATCTAAGTGTGTTGGTGCTGGAAACACCAACAGGTCTAACTTTCCGAGTATGGGTGTCGGCTGTTCAAGGAACTCACAGTCGACACCTGGATCGCTTGTAAGCTAACCCAGTCTGTGTAATCAATAAACCTGCAACATATATTTTATCCACAAAGAGTGGCACTGTCATTTATAATGTCACATGCATTGTATCATTGTAATTTTAAGGATCCGCACATCCTCAAAGGGCATGGGGTAGCAATGCTATGGCTGTGCTACAGTCGGGCAATCAAGCTATGCATCTGCGATATGACGGTGGAGATGCCGCGTCATGGAGCTGTGGACAAGCAGACGTTTCCATGAGGGATGATGAAGTCGATCATTGGGCGCTGTCTAGTGCAATGATCTTCAAACTTTTCAATGCTGCGGTCCCGCTCACATAAGAAAAAATAATCACCAGGCCCTTCAGAACGGCATACAGATGTTCTCAAAATTATTCTATAAAAGCAGAAGACCAGAACATACATAGCAATTCAGACAATGCAGTTATGTTCAGTTATGCCTTTTAAAAATGCAATTGAGTACATGTTTGTCAGCAGGCTAGTAGAAGCCCGAACTCTTTAAAAATGTAAAATTATCCACAGTGTGATCCTTTATCGGAAATTTAGGAGTGTCTTTGAGGGTTATTTGGAGTCATCATCCCCTCCCCCACGTTGACACAAACTTCCTATCAGAAAATGAGTGAAAAGAGACATTACTGGTGGCCCATCACTGCTTTCTTTAACCAAAAACACAGAACTGTTTTAAGGATTGTGTTTGTCTCTGTTACCTAGAGGCATAATTGATGCTGCTGGGGGGCGTGATCTGGCCACGCAGGAAGATGGCCGCTTGTCGCGTGAGCTCCGTCGCGGGACAAAGGCCCGAACGGCATTAACTCACCTTCTACTGTCTCTGGAGGTCTTTCCTCCTGTCCAGCTGCAGTCGGAGGATATGAGGGCGAGTTGGAGTGAGTTTCCTGGCATCGGACGGTAGCGGCATTCCTGTATTGAGCGATAGCGAGGCTTTCGCGCAGCCCTGCTTCAACCAGCACATCTCGTCTAACGCGCCTTTTCAGACCGCACCTCCTCAGGCCGCGCCTTTTCATCCTCATGAAGCAGCGCCTTCTCCGCTGACGAGAGCCATGCATTTGCCCGCGCCTCTTCACTTGCTCGATGTAACGGCACCGCCTCCAGGCAATTAATAATAGAGGTGAGTGAAGCGGCGGCTTAGGGAGATGGACCTGAAGTATGCCATGCTTTTCCCCGCCAGGCTACGTGTGGTGTATGAGGATCGGACTTTCTTCTTCGAATCACCGGACATGGCGGGGGACTGGTTGGATGCGCTCCCTCGGCGACAGCCCGGCCGGGACCGCGTGGATGGAGCAGAAGGCGACCGGGATGGACAGAAGTGATACCTCCGGTGTCGGTCTGTTTTGACTCAGCCCCGGACAGTGACTCGTACCCTACTGCAGTAATGGGAGGGCGGCGGGGGGAAGATAGGAGCTCTTTCCTCCCTTGGGGTACTTTTTGTAGATTTGTTTTTGATAGGGCGACAGGCACACTGCAAGTTGGGGGGGCTTTGTAAGCTGACGCAGGGGTGCAGGGAGGGGGGGGATTCGGGATGTTGGGGTTGTTGTTGGGGGTTGTTTTTTTTCTTGCAAGGCGTAGCAATGGTTGTCAGTATTGTCCGATCGTGGTTCTCCGGGGGGGGTGGAGGTCTCTTTGTGTTTGGGGATGGGGGATAGGGGCTTAAACATAATTAGCTGGAATGTCAATGGCTTAGGGGATCGTATTAAATGGGGGATAGTCCTGCAATTCTTGAAACGGACCTCGCCAGATGTGGTCCTCCTGCAGGAGACCCACCTTATAGGGAATACATGTTATGCACTTAACAGAAAGGGTTATAAATTCATTGCTCACTCGGGGTTTTCCTCGGGCTCCAGGGGTGCGGGCATACTTGTTAGAGCTTCCCTACCATTTGAGGTTGACTCCACCATCGCTGATGACAGGGGGCGCTTTGTGGCTGTGGCGGGGAGGTGGGAGGGCAGAACGTTGGTATTGGTTTCTGTTTATGTCCCTCCTGCCCTGCAGGCCTCCACGTTTGCTGATCTGGGCAAGGCCTTGTTGGAACTCCCCGAAGGGATGCTAGTGGTGGGAGGAGACTTCAATGCGGTTGGGTCTGGAATGCTCGATAGGTACCCGCCCAGGGACACCGGGGGTGCTCAGAAGTGGCTTCCCGACTTTATAGATACTTTTGGCCTGGTAGACTGTTGGAGGCTACGGCACCCCACTCAGAGACAATATACCTTTCATTTCGGGGCCCACGGGAGTCTCTCTCGAAACGATTACTTTCTCACTCTGGCTGCGCACGCCTCATTGGTATCTGAGGCTAGGCACATGGCACGGGGCATATCTGATCATTCGCCGGTGTGGGCCCGTCTGGATATTGGCCGGGTGGTGGGGGGCAGGGTGGCTCCCATTAACCCCTGGTACTTTCGTGACCCCAAGCTGCGCAGTGCGTTGCTGAAGACAGTTGATCACTATTTTCAAGATAATCAGGGTTCAGTTGAATCTGCGGTGTCCTTGTGGGAAGCTTTTAAGACTGTATTGAGAGGGGAGGCCCTTTCCTTGGTAGTGGCCGCCAAGCGGCGGAGAGACGCCGAGGTGACACAAGTAGAGGACGAGATAGCGGCTTTAGAAGTGGCCTTGGAAGAGGATGTTGCAACAGCCACACTGCATAAATTGAGCTTGAAGCAATTGGAATATAGGGATCTGGTGACGAACGCTGCCAAGACCCTCAATAGGGAGCAGCAGGGTCGATTGTACGATGTTGGTGATAAGGCCGGGAAATTGCTGGCGTGGTTGGATAAAAAAGAGCGTGTTAATCGAGTGGTGCCGGAGTTGTCGATGGATGGGGGAGAGGTTGTCACTGACCCCGACGGTATAGTTCAGTGTTTCTCGGACTATTTTCGTACGGAATACACCTCGGTCTCGGATAGGCCGACTGAGGACTCGTGTGACCTTCTGCGTGATATCGCTCTGCCCTGCCTTTCTGCCATTGATAGGGATGACCTCGATGGCGATATAACTGTAGACGAAGTGGCGTGTGCTATCCGTGCGTTGCGCTCCGGTAAGGCCTCGGGCCCAAATGGTTTGCCGATTGAGCTGTATAAGCTTCGCCCGGATAAGTTGGCTCCTCACCTGCGCGCCATGTTCGTGGAGGCGCGGGTGAATGGGTTTCTTCCGCTTGATCAACGGCTGGCGACGATTGTGGTCATACATAAAGACGATAAGCCCCGGGACAAGTGTGGCTCCTATCGGCCGATATCACTTCTCAACGCCGAGCCGAAAATCCTTGCTAAGATCCTTGCTAACCGCCTGGTCCGGGTGCTTGGCGACTTGATCCACCCGGATCAGTCGGGCTTTATCCCGCACCGTAACACTGCACTGAATCTTAGACGTCTCCATGGAGTGATTGCTAGGACGGGCACGATGCGAGAGCCGGCTATTGTGGCGTCCCTCGATGCCACGATGGCCTTCGATACGGTGGAGTGGGCATACCTGTGGGCTGTGCTAGCCAAGTTCGGCTTTGGGCCTGGATTTGTAGGCTGGGTGAGGTTGCTCTATGAGGGGCCTCTTGCTAGCGTCGTGGTGAACGGGCGGGCGTCGACACCGTTTGAGCTCGGGAGAGGCACCCGGCAGGGTTGTCCCCTGTCGCCGTTGTTGTTCGCCCTTGCTCTTGAGCCGCTGGCGGCGTGGATACGATGGCACCCCGATATACGTGGGATTCATTGGTCACCTGACCACGAAGACCGTATTTCACTTTACGCCGACGATATTCTGTTATACCTCGCCTCGCCTAAGAAATCTCTTATAGTGGTTTGTGACGTCTTGACTTCTTTCGGTAGGAACTCTGGTCTTGTCATCAATTGGGGGAAGTCATACTTGTATGTCCTGTGTGGGGATGTCCCGCCTGTCCCGCCTGTCCCGCGCAACTGCTCGATCCAGATAGCCCAGCAGGGTTTTTTGTATTTGGGGATCTATATTTCCACCGACCCCATTTTACGATACGAGAAGAACTTGCTCCCTCCCTTGGCACGTCTGCGACGGGACGTGGCGGGCTGGCGGCGGTTGCCGCTTTCCCTCCTTGGCCGTGCCGCCCTGTTTAAAATGATGTCTCTTCCCCGTTTCCTCTATGCCCTGCAGAATACCCTTGACTTGGTCCCGGCCAGTTATTTCCGTGAGGTCGAAAGCCACCAGCGCGCGCTATTGTGGGAAGGGCGTACGCGCATAGCGATCGCTAAGTTGACGCTTCCATGGTATGACGGTGGTATCGCGCTTCCAGACATTCGACGTTATTATTGGGCCACTCAGTTGAGCGCGATTAACCATGGTGTATATGGTCCGGCGCTGAGCCCCGGCTTCGCCATGGACCGATGGTTACTACGTGGGGGTAATTACCACAGAGCGTTGTACTCGAAGTCGTTGGACTTAACTCTTACGGGGCCCACCAGGGTGGCCGTGCATGTATGGAAGGTGGCGACGGATTCACTGGGCTGGAAGGGTAAGCTTACCCTTGCCACCCCTCTGTTTGACTCCGATATTCTGGGAAAGCTTTGGCATACAAAAGGGTTTGAGAAATGGGACCTGATCGGCATATCCAGGGTTGGAGACCTTTTGGTTAAGGGTAGGATAAAGTCCTTCGAGGAGCTGCAGAAGGAATACGAGCTAGGGAGCACGGAGTTCTTCCGATACGCTCAAGTGTGCCACGCCTTGCGGTCAGTCCTTGTAGAAGGGGAGAAGGTGCCTGAGTCCTCTCCGTTAGAGGACCGGATCCTGGATGGCCATATGCCAGAGAGTACGATCTCGCTCATTTATAAGAAACTAATTAATGTTCGGGCGGATCTTCTTCTAGGGTTGCGCGATCAATGGACCAGGGATGGCCTCGAACTCGATGATGAGGATTGGCAGTATGCAGTTTCTTCTCCCAAAGAGGTCGCGATCCCCGCGTGCCTGCGGCTGGTGCAGCTTAAAATACTCCATAGGGTCTACGTGACGGGGCCCAGGCTGGTCCATATGGGTTTCTCTGAGGAGGGCTTATGTAAGAGAGGCTGTGGTATGGTGGGCACCTTCCTACATATTATTTGGGAATGCGGTGCGATTATGGAGTTTTGGAAGCGAATCCACGATGTGATGGGGGAGGTGACGGGCATCGTCATGCAGCCTGAGGCGCGGTGTTGTCTCCTGAATGTTTGGGGTCCTACTGACCACGACGCGGCACAGACTCAATGGGTGACCCTAGGGAACATGGTAGCCAAGCGCGACATCGCTCGTCTGTGGGGCTCTACTAGGCCTCCTACATTGACAGCGTGGATGGAAAACATGGATTGGAGCATGTTTAGGGAGAAGACAGTGTATTGTGCTCGAGGGCGCCCTCGGAAATGGCACTCTGTATGGGGGCGATGGAACCAGTACAGAGGGGGCATATGCCTGCCCCCAGACCCGGACCCGCCTGAGGAGCAGCTCTCCCCTTAGCTTTCTTTCCGGCTTTGTACTTCTTGCTGGTATGTGTTTGTCTTCTTGAGTCTCTGACTTCCCCTCCTTTCCCTTGCTATCGACCTGTGTCTGTTGGACGAAATGGGGCTCGCTCCCCCTGATGGGAACCCTTTTTATGCTTTCAGTACTTATCGCCTTGCTTGTGTTTAGGTTTGGGTTTGTGTTTATTTAAAACTGAACCTTTGACTCTCCTGTCAGTGAAATGTGGACGCTCGCATGTGTTGTGTTTCTAAAGCTGCCGTACCTCCGGGTTGTCGGCTGAATAGCTGTGTCACTGATTTAAAAGAATAAAGGTTTTTAAAAAATAAAAATAAAAAAAATAATAGAGGTGAGGCTTTTCTACGCTGTATGACATCTGTGAGAGTGCGCCCTTTTCCCTGACAGGGACGTTTCTCTTCATTTTGTCGCAACAGCGCTTCTGCCTCTTTGCCGTTAGGATCTGTGTTCTTTCTTACTGTATGGACAGCGCCTCCTTTATGTTTTGAAGTCGTGCCTCCTCAGCTAAACTACAATTGAGGCTGCACCTTCCACAGTGTTACATATTATACATGAGGACTCGCCCTGATAGTATTGCGCCTCCTCATCTTTGACATAATAGCGCCTTCGTGCCCTTCAATGCTAAAAGGCTTTGTGTGTCTTGTTTCCACACGGGCTGCATCTCCTTAACCAAACAAAGTTGCATCTCATTAAACTTTCGTCGTTGCTTAAACAGCATTTAGGAGGCCTCATCCTTCTTTTCCTGACAGAGCTGCTGCTCCTTAATTTTGCTACACAAACATCTCTTCATGTGCTTAAGGAGACCTCTCTTTTATTTATTGAACCAATATTTTTTTTTGTTACTGTAACAACATATTTGTAAATTATTGAGGTTGTCTTCTTTTGACAAGCAACAATTAATTTTCTACACGCTGTCCATATTACACATTAGTGTATGAAAGCTGAATTTAGCCTTTTATTGGAAAAACGTATTGTTATTATTTCTTGCATGTATTGCCTAATAAGTTATTAGTTATACTGTTCTTATGAGCATATTTTCCATTTATTCTATTGTCCTCTGTAACTTAATGTATTAGTAATAAGTTTCAATACATCAGTTATCCACTATCTCGCACGTTTATTTCACCACATTGGCAGCAGTCTTACACTTACCAACTTCATCTCACCATCTTCAACGTACCTACATACAGCTATCCTACACCACAGAACAGCTTCCTCACGCTTCTTCAGAGTTTCCATTAAACGTAATTCACAAATGTCTACTACTAAGCACGGCAACAAAACCCCTAAACAACTTCTATTTGCAGAGGCTCTCAAACAGCCCAACAACATGTCAACAAAAGGCAGCACACCCTCTTCATCCAACTTGCCTCCAAACTCACCTCCTATCACTGGATATGCATCTGCGGAAACCATGCAACGTATTCTCCATAAAATCTCTGAGGTTAGTCATCGATTGGAAGGTATGGACATTACAATCACATCCTTGGCTGAAGAGACCACGTCAATTCGAGCAGATATGGCAGGTTTCTATGCCAAAGTTGAGGGTCTTGACTCTAGAATTCTTGCAGTGGAGAACCGTCTTGACTCACTTCAAAACAAAGACCAAGATCTCCAATTCCTTCATAGCAAAATTATCGATTTGGAAGATCGTAGTAGAAGAGATAACATCAGTTTTTTTGGTTTTCCAGAACATATTGAAGGCCAAAACACCAATGCATTTCTTTATAGCATCCGTCCAAACTTGACTGGTATTTCTTTCATTCCACCTTTAGAAATCCAAAGAGCCCACAGATTTGGTCCTCCACGTAAAGATCCTGCGGCACGTCCAAGACCGATTATTGCCGGTTTCCTTCGTCATGAACAAACACGACAATTATTGGCTACAGCTCGCTTGCAAGGCTCCTTTTCCTTCAAGGGTCATCTCATTCACATGGCAGCTGATTTTTCTAACGAAACAAATGAGCGACGGAAAGCTTTTCTCTCCATGCAACCTCAATTGCGCCAATTAGACATCAAATATGGCCTGTTTGAACCTGCGCGTTTTCGCATCACCAGAAATGGAGATTCTAAAGATTTCTATGATCCGGAACACCTTCAGGAATTTTTAGACTGTATTAAACTTCAAGACATGGAAGTTCATGTTCAGTCTTCACAAAAAGATCATTCTCAATCACCTTCTACTCCTTCTCTTCCATTGCCGGAATCACAGACGACGAAGTCTTAGTAGCCCCAGACATCGTGGTAGAGATTTCGAAAGACTCAATCGCCCCCAAGAAGACAAAAATTCAGCCCTACAATCTGTTTCTAATGTTACTTTTACGCAAGAGCCGCATAGGGATAAGTCCAGATCTCCTCTTAAACCTCCCTCAGATGCGGACTGAATAACTTTTTGTCATGCACGTTGTCATTCCTATGTTTAGCTGTAGCTAATTGAAGACCTCATATTTATCTATTAGCCTCTCCTTATTGCTATTAGCACTTAGATTAATTAAGTTGTTCTTACATGTTCTGATATTCACACAATGTTAGATGAATTATAGCTAGATATATACTTTATTTTCTATATCTTCAATTTTATATTTAGAATGTTTCTCTCCATTATAGTGGTCACTTCCAATATGTTATTCACTATCAATATTACAAGTTATAACATGTTACCATAAGTCATGCTTACATTTAGTTATCTGATTATTGTTCTAATATATATATATATTTTTAATGTCATTCATATTATGACTTAATACCATTTTATGCCTATTTATAAGCGCAATGTATTTTCTTTTAGGTTATTATATGTAACCCAATTGTTAGTCTCTTGCCCCTTACAATGGAATGTCCTATAGCTTTTAAGTTCTCATTGTGTTTTTACTCGCTCTTTCGATTTCCTTTATCGTATTCATGGCTCTTTACCAAAATGTTATCATGGGCTCTATTGTATATTAGTGTTTACTCTCCTAATTCCCTCTCTTTTCCGGGGGGGTCCTTTCCCGCGGCGGCGCTCCAGTGCGCCCAGACCCACGGTTAACAGTTTAGGTTCCCAACTTTCTTTCCTTCTATTTGTACGCTCTTCTCTCATCTTATTCTGACTATACCCTCATCCCTTCCCTCTCCTCTTTATTGTACTTCCTAATAACCATCTTACAGTCTTGTTTTATATTGTATTATTTGTCTAAATCACTCTTCTTCATTTCTGCTTGTTCCTTTTCAATTACATATTGATATTTTTTTTCTGAGCTAGGGTATCTTTTTTCTATTTCCTCTTCCTTTCTACTTTTTTTTTACTTTTTTGCTTTTTCACCTAGCCAACAACAAATCTTCCTTCTGCTAATATTTGTACTGCTCTAACATGACAAATACACATCCTTTAAATACAATCACATGAAATGTGCATGGTCTTACCCATTACATTAAGCGGAAGAAAGTACTTTCCTATCTCCAATCCAAACATGTAGATGTGGCCTTACTACAAGAAACCCACTTAGAATCGCTAGAGTCTGAAAAACTATGCAGAGATTGGGTGGGAAAGGTCATACATAGTAGTATTCAAAAAGATGAATCCAATGATATTGGCCCTTCCCGCAAATGTGGAGTTGCAATCCTCCTTCGCAAATCGCTTCCGGTAACTGTTTTGAAAACATGGTCAGATACGAATGGACGTTATATCTTTGCTAAACTACGAGTTGGAGACTCACACATTTGCGTAGGATCTGTCTATGCCCCTACGGGTACCAAAAAATCCTTCTTTCTTCAATTGTCCCGTCTACTAACAGAAATTAATGCATCACAATACCTGATTGGCGGAGATTGGAATGTGACGCAAGATTCCATTCTAGATAAAACAGGCCCATTAGACAGGGGAAATACTTCAGATAGGGCTTTGCTAGGTGACATAATGTTGGATAATGGATTGGTTGATCATTGGCGTCTTAGTCATCCAACAGATAAGGAATACACCTTTTCCTCCGCCCGTGGTACATTCTCTCGTTTAGATTATTTTTTTACTTCACAGAAAGTAGTCCTATTGGTCACAGATTCCCGCATCCAGGAAACAGCTCTGTCTGATCATTCTCCTCCATCCTCTCTCTTGAACTAGGACTTCCTAGACCAGGACGGAAACTGTGGCGTATGAGCATACAACGTCACAGAACTCCAAACGGCAAATCTTAATTACAATCACATCTCCAAGATTATCTTTCCATTAATCAAGGCTCTGTAGCCTCCAACAGGACTATTTGGGCTGCAACTAAAGCCACTCTTAGGGGTCAATTAATGCGTGATGCAGCAATTGCGAATAAACAAAACGCCAGACGGCAAATTGAATTAGAACAAGATATACAATCTTACTCTCGCATGTACGCACTTTCTCCAACTTTATAAAATCGTAAATTGCTTGAACAAGCTCACATGGCTCTAAATAGCCTTTTCACATCCAAAGCACAGTATGCTTTGCAGAAAATGAAAGGTCGACACTACGAACAAGGTGAAAAGGCGGGACGATTATTAGCTGCACAATTACGCCAGAGAGAGGCAGCTATGGCTATCCCGCCCATTTGGACAGCGCAGGGAGATTTGTGTACAAAACCTCAAGAGATTGTCAATGAGTTTGCCTCATTTTACCAATCTCTTTACACTCCAGATAATCATATAGACTCGGATAAAATGTCAGCATTTCTTACAAAGGTAGATCTCCCGTCTCTATCAGATGATGGTAGAGCCATTCTTGAAGGTGAAATCACTAAAGATGAAATTTCTCGAGCTATAACTTCCCTACCCTATCACAAAGCTCCCGGTGAGGATGGATTCCCTGCCGAATTTTATCGATGGGGAGGTCACAAGGTTATTCATACTTTGCATGCCGCATTCCAAGAGGCGGATAATGTATCTTCATTAGGCCCTCTCTCCAACAAAGCCATTATCGCTGTTTTACCCAAACCCGGTAAAAATCCCTTATTGTGCAGTAGTTATCGTCCCATCTCATTATTAAATTCCGATATTAAAATTTTAGCTAGCATCCTAGCGTCCCGTCTTCGTAAAGTCTTACCTTCTTTGATACACCATACTCAAGTTGGTTTTGTTCCGGGGCGTTCCTCTCGGAATCATATACGCACTTTGGCCCATGCACAGTGGTCGGCTAAACATCTTTCAGACGATGCATTAGCACTCTCAATTGACGCAGAAAAGGCGTTCGATCGCATTGAATGGGACTACATTTTCACGATCATGGAAAAATTTGGATTGGGTAAGAAATATATCGATAAAATACGCTTATTGTACGAAAATCCTTCTGCTCAGGTGGATTGTGGTGGGTTTTTATCTGACGCGTTTATGATTAGGAGAGGAACGTGCCAAGGTTGCCCATTATCCCCCCTTCTCTTCCTCCTGGCTATGGAACCTTTAGCTGCCACCATTCATCAATCTGATGAGGTTACAGGTGTCCCCCTTCCAATTGGACACTCTAAAATATACCTCTATGCTGATGATATTTTGCTTACTCTTACACAACTCCCCTGATCTCTTCCTACTCTTCTTCAAATCATTAATGATTCTCTTCTTTTTCGGGTTACAAGATCAATTGGGATAAGAGTGAGGCGTTACCCATTTCTAATGGAACCACAAAAGCATCTATACACGGATTCCCCTTTCATTGGCAACCCTCACATCTTAAGTATTTAGGGATTCTAGTCAATAAAGGTTTAGAGGAAATGGTTGTAGATAATTTAACCCCTCTAAGTTCTCAAATGCAACGTGACTTTGACAAATGGAAAGCCTTGGGACTCTCTCTATGGGGTAGATTCCAAGCTATTAAAATGGTCACCCTTACGAGATTCATCTATATTTTGGGTATGCTTCCCCTCCAGATTCCCTTATCCCTACTTCGATCTATAGACTCCAAGATTAAAACTTTTATTTGGAACTCAGCTAAACCACGTCTTGCTACAGCAAAGCTGAAGGCTCACCAATTATATGGGGGAATTGGCCTTCCATCCATTGAGCATTACTCCCTAGCGTTGCATATTTCCCAACTTTCTTATTTGTTACCTGGAATCAAAGATATCCCGCAATGGGTTCATATAGAACGTCATCTTCTGTCCTCAGATTCAGATCTTTCTCTTTTATATGGTAGTGGTTCTAGTCGTTTTGACTTGAAAAATCCAATTTTATCTGCTATGCATAAATCCTGGCAACGAGGACATCGTTTATTAGGTTCCAATCCGTGAATTCATAGCAAGGCTCCTCTCTGGAATAACTCAGCTATCCGTATTAATGGTCGTATGCTATCTTGGCCTGAGTGGCAAGCTGCAGGTATTCAATGCCCGGATCAACTTCTTCATGATGGAGACTTCAAATTATTTTCACAGCTCAGTTAGGAATTTAATCTTCCTAAACAACATTCTTCCAAATAACTACAGCTCCAACAGTGTTTGAAGAGCCATTTAGGGCCACCCCCTTGGTTATTGCAAACCTCTCCAATATTGTGTTATTTAAATACTTGGGGGAAATACAAAGGAGTGACCTCCGGTCTTTATAAAACCTTTACATCTCATCTTTTTTCTAAATCCCTCACACAGGATCTTCAATGTAAATGGCAATCCTGCTTATCAACCTCTTACACAGACAATGAGTGGGATCAGATCCTGGAGAATCTTCATAAAGGAACTCGTGAAGCAAGGCTCAAATTCTGTCTATTCAAAATACTACATGATTGGCACTGGTCGCCAGTCAAATTACACAAAGCTAGTCTACTCCCTCACACTACTTGCTGGAGATGCTCCAATCCTGGTTGTGACACTACTCACATTATTTGTGAATGTCCAAGCATCCAATCCTTTTGGAACTATATCAGTTCTACCTTGAGCGCCATAATGACTCTACACTTACCACTTAAGCCAATCAATATTATCTTACATGACTTGCATCACTCCCCAAAGCTTTCCAAACCACAACATCGTCTTTTCCACACTGCTCTAGCCACAGCTAAAATATGTATTTACGTCATTGGAAATCATCTTCACCACCCTCACAGGAGGAATGGCTGGTAGCTATGATACAAACAGCTTCACATTAAAAGATGATTTATTATCTTCAAGATCAAGCCGATATATTTCTCCAGATGTGGTCACCATTCCTAAAAACCAAAGTTATTGACTCCTCTGTCACTTTTACTCCTCTCAATACTTCCACCAAGCAGACTAATTCACTTTTACATTCTTGTTTATTTTGTTCGATAACTTATTTTGCCTTTTTCATTTTTCTTTATTTTATTTATTTTCCTCTTTTCTTCGTATCCTGGCTCATTCTTCTATATTCTCTTCTATATTCTCTTCTATTTTTCCTTTTCCTTAATATACTTTGTTCCACTTTTTGCAAATATACGTACTTCCCTGGGATAACACCTATTTATTTCGTTTATATATCTATCAATTCTTACTTTTTATATAATTTCCTCTCCTTCTCTTTGTCTAATGTATTTTCCCTTTCATTATCTATTTGCTTATGCTTTATTTATTTGTTTATTCAATTATTTCATCATTCATTTGTATTGTATTCATTTATACGCGTCTCTTTTACATGATTTATTCAAATATCAAATGTTGCATATTTATTGTTATTTTTATACTGTCTTTGATTCGTTATTTATTTACAATCTCTTGCTTATTTATTTTTATTCTTATGATGTATTCTCATTATAAATTTCAATAAAAAATGTCAACACAAAAACAAAAAAAATTGATACTGCCCTTGACTAAAGCCTGAAGCCCCCCCACATTAGAGCAAAACAGCCCCTTCTCAGTGGGTACACCTCTCCCCCCCAGTTGAGGTCCACTGATCTAGTAAGAGGAAAGGAAGTTGTCCGTGGGCAAGGGTTACCCTGTGTGATAAAGCAGTCAAATATCAGAAAATATGTGTGTGCATGAGCACTGACCCCCAAAGTGATAAAGTGGGGGAAGACCACGCGTTGACGTGAGTGACTGAAGATATAAGGCAGAAGAATCCGTGGGTGGGTGAGAAGAGTTCAGCATTATGAAAGTTTTTATGGCCAATGGTTGCCCTCGGGTATTGAAGTAAAGAAAGAAAGAGGAGCTGAGGGTGTGTGGGCACTGCCCCAGGTGATGAACTTGGGGGCATGACCAACTGTTGTCATAACTGATTAAAGCTACAGAAGGACACAGCAGCAGTGTATGTGGGAGAAGTGTCTTGTACGAAGAAAGGGCACAGGGCCAAGTCTTGCTGTGAGTGATGAAGCTATAGAAGGTTAAGGGATCGGTGGGTGGGTCATAAGTAGCCTGCACAAAGAGGGGGTACAAGGTAAAGTGTTGCTCAGTGTGATGAAGCTATAGAAGGACAAGGGATCTGTGGGTAAGTTATAAGCGGCCTGCATAATAAGGGGGTATATGGTCAAGTGTTGCTGTGCATGATGACACTATAGAAGAACAAGGGATCTGTGGGTGGGTTATAAGAAGTCTGCACAAAGAGGGGGTACAAGGTTAAGTGTTGCTGTGCGTGATAAAGCTATAGAAGGACAAGGGATCTGTGTGTGGGTTATGAATGGCCTGCACAAAGAGGGGGTACAAGGTCAAGTGTTTGAGTGCGTGATGACGCTATACAAGGACAAGGGATCTGTGGGTGGGTTATAAGTGGCCTGCACAAAGAGGGGGTACAAGGTCAAGTGTTGCTGTGCGTGATGACGCTCTAGAAGGAGAAGGGATATGTGGGTGGGTTATAAGTGGCCTGCACACACAAGGCAAGTGTTGCTCAGTGTGATGAAGCTATAGAAGGTCAAGGGATCTGAGGGTGGGTTATAAGTGGCTTGCACAAAGAGGGGGTACTGGGTAAAGTGTTGCTCAGTGTGATGAAGCTATAGAAGAACAAGGAATCTGTGTGTGGGTTATGTATGGCCTGCACAAAGAAGGGGTACAAGGTCAAGTGTTGCTGTGCGTGATGACGCTATAAAAGGACAAGGGATCTGTGGGTGGGTTATAAGTGGTCTGCACAAAGAGGGGGTATATGGCCAAGTGTTGCTGTGTGTGATGAAGCTATAGAAGGACAAGGGATCTGTGGGTGGGTTATAAGTAGCCTGTACAAAGAGGGGGTATATGGTCAAGTGTTGCTGTGCGTGATGAAGCTACAGAAGGACAAGAGATCTGTGGGTGGGTTATAAGTGGCCAGCATAAAGAGGGTGTACAAGGCCAAGTGTTGCTCAGTGTGAGGAAGCTATAGTAGGACAAGGGAGTTGTGAATGTAAGAAGTGTCCTGCACAAAGAGGGGAAACAAAGGCAAGTGATGAAGCTATAGAAGGACAAATAAGCTGTTAGTAGGTTAAGTGTCCTGCAAGAAGAAGTGGCAATTGCTATATCAAGCACCGACATGAAGGCTGTTGGTCAATGGTAAACTGACGAAATCATTTAGAATCACTAGGGGTACTAGGCAGGTTTGCCCTTTTTGATATGTACATTGAGCCTTTTGCGCAGAGGCTCAAAGAAGATCTCAGTATCGTGCCTTTTAGGTATGGAGAGTGGGAAAGGAAGATGGCCTGATGACATTTTGGTTTTTTCTGCAGACCTAGAAACAACTCTCTTGGCAGTGATCGGTCTGGCACAGGAGTTTGGGCAGGTTTCAGGGAACGAGGTGAATGCCGGGAGGACGGACATTATGGTATGGAACCTTGGGGGCAGTCAACATCAGGTCAGTACTAGTATGCGATACCTGGGGGTCAGAATTGTCCAGGACACAGACAAAATTGCAGAAGTCAATTGAGCACGAGTGTCAAGGGAGTGCCAAAAACAAATGAAAGCCTGGGTTCACCTCCCTTCATCTATTCTTGGGAGAGTTAATCTAATAAAAATGGTGGTGCTGCCAAAAATAACCTTTGTTTTTAACACTATTCACCTACACTTTGATAAAACAGCTGTGGATAAATTACAGCAGGCTGTAAATTCTTTTATTTGGTCATATAGAACTACCAGAGTAGCCTGGAAGAAGCTGAGGCGTAGGTGAGAGAAAGGGGGTCTCGCGCTTCCTGACATACAATATTATGCCTGGGCCTTTCAGTTTTCGCACTCTCAAATGCTCTTAAAAATGCCTGTAAATATAGGAGCGGGAGGCATGTTTTTGGTTATGTTAAGGGGGGCTAATTTACCGGAGGAGGGATTTTTTTAATTTGGGGAACCAAAAGTTTTCAAAAATGTTGCATTAAAAGTCCTCCAGGCATTGGCTAAATCATGGGCCAGAGTAAAGCGCCTTGTTGGTCTTAACTACTTCTCTAGCCTAGCGCCACTTTGGGATTCACTAGGCTCACCGGAATCTCTTCAGGACAGGCTTGCTTTACCAATCAGAGAAGCAGGGTTGGAAGTATGGGGTGGGTTGGTGGTAGGGGGGCACACTAATCTCATGGGAACAACTAAGAGATAGAGTGAGAGCGGATCTCTCAAAGTTTAAATACATCCAGCTGCACAGCTGGGTCCAAGCACAGCAAAGCCAGAAAAACTCGATAGGCTGGGGCAATACTTTAGAATAACAGCTAGATGACAGGCCAGTGGGGAGGAGGGAGGTCTCTTACTGGTATTGGACAGTGGAGGAGGCCGTGGATGGTGATTTTAATCTTGCAGATAAAACATGGAGTGAACATCTTCCAAATCAACAGTGTGAGCAACTCTGGCAGAATTCATTCAAGACTCTTTTCAGCATAGTGAGCCCTGCTTGGTTGAGGAGAAACCATCTATTCATTGTCCACAGGGCCTATCTTTCCCATTTAAAGCTGTCTAAATTTTCAAATGGGTCCCAGGTTAGCTGCGGGAAGTGTGGGCTGGTTGACGCCTCAGATATACATATGTTTAAAGACTGCCTGGCTATTGCTTTGTTTTGGGAAGAAGTTCGGAGGTCAGTGGAGGGTATTTTGGGAGTCCCAATCCAAATAGACTTGGCCCTTATAATTTTCGGACTTACCAACCAAGTCACTGGTTCTGCTAAATTGCTTTTATTTTATGCCATTTTTTTAGCTAGGAGGCAAATATGCAGGCGTTGGATTGAACCCTCCCCTCCCTTGAATTCTGACTGGCTGATGTCGATGGTTGAGACATCCAAGATGGACCTGTCTAGAGGTTGCAGCGTAAAAAAGACTGCCTTTTGGGACTTGTTGTCGAAATGGGTTAGGGCTTGACCAACATGGGGATTCATCAGGTCCTATGATTATGCCTCCTTGGCACTCTTCGGACCGCATTGGGCACCCCCCTTACATATATTTCAAAGAAGGTGTCCATCAGGCTCTTGTGGGCTTAGCAGAATAGTAACCTCTTCCCCTATTTTCTAGAGACAATAACATCTATGTCTGTCAATGTACCTATAGGCTGAAAGTATCGTGAGTTTCCAACCTAAATGTAGGAGAGTAGGGTCTGCTTTCTATGTTCACCCCCACTTTTTGCTTTTGCTTTACTGGTTTACGACTTAGATGTGGCTGTGGGCCTGCTAATCAGACCCACAGCCCTGCTGTTCTCTCTCTAAATTACTACTATGTACTTTAGGTGCATAACCCATTTGGATAGGATCACCTTATTGGCCCCTGTACAGTGTACCCTAGGTACCCAGGGCATAGGTGTACCCTAGGCCTACCAGGGGCTGCAGCATGTATTGTGCCACCCCTGGCCTGGCCTTCCATTTTGACACAACTGGCTGATCACTCAGCTGGGGCAAGGTCGTGTAATCACCCCTTGCTTAGGTGTAGTATTCCTATACCTAACTTACATATAGACACATGTGTACCTATCAGTCACTCCTATGGCAGGCCTTGACAATCCTGGAGGCAGAGTGCTTGGTAACATGTGAGATGGTGCTCTAGCATGAGCTGAGCCTGTCTGCAGCTTTCGGAACCATGTCCTTATAGCTGTTCTATGATATAGCCTACCATATACTCTTAAAGTGCCTTATAATCTTAGACGGTTATGGTAACTATGGTTTGGCTTTATCAAAGCATGTCGTGTAAGGTGTCTAACACTCGGGAATAATACCCCCATGCCATTTCTGGACATGAGAATATTATTCCCCCCTTCTAGAGGGAAAGACATGTTAAAATCATACTTCAACTGTTAGCCTCTGACCAAAGCCTCAGCATCACAAAATGGATGCTGCTGCCACGACACAAGTCTGACCTCCTGCTGCTGGGAGGGATCCCAGCCAGGGAGGCCTGGACAATAGGTTTCCTGCTTGGGGAGGTGCTAGCACCTCCCCAGACAGCCTTTAGTGTATTGGGGCAGGGTGGGCTGAAAGGAATGAGACATGCCTGGGGCACACAAGGTGTTCCTTGCATAGTCCAGTTCAAACCGGCGCTGGGGCACTCCAGCCCCAGCTCTGGCGCGAAACTGGACAAAGGGAAGTGGGTGTAACCACCCCCTCCCAGGTCCCACCCATAAGGCGTGACCTAGCAGGTATCCCAGCCCCCCAGATTAGTATAAGAGTGGGAGTTGGGCCTCAAGACTTTAGATTATCCTGAACCTGCAAAACTGAACAGAAACTCTGGACCTTCGACATTCGACGAAAGAAGAAGACTGAAGAATCTCCCTTGTAGCCAAGGAGTGGCTACCCTGTGCAAACAGGCACCATCAAGTGACTACCCTTTGCTTTGTGAAACGTTCGACGAGGAACCGACTGCAGAGCCCGACCAGAGCCTTGATTTCCAGACTTCTCCGACCCTCATCCACATCTGCAGCAGAGCTGAGATCCGTGGAGGCGACGAGCGACGTGGGACCGGCTACCTGGGAAAAGTGGCTAGTAACTTACAGCGCAGCTTCTGAGGTACCCTCGAAGTTGTGCACCGGGGATTGAGAAGCCCCAACCCCAAGCACCATCTGCACCGAAGACCAGCCCCCCACACTCCACGAGTCCTGCGTGGGGCCCTTCAGCATTTTCCTGCTTGCCGCGTCTGTCCGGTTGCTTGCCCGCTGGCTAGTGGCCTTTGTGACGACGCTCCCTAAAATCTTCTGCGCTGGTTTGGCTCCTCCAGACTGGCTCCCGCTTCTCTGCAAAGAAGAAGCACCCCAGACCTTCCTGGTCTGCACCAGAAGCAAGTCCCTTGTTCTTCGTGGGTTCCGCTTGCCAAGGCTTGGTGAGTCCTAGTCCAACTTCGACGCCGCCGACAGCAAGAGCCTTCGTGGGACAGCTCGCCTCCTGGTCCTGGTCGTCCTCGACGCTTCCTGGTCCTCCTGGCTCCAGCGACAAGCTTCACCTTCCCCTGCAACTCTTCACGACATCGCCTGGTTCCTTCCTGGTTCCACGTGGTCACTGGCTAGTGACCTTGACTCTGTCCCCTCTGCTTGCAGGTTTCTTCTCTTCTTGATCCCAGGCTTGGGATCCACCGGACACTCTCCCCTGACTGCCTGTCAGCATCTTTCTTCAGGCATCCATAGGAGTCGACGACGAAAACGACGCATCTTCACCCCTATGCACCCGCAGCCTGTGGGCTAGGTAACTTGGGTACTCCGGTGCTCATCAGGATAGTGACTATCCTAGTGTCTAGTTTTCAAGTCTCAACTTCCTAGCTACTCCGGAAGTGTCCTAAATCTATCTATTTCTAAACTGTAACATTGCTATTGACTTTTACGCATTACGCGTGAGTGTTTCCACTCTGCACACGAATCCCGTGGGCCTCCCACTCCCTAACTAACGCTAGTGTAGTGTAGCCCCAGCGATTCCCTAGGCCTAGGCCTATTCTATTTCCGTGACAGTGGTTCTTATACCACTTATTTAGTATATGGTTTGCGTGGCCCCTAGGGCCTAACTGTATTACTTACCTGTGTGACTTACTGTATGCATTAATAAGACTGTGTTGTACTTACCTCTAAACTCATAAAGAGTGCTGAGGGTTTGCTTAGAATAAATACACTTTATTTTATATATATATATCTGTTGTGGTGTCCTTTCATTTGGTATTCAAGGGATTATATATGGTATCACAGCTGGCTTCACATGCCATTCAGAGTTTAGCCTAAGACTGCTCTTGTCCATGCTACCACTAGGATAGCTGGTCTATAAGGTTGACTTTACAACCAATCACCATAAGGGTATTTGGACTGATATAAGGTGTACACTATAACTAGTGACATCATACATCAGGCCAACTTCTCACATTGGTGAGCAGCGGTTGGGATCTGAGCTTGCTGTTGTAATACCATTGTAATCTTGAGATACTAAACTGAAAGATCACACAGATATTGTCTAGGTACATATAACATAGATTATTATACTTAAGTCCTACTGGACTTTGTAGTTGTAGGTTGAAGGGAATAACACACCCTGACTACAACTACTAGAAAGGTTTAGTAGATACAACTAGTGTAGGTAGGTGCACACACCACACCCTCACTAGATCATGCCTCTGGGAGGAGATCAAGTAGATGCTCTCTCAGGAGGGGCAGGTCTGCAGAAGACCCCCTCTAGGTATGATACCTTAACATTCCAGGAGATGAGACAATTGTGTACCTCCAGAGGAATAAAACAGGGTGCAAACCCTACCCTCCTTCAGTTAAGACAACTCCTAGAGGAGTATGATGCTCAGAGGGCATCACAGGAAGGTGCCCTAGGCGCAGAGGAGGGTCTACCCACCACAGAGGAGTCAGATGGGCCTTCAGATGGGGAGGTAGACAGCCAGAGCCAAGTAAGGAGACTTAGCCAGGCTAACTTAAGTTTACATGGGAGTTTGCATGGGGTCCCCCCATACAGACCCACAAGTAGACATTCACAGAGAAGCAGGAGGGACAGATCCCCTTCAAGGGAATCCATCCACTCCCATGTCTCTAACACCTCTAATGCTTCCTCTCACAGGGGAATGACTTCACCTGAGAGAAAGGAGCATGCAGCCAGAATGAGGGAGGCTAATCTGAGGATTCAGAGGGAAGAACTTGCCCTTGCCAAAGAGAAGCTTGCTCTGGCTAGAGAACAAAAGTTAAGTGGGTTAGAACCCACTGGTGGCAGCAACATTCCTAGAGATAGAGACAGGCACTATGATAATAGAAACCTGAGCAAGATTGTCCCTCCCTACAAGTGTGGGGATGACATCCACAAATGGATAACTGCTTTGGAGAGAGCTTGCAAAGTACAGCAGGTACCCCAAAGTCAGTGGGCAGCTATCTTGTGGCTCTCCTTCTCTGAGAAAGGAAGAGACAAGCTCCTCACAGTTAGTGATGAGGATGCAGATAATTACACTGTCCTGAAGAGTGCTCTGATTGATGGGTTTGGCCTAACCACTGAACAATACAGGTTGTTGTTCAGGGATACCCAGAAGACACAGACTCAGGACTGGACTGACTTTGTAGATTGTGCCACTAAGGCTCTGGAAGGCTGGCTATTGGGAAGTAAGGTTAAGGACTATACAGGATTGTATAATTTGATCATGAGAGAACAAATACTTAACAACTGTCAAAACCAGCTATTGCATCAACACCTGATTGATTCTGATCTGACTTCTCCCCAAGAATTGGGAAAGAAGGCAGATAGATGGGTCAGGACTAGAGTTAAGCAGAAAAACCAGAACCAGGGCGGTGATCAGAAAAAGGCAGACCAGAAGGGTAATGAGCAGAAACAAAAAGACCAGAAGTCTTCACCAGGCCCCCAAAAGGCTCAGGGGGAGGGTGGTTCCAAAAAGGATAAGAAGAAAGAAGGCCAAAAGAAACCATGGTGCAACTATTGTAAGTCTACCTCACATTGGTTTAGTGAGTGCACCAAAAAGGATAAGCCCCCAGCCACCATTGCCCCTAAGGCAACTGTACCCCCTAGTTCAGCTGTAAGTGGTGGTTCCCAGCAAAAGGGTGTAGTAGGGTTAACCCTGGGAACTGAGGAGGATTCTGGCCTAGTCAGAGTGCCTACTCAGGCTGTCCTGATCTGTGATGGGGACTTAGCTTTGTCCTCTACTGTAGGCCCCAGTAACCTGGGCAAGTACAGACAGACACCTTTTATCAACCAAAGAATGGCTCAGGCCTACAGGGACACTGGGGCTAGTGTCACAATGGTGACACCTGCTTTTGTGGACCCTGGACAGATCATACTAGGTGAGAATTACCTAGTGACCAACGCTAGCAATGCCACTACCTCCCATAGTGTGGCTATTGTTAACTTCTCCTGGGGAGGGGTAACTGGCCTCAAGAAAGTTGTTGTTAGTTCAGACCTTCCTGTAGAGTGTTTACTGGGCAATGATCTTGAAACTTCAGTTTGGTCTGAAGTGGAGTATAGGACCCATGCAGAAATGCTGGGGATAGATGCACATGTCCTTGCTGTGACCAGGTCACAGGCCAAAAAGTGCAACACTGAACAAGTGCTGAATCCTGAAACTATGGACCAGTCACAATCCAAGAGAAAGAGCAGTAGGGTTAAGGCTGTGCCTTCCCCCCTGCCTCAGGTGGTGGATCAGCCCTCCCAGGAGGATGGTTCTGAGAGCCCTGAAGGAACTGTCCTAGAAGAACTTGAACCTGATCAGGTTGAGTTTCTTGGGACAGGGGGACCTTCCAGGGCAGATCTGAGGCAGGCTCAATTAGACTGCCCCTCTCTTGAACCCCTCAGACAGCTGGCTGCTGCTGAGGCTGCAGGGAATGCTCAAGGTACCCATAGAGTGTATTGGGATGAAGGGCTACTGTACTCAGAGGCTAGAGACCCCAAGCCTGGTGCATCCAGGAGGTTGGTCATACCACTGAAGTTCAGAGGCTTCCTTCTAACCTTGGCCCATGATATTCCCCTTGCAGGACATTTAGGCCAGAACAAGACTTGGGACAGGCTTGTCCCTCACTTTCACTGGCCCCATATGTCAGAAGATACTAAGGAGTTTTGTCGCTCCTGTGTCACCTGCCAAGCCAGTGGCAAATCAGGTGGCACCACAAAGGCCCCCCTCATACCACTACCTGTGGTGGGGGTCCCCTTTGAAAGAGTGGGCATAGATATTGTAGGACCAATGGACCCACAAACAGCATCTGGGCACAGATTCATACTGGTGATAGTGGACCATGCCACCAGGTACCCAGAAGCAATTCCCCTGAGGACCACAACAGCTCCTGTTGTGGCAAGGGCCCTGCTTGGAGTATTCTCCAGAGTGGGCTTTCCAAAGGAGGTCATTTCTGACAGAGGTGCCAACTTTATGTCAGGATACTTGACTGCAATGTGGAAGGAGTGTGGTGTTAACTATAAGTTCACCACACCCTATCACCCACAGTGCAATGGGCTTGTTGAGAGATTCAACAAGACCCTAAAGGGAATGATAAAAGGATTACCAGACAAGCTTAGGCGAAGATGGGACATCCTTTTACCCTGCCTTCTGTTTGCTTACAGAGAGGTCCCACAAAAGGGGGTTGGCTACAGCCCTTTTGAGCTTTTGTTTGGGCATCCTGTAAGAGGACCCCTGTGTTTGGTGAAGGAAGGATGGGAGAGACCTCTCAGACAACCCAAACTAGACATAGTGGATTATGTACTTGGTCTCCGCTCCAGGATGGCAGAGTATATGAAGAAGGCTTCTAAAAACCTTGAGGCAAGCCAAGAACTCCAAAAAGCTTGGCATGACCAAAAGGCTGTACTGACTGTTTACCAGCCAGGACAGAAAGTGTGGGTGTTGGAGCCAGTGGCCCCAGCAGCACTCCAAGACAAATGGTCTGGACCCCACACTATTGTTGAGAAAAAGGGAGAAGTCACCTACTTGGTGGACCTTGGGACTCCCAGAAGCCCCCACAGGGTGCTTCATGTCAACAGATTGAAGGCATATGTTGACAGGGCAGACATGGGGCTACTCATGGCTACAGATGAGGGGCAGGAGGAAGAGAGTGACCCTCTCCCAGACCTGTTGACTCAGAACCCTGATGATGGCTCAGTTGATGGTGTGGTCTTTTCTGACAGCCTCACTGTCCATCAGCAACAGGACTGCAGACAAGTTCTGCAGGCCTACAGACATATGTTCTCTCTGACCCCAAGTCAGACAAACTGGTGCACCCATGAGGTGGACACTGGTGACAGTCTGCCTGTGAAGAGTAAAATCTACAGGCAACCTGACCATGTCAGGGACTGCATAAAAGTTGAGGTACAAAAGATGTTGGAGCTGGGAGTCATTGAACCTTCAGAGAGCCCTTGGGCTAGTCCTGTAGTCCTTGTGCCAAAACCTCACACCCAAGATGGTAAGAGAGAGATGAGGTTTTGCGTGGATTACAGAGGTCTCAATGCTGTCACTAGGACAGATGCCCACCCAATACCTAGGGCAGATGAGCTCATTGACAGACTGGCAGCTGCTAAGTTTTTGAGCACATTTGACCTAACAGCAGGCTACTGGCAAATCAGACTAGCTGAGAGTGCAAAGGCCAAAACTGCTTTCTCGACCCCAGGAGGACATTATCAATTTGTGGTAATGCCCTTTGGTTTGAAGAATGCACCTGCCACTTTCCAAAGGCTGGTGAATCAAGTCCTTACTGGGTTGGATGATTATTGTGCAGCTTATCTTGATGATATTGCTGTCTTTAGCTCCACCTGGGAGGATCACCTGGTCCACCTGAGGAATGTTTTAGAGGCCCTGCAAAAGGCAGGCCTCACTATCAAGGCCACTAAGTGCCAGATAGGGCAGAGCAAGGTTGTATACCTGGGCCACCTAGTTGGTGGGGGTCAGGTTCAACCACTGGAGAGCAAGATCCAGACCATAAAGGACTGGGCTCCTCCAACTACCCAGACTCAGGTCAGAGCTTTCTTGGGCCTGTCTGGGTACTACAGAAAGTTTGTTAAGAACTATGGGTCCATAGTGACACCACTTAATGACTTGACCTCCAAGAAGATGCCAAAGAAAGTTCAGTGGACAGCAAGCTGTCAAAAAGCATTTGATGACCTGAAGCAGGCCATGTGCAGTGCACCTATTCTGAAAAGTCCAGACTACTCCAAAGAGTTCATTGTCCAGACAGATGCTTCTGAGTTAGGTGTGGGAGCTGTTCTTTCACAACTGAATGTAGATGGTCAAGACCAGCCCATTGCTTTTATAAGTAGAAGGCTGACCCCTAGAGAGAAACGTTGGTCAGCTATTGAGAGGGAGGCCTTTGCTGTGGTTTGGGCCCTGAAGAAGCTGAGGCCATACTTGTTTGGCACTCACTTCAAGATTCAGACAGACCATAAGCCCCTCTTGTGGCTAAATCAGATGAAGGGTGAAAATCCCAAACTTCTTAGGTGGTCCATTTCCCTACAGGGGATGGACTTCACAGTGGAACATAGACCTGGGACTGACCATGCCAATGCAGATGGACTCTCCAGATATTTCCACTTAGAACATGAAGACTCAACTGGTCAAGGTTAGTTTAATGTCCCTAAGTTTGGGGGGGGGTTGTGTAGGAGAGTAGGGTCTGCTTTCTATGTTCACCCCCACTTTTTGCTTTTGCTTTACTGGTTTACGACTTAGATGTGGCTGTGGGCCTGCTAATCAGACCCACAGCCCTGCTGTTCTCTCTCTAAATTACTACTATGTACTTTAGGTGCATAACCCATTTGGATAGGATCACCTTATTGGCCCCTGTACAGTGTACCCTAGGTACCCAGGGCATAGGTGTACCCTAGGCCTACCAGGGGCTGCAGCATGTATTGTGCCACCCCTGGCCTGGCCTTCCATTTTGACACAACTGGCTGATCACTCAGCTGGGGCAAGGTCGTGTAATCACCCCTTGCTTAGGTGTAGTATTCCTATACCTAACTTACATATAGACACATGTGTACCTATCAGTCACTCCTATGGCAGGCCTTGACAATCCTGGAGGCAGAGTGCTTGGTAACATGTGAGATGGTGCTCTAGCATGAGCTGAGCCTGTCTGCAGCTTTCGGAACCATGTCCTTATAGCTGTTCTATGATATAGCCTACCATATACTCTTAAAGTGCCTTATAATCTTAGACGGTTATGGTAACTATGGTTTGGCTTTATCAAAGCATGTCGTGTAAGGTGTCTAACACTCGGGAATAATACCCCCATGCCATTTCTGGACATGAGAATATTATTCCCCCCTTCTAGAGGGAAAGACATGTTAAAATCATACTTCAACTGTTAGCCTCTGACCAAAGCCTCAGCATCACAAAATGGATGCTGCTGCCACGACACAAGTCTGACCTCCTGCTGCTGGGAGGGATCCCAGCCAGGGAGGCCTGGACAATAGGTTTCCTGCTTGGGGAGGTGCTAGCACCTCCCCAGACAGCCTTTAGTGTATTGGGGCAGGGTGGGCTGAAAGGAATGAGACATGCCTGGGGCACACAAGGTGTTCCTTGCATAGTCCAGTTCAAACCGGCGCTGGGGCACTCCAGCCCCAGCTCTGGCGCGAAACTGGACAAAGGGAAGTGGGTGTAACCACCCCCTCCCAGGTCCCACCCATAAGGCGTGACCTAGCAGGTATCCCAGCCCCCCAGATTAGTATAAGAGTGGGAGTTGGGCCTCAAGACTTTAGATTATCCTGAACCTGCAAAACTGAACAGAAACTCTGGACCTTCGACATTCGACGAAAGAAGAAGACTGAAGAATCTCCCTTGTAGCCAAGGAGTGGCTACCCTGTGCAAACAGGCACCATCAAGTGACTACCCTTTGCTTTGTGAAACGTTCGACGAGGAACCGACTGCAGAGCCCGACCAGAGCCTTGATTTCCAGACTTCTCCGACCCTCATCCACATCTGCAGCAGAGCTGAGATCCGTGGAGGCGACGAGCGACGTGGGACCGGCTACCTGGGAAAAGTGGCTAGTAACTTACAGCGCAGCTTCTGAGGTACCCTCGAAGTTGTGCACCGGGGATTGAGAAGCCCCAACCCCAAGCACCATCTGCACCGAAGACCAGCCCCCCACACTCCACGAGTCCTGCGTGGGGCCCTTCAGCATTTTCCTGCTTGCCGCGTCTGTCCGGTTGCTTGCCCGCTGGCTAGTGGCCTTTGTGACGACGCTCCCTAAAATCTTCTGCGCTGGTTTGGCTCCTCCAGACTGGCTCCCGCTTCTCTGCAAAGAAGAAGCACCCCAGACCTTCCTGGTCTGCACCAGAAGCAAGTCCCTTGTTCTTCGTGGGTTCCGCTTGCCAAGGCTTGGTGAGTCCTAGTCCAACTTCGACGCCGCCGACAGCAAGAGCCTTCGTGGGACAGCTCGCCTCCTGGTCCTGGTCGTCCTCGACGCTTCCTGGTCCTCCTGGCTCCAGCGACAAGCTTCACCTTCCCCTGCAACTCTTCACGACATCGCCTGGTTCCTTCCTGGTTCCACGTGGTCACTGGCTAGTGACCTTGACTCTGTCCCCTCTGCTTGCAGGTTTCTTCTCTTCTTGATCCCAGGCTTGGGATCCACCGGACACTCTCCCCTGACTGCCTGTCAGCATCTTTCTTCAGGCATCCATAGGAGTCGACGACGAAAACGACGCATCTTCACCCCTATGCACCCGCAGCCTGTGGGCTAGGTAACTTGGGTACTCCGGTGCTCATCAGGATAGTGACTATCCTAGTGTCTAGTTTTCAAGTCTCAACTTCCTAGCTACTCCGGAAGTGTCCTAAATCTATCTATTTCTAAACTGTAACATTGCTATTGACTTTTACGCATTACGCGTGAGTGTTTCCACTCTGCACACGAATCCCGTGGGCCTCCCACTCCCTAACTAACGCTAGTGTAGTGTAGCCCCAGCGATTCCCTAGGCCTAGGCCTATTCTATTTCCGTGACAGTGGTTCTTATACCACTTATTTAGTATATGGTTTGCGTGGCCCCTAGGGCCTAACTGTATTACTTACCTGTGTGACTTACTGTATGCATTAATAAGACTGTGTTGTACTTACCTCTAAACTCATAAAGAGTGCTGAGGGTTTGCTTAGAATAAATACACTTTATTTTATATATATATATCTGTTGTGGTGTCCTTTCATTTGGTATTCAAGGGATTATATATGGTATCACAGCTGGCTTCACATGCCATTCAGAGTTTAGCCTAAGACTGCTCTTGTCCATGCTACCACTAGGATAGCTGGTCTATAAGGTTGACTTTACAACCAATCACCATAAGGGTATTTGGACTGATATAAGGTGTACACTATAACTAGTGACATCATACATCAGGCCAACTTCTCACACTAAACGCCTATTTCTCTTGGCTTGCTAAGTACTGGTACAGACAGCTTGCTTGCTTAGAAGAGGTCTGCGGCGAATGAGGACAATTTAAAAAAAAAAAAATTTTTTAAAAATTTAAAAAGAGAAGGAGGTGGCACATGGGCAAGTGTTGCACATCTACATTTGTTCCCTTATGTGATACAATTATAAGTGGGTGTTGCTCTGTGTGTTAACATCCCTCAGCATGGGACGACTCCTGGTGGCCCGCGTCACTGGGGACACCCCCGCACCCACCAACCATGCACGCAACCTGGGAGTCATCCTCGACTCGAAACTCACCATGACCAAACAAGTCAACGCAGTCTCCTCCACCTGCTTCAACACCCTCTGTATGCTCCGCAAGATCTACAGATGGATCCCGACAGACACAAGGAAAACAGTCACCCAGGCCCTAGTCAACAGCAGATTCGACTACGGAAACGCCCTCTACGCCGGAGCCCCGACCAAGCTCATCAACAGACTGCAAAGAATCCAGAATGCCTCCGCACGCCTGATCCTCGACGTCCCGATCCACAACCACATCACCCCCCACCTGAGGAACCTGCACTGGCTCCCTGTCGACAAAAGAATCTCCTTCAAGCTCCTGATCCACGCACACAAGGCACTCCCCAAGACCGGCCCAGCTTATCTCAACAGTCGACTCTCCTTCTACGTACCCAACAGGAAACTCCGCTCCGCAGACCTCTCCCTGGCTACCGTCCCACGCATCCGTAGAACCACAGCCGGAGTCAAATCCTACTCCCACCGCGCCGCCAAGACATGGAACACCCTCCCCCTCATCCTACGACAAACCGAAGACCTTCTAGCCTTCAGGAGACAACTCAAGACCTGGCTGTTCGACCAGTAGCAACAGCACCCCCCCCTCTCCCCTCCCTCAGGGCCTTGAAACCCTTGCGGGTATGTAGTGCGCTTTACAAATTATTGATTGATTGATTGATAGGGTAGTATTGCCCTGTGTGAAAACTGCTACAACCTAGTTAGTGTTGCCATGTTTCATACGGCAAACGAGAAGCGATTGCTGCAGTATGATACAGCTATAGACTAGTGAGAAATGCCCAACGTGATGCAGCTATGGAGGAGTGAATGTAACTCTGATACAGCAAACTGTTTTATCACAGCATGTTTATTTCCTCATTAACCAAGCATTTATTTTATTGCTATTATAGAAGCGGTTATCCGCTGGTTATTATCCAGCTTGCTAGCTTGAGTGCAGAAGCTTTGTTGGGCCTGCCCACAGTCCAGGAAACTTTTAAATTAATTTTTGAATAATGGGGGGATTAATTAGCCTTGGAAAACACAAGCCCCAGCAAGACCAACCCAGCATATTATACTCAAAAGTATAGAGCGCACACAAACATTACAGCATTGCTGAACGTTTTTTACGCATATACCTATTACCAAGGGTAGAGAATACCTTTAGTGGACATGAGAAAGCACAAAGGGTGTTTCTTCCCTAAAGTGAGTGAGAAAAACTGGTGTTGGCTGTAAAGGTAATTGCACCAATAAACAAAAGCAACATAAGAATCAATTAATAGATAACTGTCTGTTGAAAAACAACACATATAAGCAAAATAACTGAATGAAATGAAAAGCAAGACCTGCTAAAATGTGTAGGTAAAGCGAAGAAGTGGTGCTTGGGTGACATGAATACTTATGCATTGGTGATATCCGCAAGTTTTGGGTGGAACAAAGGGGCCCCTGAGGGGACAGATGGAGCTGGTTTCATAGCTATATACCAGTGTCCTCTAAACGGCTGTGTGTCAGTACAGTTATCAGAAAACCTTCAGATTAGAAATAAGTTGATGTATTTAGGTTTAGCTCTTACCTCTAAGGCTTGTTCCCGTTGGCAAGCTCTCAGTGCTTGATTTTCTCCTTCCACTCGCGACAGAAGAACGTTACTCTCAACAAGCTGAGGGTGAGGGACAGAGATACATGCTGTCAGCTATTTTGCACCAGGGCAAAGTTACAAGTAGTGAATTAGTGCACAGAGACCCACATACATGCAAATGCAAGAAGACCTGCATTGTCCCACCAAGGTCTAAAACTCAACAAACACATGTGCTCTTCCTAAAACAGACAAGTGTGGATATGACAATTCAAAAAGTTCAAATTCTCACTTGCAGCTCGACCAAGGGATGATATTCTAGCAGGTGTCCTGCAGTCCTCACTCACCTCAAACACTGCCATGTTATACTCTACAGTCAAACTTGTTACCAACTAAAAAAAAATGGGCATGTCACCCCGATACTCTGCGATCCTCACTGGATAGCAATAAACGCAAGAATTACATTTACATTATGTTGACTCATCTACAAAGCAATTCCTCAATATCGATCTTCTCACCTCTCCAAATTACTTATCTGTAGTGGTACAAAGTGACCCAGACGCTGAAATTCCTTGCTGATCTAGGTATCAAGCTTCAAAACCTCTTTTGCTGGTACTGCAATCCAAGCCTGGAATTCTTTGACAACTAACACAAGAGCATATCCCTTCTCTCTTTTTATGAAACACTTAAAAACCCAACCACTTCCACATCTTTTTTAACTAATGACTCTTTTCCTAATCTGCAACACAGACAACCTGCTCAATGGATCCTGGTCTACTGTTCTTACACAACGGGTCTCTGGAATGTTATTGCTACCTGCTACATTACAACCTACATTGATTAATGTTATCTGATGGGATTTCAACTGATTTCTATGTAAAGAACCCTAAATCTCGTGGTGGTGCAGGAGCTCTATATGAAACAGTTAAATTAAATAGCAATGAAATTCACTCCAATTAACACATTCCATATACACTAGAAATATGGACACACACGTGTGCAATCTAAACAGCTTGCTCCACAGCCTGCACCCAATAGCTTTAGAAAACATTGTCTGTGCCTTTTCAACTGTCACTGGCTTGCACGTTCTAAGTGTTTGGTGTCTAACTTTACCCAGCATGCCCTTCCCTGGTTTGAGTGGGAAGCTAGAGTTCTAGATTTATGCAGCAAACCTTCGGAAAGTGGGTAGGATTGGTCAAGAGCTACACAGGCATAGCTGGGAGGAGGTGTTCAAATTGCTTCATAGCATTTACATTTACCCAGGTACAAGTGGAACTAAGAAAATAACATCAAGCATCAAGTTTGCCTTGTGAATACTGCATGCACACAGATGTGTACAACATACTGGTAAACAAGCACACATAACGGGGCTCCTACATATATTTTTACAAAACCCAACGACCATACACTTAATCTATGCAGACACGCAGAAAAATATACAGTCAACAATGCACAGACATCAAAAGTCATACATTTGATTAAGAGTAAAGGACTTCAGAGTCCGATAGCCCCTTTTGAGTAACAAGGTAGGTGAACAGTTTATGGTAGTTATCCTCAATAGACGTTCTGAAAGGTGGTCCCTATAAAAGTGTGGTCCCTATTTTTGTGACTTTGATTCGAGCAACTGTTGCCATTTTCTATTGTCCCAAAAAGTTTTTAAAGTTTTAAAATATAAGTGAAAAGGTTTCTTAATTAAATATGTATACAAATGTGACAAAAATGGATCAACAATAGTATTATCATCTGGTATACACAATGAAACATTGGTGATTGGAGTACTGTAAGACTAATTTCGTTTTTTGCTTTCTTTGTTGCTGTTTGGTGTTTTTACTGATGTCACAAAATCCTCAAGAAGTGGTAAAGTTCTCGCTGCCATACACGTGTTGGCTGTCCCTTCACAATCTTTGTCAATTTTGTGGATATTAAATTGAACACAACTGGAAAGAAATTTAAAATTTTCTGGTTTCGTGCAATGGAAATAGTTTCACAAAATTGTATGCAATATATATAAGATTATTGTTTTTAATCGAGCAAAATAAAATTATTTTTACATTCGTACAGTGTCACTAAACTCTCAGAATAGAGATAGACTCGAGCTCTTGAGGCGGAAGCCGAGGGCGTCCTTAGCCAATTTTAACAATTTTACTCTTGTAACTACTGTCACTTTACTCTGTTGCACTTGACAATCACCTGTACCTGCTTGCTGTCGCGCAGTGGATTTAGCGCTGCCGCGGCCCCCAGAACCACCAACTTCTCCCTACCGCCATCTCGGCGAGGACGGAGGCCACGCCCCTTTCTGAAGCCACGCCCCCCGACGCCGCCCTACAAATAGCGCTGATTACAAGCGCCGCGCATTGAGATAGACTCGAGCTCTTGAGGCGGAAGCCGAGAGCGTCCTTAGCCAATTTTAACAATTTTACTCTTGTAACTACTGTCACTTTACTCTGTTGCACTTGACAATCACCTGTACCTGCTTGCTGTCGCGCAGTGGATTTAGCGCTGCCGCGGCACCCAGAACCACCAACTTCTCCCTACCGCCATCTCGGCGAGGACGGAGGCCACGCCCCTTTCTGAGGCCACGCCCCCCGACGCCGCCCTACAAATAACGCTGATTACAAGCGCCGCGCATTGAGATAGACTCGAGCTCTTGAGGCGGAAGCCGAGAGCGTCCTTAGCCGGGACGCCGCCCCTCCACACCTATAAATAATGTGCATCTTTCGGACGCGCAGCGGACGAGCGCAGCGGGCGCGCCGTCTGCGTGCCGAAGGTGCGCCAAAGGTAAGCCCGTCTGCGCCCGTCCGCGCCAGACCGGGCACCAGGGCACGCCACGCTGGCCATCTCATCTCATACTCGTCTCAATCTCTCAAAGAGCTACAGCATCTCGCCCCCCTGCTGTCTCCTAACACCAATCGCCGTATACACACAGCCGGCCTTACGCACCCCGCTCTACACCCTCCATGCAGACGCACACCTTCAGTCAACCCGCCCAGGAACGCTATCTCCATCAGGGTGTCATATTTGAACACCCGCTCTCTAGTAAAGCACTATGAAGATATTTTCATCCTGTTGACTGACAACAGCCCCGACATACTCCTGCTCACGGAAACATGGTTAACGTCAGAGTCCCTCCCAGATATCTTGGTGGCCCTCCCCCCTGACTACTACATTCTCCATGCCGATCGCCCCGGTAACCGGCCCGGAGGTGGGGTGGCAGCCATCATATCCAAGCGCCTGAACTCTATCTCCTCTCTTTCCCTCCCACTTCCTGAGGTGGATAATTTACTTATTAGCGTGGAAATTGGCACCGGTGCCCTCACCTTCCTCCTTTTATACCGGCCTCCACATCCTATGCCATCCTTTTCTACCATCTTGAGCGAACAACTGTCCAATCTACTAACGCAGCACTCCAGTTTCGCCCTCTTCGGCGACCTAAATTATTGGTTCAATGACACTAACGCCGGTCCCCATGCTATAGAGCTCTTTGAGACTCTTAGGAGTCTGAACCTCAACCAACAGGTCACTCAACCCACCCACACTAAGGGCCACATCCTGGACCAGATCTGGACCTGCAATCTGGCTTTGTCCCAGCCAGCTATATCCCCCTGTGTCTGGTCAGACCACTACTTAGTAAACACCACCATCACTGTCGTCGGCCGGACTCCTGCTCCTCTGATGGCTGGCGGCTCCTCACGAAAATGGAGTACATATGACTCCCAGGGCTTCCTCACAACCCTGGCCGACACCCGTCCAGTCTTCAACCCCTCTGATAACATCGAAGGAATAGAACACGACATCGGATCCTGGCTGAAGTCGGCCAGCGACCTCTTTGCCCCCTTGATCAAATTCCCCCCCACTAGGCATCACAACTCCCACAGGTGGTTCTCTGATGACCTTAAGCAACACAAATTAAAAACGCGCCAGCTGGAACGTATTTGGAGACGCAATTATTCCAACTCAGCCAGGCAGTCTTACATGACTGCGCGCAGAGAATACAAAACTGCCATTACCCTAGCCAAAACGGAACACTTCTCCAACAGGATCTCGTCAGCAGTCAACAAATCAAAGGAGGTGTTCAAAGTCATGAATGAACTTACTACTAACGACAGAACCCTCCCAGCCCAGACCCCTACTCAAGAGGCATGTGACACCCTCAACCTCTTTTTTGTGGAAAAGATTGCAAAAATCAAAAACTCTATACCTCCCCTACCCCAGCCATACCCATCGGACACTTCCTCTGACAATCCCTCTACCATCTCTACTTTCCCCGCCCTGAACCCTATCTCATTAGCGGAACTCGCCACTCGCGTGAAATCTGGCTCTCCTAATGACAGCTGTCCGCCATCTGTCTTGCGGAGTATCTGCCTCAATCTACCCGATTGTATTCTACCCCTGCTGAATGGCTCACTCAGCAGTGGCTTCGTCCCTAGCTCTCTCAAGGAGGCCATCCTTGTGCCCCTCCTCAAGAAACCTGGCGCCGACCCCGCAGAACCGTCGAATTATCCTCCTATCTCCCTCCTTCCCTACTTCTCAAAATTAATGGAGGCCCACGTCACCCGATGTCTGTCAAATTTTATCGAATCCTCTTGTCACCTCGAGCCCAATGTAGCCGGCTTCAGGCCTGCCCACTCTACTGAGGCCGTCATCTTGGCAGTCCTGGACACACTCAGGAGCAATGCGGATGCGGGGTCTCCCCAAGCCCTCGTACTCCTGGACCTGTCGGCCGCGTTCGACACGGTGGACCACAACATCCTTCTCCACCGTGTCGGACAGGCAGGCATCCAGGGTTCCGCTCTTAAGTGGGTCGAGACCTTCCTGACTGGTAGAACACAGGCTGTCCGCCTGGGCCCCTACACTGCAACAAAAACCACCACGACCTGCGGAGTCCCCCAGGGCTCCTCCCTCTCACCGCTCCTGTTCAACCTATACCTCCGGCCCTTGATTCACTCTCTCCAGAAATGGGACATCATTGTCTACAACTACGCCGACGATTTACAGATTGTCCTCCCGCTCAATTCTCCCCATGCCATCAAAACATTTCACGCAGTTATGATCCACATCCAACATTGGATGAACCAGAATCAACTAAAGCTAAACCCCGGGAAAACCGAGCTCCTCCTTCCTGGACTCAGCCATGCTCATTGGGGCCTGCAGTTCTGGCCCTCGGAGCTCGGCCCCCCCAGTCCCGGTCAAATCAGTGAAGAGTCTGGGAGTGATTATCGACACCGAACTGTCCCTCAAAGCCCAAGTGGGTGCGGTAATCTCATCTTGTATGTACCAGCTCCGGAAGATTCGCAAAGTTCGCCACCTACTTCCGCTCGCCGCACTTACCCAAGTCGTCATCTCACTTGTGCTTTCCCGTCTGGACTTCTCCAACTCCCTTTACTACGGTCTCCCACAATCTCTGCTACACCGCCTTCAGGTAGTTCAGAACCAAGCGGCCCGACTCATTCACAAAACCCCCAGATGGCAATCGGCCAAACCCTTACTCCACAGACTGCACTGGCTACCAATAGGCCAAAGGGCAGCTTTCAAGGTGGCCTGCCTCACATTCAAAGCCCTCCACTGCTCCGGCCCCGCGTTTCTCAAATCCTTAATTACTCCTCATCGTCCAACGCGCAACCTCCAATCAGCTCACCGTCATCTACTAGTCACCCCCAAAGCTAAAACCAAGAAATTCGTTGGTCGCCGCTTCTCCCACCTGGCTCCCGGGCTTTGGAATCTCCTCCCTCTCTCCATCAGATCCACCCCTTCTCTCCTGAACTTCAGGAAATCACTAAAAACCCACCTCTTCCCTCCCCTTGGTTAAAACCACGCCACTCACGCTTTCTCCCTCACTCACTCTGTCTTAAAGCGTCAGGAAGCCTTTGGTGTCAGCGCGCTTTATAAATTGCACTTAAGATAAGATAAGACAAGAATGCCTATGTAAACATACACTAGTGTGGACGCCAAATAGTTCAAAGTACAAAATACAATATATCAGCAAGAACATAGCACACTGGTGCATGTTCAAATATTGTACAAAAAGCATTATTGGTCCAGAGAAGACAGCTTTTGATAATCCTGACAAAGTTCAGCCAGTACCCATTTCACCCCTGTAGCGGGTTGGCCTAGTGCTTTTTCAAGGCTGAAAAATTTAGTAATACAACCAAAATTTAAAATAATAACAATATTAAGTAACTAATGACGTGCAAAGCAGGCAGGTGCAGTACTACAAACTGCAGTAGAACGTAAAACATTTTTTTTTTTAAAAAGGCGGATACAAACCAGTGCAGGCTTACAAAATTAGTAAACAAAATTGGTAAACAGTATTGTAGTATACTTCAAAAAGGGGGTTGGGGGAACATTCTACTATGGCCAGGAAAAAAATGGGACTATTAAAGAGGGTGTGTCAGAGTAAAACATATATAAGTCGTAATTTTAACATATAATGGGACGAAAAAGCAAGGGATGGGAATCTCACTTGCATTGTTTTTGTCATGTAGTTCAAGGTTATTATGCAGTCTGTAATTATAAAACAGAATTTAAAAATTTGAAAAAATTATCGTTAATTGGAGAGGAGTTGCTTCTTCAGTAAGTCACTACTTACCTTAGATGAATGTGTAATGCCATTTCATGGCCAGTTTTAACAGGAAAATATTGTGGTTTTCTATATTGTTTATATAAAATGCTGCACTAGGTTTATATCCCATTGAAAAGAGGTCGGAGCTGTAGGCAGAGTATATGTCAATTCATCATGAGCGCCTATCTAATAAACACCAGGTGCTGAAGCATCATACCTCGTTCAAACTCATAATTAATGGGGTTCACAAAGGAATTGGGAGAAAAGCAATCTTAAGTGTGTTGTTATATCTTTGCTACCTACTACAGAAATCAGTGCCATGAATGTAAGAGAAAGATCAAAGTCCTTGCAACGAAATATTTACTGACGTAGCGTTTTTGTTCCAGAATATTGAATAGATTTGCAAAACAAATACTTTAAATCATAATCTCACAAATAAAAACAAAAGGTAATACAAACTACTGTCTGCACTGGTTTAAACGCACTCAGTCTTATGGTACATGAGTAAACATTATAGTAGATGACTTAAAACTCAGACGTTTGGGCCCTCTATTAATTCCAGAGTCCTGGCAAGGTGCAATTTTGCCCCAACTTTATAAGAAAGGGGATGACTGACTTCATCAAATCCTCTAATAGCCTTGCTGGACACAGAAGCAAACATTTATGCGCCTTGGTTATCAAAAGACATACAGGATTGGGCTACTTCAAATAAATTAGTCTCTTTCCACTAAATAGGATTTCGACCAGATTTGCTGCAATTAATAAAATGATGTCCCTCTCTACTGATTCAACTAAGCACTTCATAGTATCAAGTCAAATTTATATGAATGCTTCAAAGATTATAACTTAGCATTCAATGGTGTAGACAGGGCCATAGTTTGGAAAAAGCTATGTAAATGGGAGATTACAGCACTTTTGATAAGAACTATTTAGAAGCTCAACTTAAACACTTCTGTATGGACTAAGCTAGGATTGGACATGCATCTCTCACAAAGTTTATATGAGCGGAGGCCTTAAACAAGGTTTTGTACGGCACCCCTACTGTATAGTATTTATAAAGTGTACATGAGTAGCAACATTTTACAATTGAGATATTTTCAACCAAAATTGGGCCCCTCTCAGGTAAATGTTCTGCAATATGCAGACACCACTATTATAGTTGATCGTACTTATGTAGGATTTCAAAGATCACCAAGTGCACTTCATGAACATAATGAAAAGAATGGTTCAGTGGAGAACTGACAAAAACAAGCAGCTATCTTTGAAAGCAGCAGGTGTAGAAATTATGTTGGCAAATAGGAGACATGGAAAAAGAAGGGACATCAAATAAAATTATAGAGGAGAGGTGTGATTGCAAATTGCAACAAGCTTTTTTTTTTTTAAATGAAATTAATCATTTCATGGTTTACGGTTTTTGCACTTGAATGTAAATTCTCCCACCCACAAACCCATCCTAATGGTGATTTCAGCAAGTTGATACTGATAGCCTGTACGGGTAAGCTGTGATGCTGATTTGGCTTAGCGTAATGCTCTCTTTTTTTGTGATTTTCAACCTGCCAGTTTTGTGCTCAATCGTAAATACTCGTCTCTGTCTGAGATGCACTGGCAGGAAGGAGTGTTGGGAACTATTTGGAAAACGCACCTATCTTTCAGGGCCATTATTGCATTTACTATGTTAAGTGTGAGAATGGAAGACTGTTTAGCTAGTTACCATCATTTTACTTGTCTGATGTGATACAACGGCTGTGTTTTAAAATTGTTTCATTCGAATCTGTAACTTTCTTTTTTTGTATATTGTTAAGTATTTCCCTTTTTATTTTATTATTCATTTCCACAGTGTGTATTGTTGATGGTTTTCATTTTATTTGACTGAACTAGCCGACGTAATCATCACACACACTGGTCCACAGAAGTAAAATTTAAACAAATAGCCATCACTCAACAACTACATGACCAAGCCTGGCTAAAGAAGCCAGGCTTGGCATATAAAATCAGTGCTGACTCTCCTGTACTAGCGGACGGTCAAACGAAGAGCACCCTTAAAAACACAATGTTAACCCATAAACAACAAGGAAAGTCCAGGATTATACAACATCCTTTACCACTGACAAGGCAGGGCCTGGTTTGGAGCATGGCCCTGCTCAAACCTCTAACAAACTGCAGCAACAGAAGGGGAGAGGGGCTTTAATATGCTATGGTCCCAGATCTTAAATTCAGCTGCAGTTTAGATATAATCAGAAAAATAGACTTCAGAGAGGCCCCCCAGCACTATTTATGTAAAATACTACCAAATCAACTAAAGAAAATTCACGATCTGTGGTTATCACTTGTACTAATCTACTGTATATCTTACGCATGGAGCTGCACACAAGCATGCAAATTCATACAGAACGATCAATAAGAACTCTTATTGGTTCACGCAGAACGCAACAGAGGGAACACATGGGGCACTATGCTATATACCCACTGTTCATTACCACACACGTTTGATGTGATTTGCGCTTCTCAGACAACCTCTAAAGTTCATAGTGAACCCTTTTCATCGACATACCTCGTTAAAGAATCCTCCACTGAATGTGCATGTTTTTATGATTGTTATTTAGCGTTTGTATAATGCACCATATGCCATTAGGATGGCACTGCATCACTTATTAAAAGTCCTGGGGTGACTTTTCCAACACCATTCCAAAAAGACCATTTACATCACAGATCGGATTCTGGTATGGTTTGTGGCGTTGCATAATCAGTGGTGAGAGGAACTTTAGCAGTGTAGGATGGGTGTATCCGAATTTGTGTTTCATAAGATTGATGGATGCGGGCAAAAGGCATTACCAAAAATCGCATCGAGATCTTTTTGGTTGAGACGCATGGCCATTTCCCATACTATGTCAACATATGGCAGCTGATGGAAGCAAGGGCCATGACTGGCAGGAAATTGCATATTCTGGATATGCTGGGTGTATGTTTTGAGTTCTGTACTAACTAGTTCTGTTGCAGGATAATGTGTGGCACATATTGATAGATTGTGATGTCATGAAAGGCAACACCAAACAACATGATGCATCTTTCCTTTGTTGGATGTGTGTGTAGTGTGCTGTCTAACGTGGGCTGTTAAGTGTTACCTGTGTGTTATGAAGCTCTATATTACACTCTTATAGAAGTTTGCAGCTCTTTCTTTTAGGTCATACATCTCAGAATGTTCCAAACGTATGCGCATGCTAAATTCGTAGACTAAGACTCTCAGGCCTCATTACACCTATCTCAAAAGTATTACCCTGGCACCCCGGTCACTGGAGCATTTATTTGAAATCGGATTACTCTGGGTCACTTTTTTACCTTTCAAAAGCACAATTCTAACTCTCTTGCTTCAATAAATTAGGAATTTATATATAATCCTAATCTTTTTTGGAAGAAGTTACTCACCGAATACACCCTGGCTCTGGCATGGCTCACATAATTTCCCACAGACAAAAAGCTATTTTTCTATCTCTAAAGCTCTCCAGTTTTGAAAAACCTCTAAAATCTATGTTGCTAAAATCAGGAATCTGTTTCTCTAAACTATGGGATAGCATGTGCAATAATTTCTTAAATGTTTTTTCCCTGCCATTCCCTTCAAGGAGCCCCACACTAGATACCTGTAAAAAAACAGTTGAAGATCAAGGTCTCAGGTCGAACAAACAAGTGTCACACTGTCACTTCCCCCTCCATACCTCTCTCCTACAACCTCACCTCATTAATCTGCGGCAGATTCTTTTACTCAGCCAGCCTCGATCTCGCTAATCAATCTCTTCAGCATGTATCCAGGAAAATGGATACAGGCACACCAAGCACCTAAAATTTACAATCCGCTTCCATTCTGTGTTAGGATCCTTCAGAGAAAGATCCTTCTGTTCTCATGAACAATCAGGTAGCAGCGTCAAATTCTTGTTATCATCCAAAGAGCTGTGTCCATTGACTAGAGATGGTGAGTAAATGTTCACGCACAGTAGTGTCTAGTTGGAATCTTAAATAAATGAGGTGGTTGAGGTGAACTGGTGAACCAAACAGTGAGTCTGGTCTATTAGGGAGAGGGTGGATGAAATCGATTTCCGAACTACGATCCTCTTCCTCTTAATGAGGCCCACAGAGTCTCCTAGAAAGATTGAGGAGGGCTTTGTATGTGCAGTTTCAGTCAGGTATCATCATAGACAATGGTGTGGCAATCAGGGCACCAGAGCCGACTAGGACTGTGTTCTATCTCTGACCTGTCACTGTGCTTGGTCTTGTAAATATACATCTCTCATAAATGGGAAAGGGGAAGATGTGTGAGATAACCCCCCATCTAGTTAGATACTGGATCAGATCCTCTTACCTGGTGATGTGCTTCCTCACGTTGTTTGCTGTTGGCTTCCAGCTCCTGGTTCAGCTGTTGAATGCGACTGTGTCTCTGCTCCAGCTCTGCCTGCCGCTCCCTCAGCTCCTTCTGTAGCTCATAAACTCTCTGCTCCTGGGCGTCCAGCTATTGACCCACCCAGAAAGAAAATAGCACAGAGGAAAAATCAATTATACTAAATAGCTGGAGGATAATCTGAAAGAGCAGAGGCCTGCAAGCTATGAGGTGGGGGCAGAAGGGACCCTAAGCTTGCAGATCCAATTCAAGAAAAGCCATGTGGGTGGGTGTGGCATGATTGGTGTAATGACTTATCCCTGACACCTGTCTATACCACCCAACCAAGAAACAGGATATGCTAGCAGGCAGATCACAATACGCAAACAGTGATTGCAGTACAAAGCACCAATTTAGCATGGGCGATCATTGAAGGATTGCGAATAAAGGAATATGCAGAAAGCCGTCGCTAAGCACCTTTCGTAAACCCAGAGAGCTGGGGAACATGTAACTAACATCATCTTGCATTGCTCAACAAACACCAAATCCTCACTTTTCAACAAAATGGCTGTGACGCAAGTACTGGCAAGACTCACCTGAGCGGCTAGTCCATCTCGCTTGTCCTGTATAAGTAGTATCTCGTTCTGAAGGCTGCGCAGTTTGCCATCCCGACGCTGCAGCTGCAGAGTTTCCATGGAAAAAAGGGAGGGGGAGCGGAGAAGGGGAGAGAGACCAGGACGGGATCATTGAGTGTCAACCAATAAGCGATTAGCATGACAAAGCGCAGGTATTGATCAGCTATTGCAAAGCAAGCTGCACAGACCAACCCCCGGCTCCTCACTCCTGCTCTCCTCTTTAAAGCGTGGTTTCTGTTTTTGGCCATTTCCATGCTACGCTTTGGAACGAAAACCGAACACAATGCGGTTGCCACCATTATATGTTGCAGTCTTCTGAATGTAGCAGTTAAGTAGGAAGGCCGTGTGCCAATCCAGGAAAGAGGGCAGACACATGAGCCAACATGCTCTGGACATACAGTCACAGTTCAGTGTCTGGAGATACACCATTGCTATGGCACTGATGTACGTCAACACTAGTGACCTCTCTAGAGTACAAAGTAATGTCTCCAAGAAGCCATTTGCAAATTAGGCCGAGGACTAGGCTGGCCTCCAAATCAAAGGTGAGCTAGTCACTGTGCCCTGGTCCTGTCTGCCCCAAGCCAGACCAAGCAATCACACACTACCTGTCCCCATGTCACACAAGGCAGTCATATGCACTCCGGTCTCATTGCAGACTCGTAAAACCTGTCCACATTTTAGACAGAGCAGTCATGGGCAGCATACCCTCATTACAGATAAGCAGTTCCAAACATAAGGTCCATCTGCAAGTCCAGGAGTCGCATGCAGACTGCCATCATTACAGTGTGAGCCTCCATCATTAGACAGTACTCATAGTACATGGGCTTGGCTCATTACAGCCTGATCAGTCAAAAGCAGCTGCTGCTCAATCTAGAGACCGCGGTAACCAACAGCCTTTTCTCAGTACAGACAGAACGGTCACATACAGCCTACGCATAATCTAGACCGCAGTCACATACAGTCTATTACCGTCTGAACTGAACAGCGTCACTGCAGGCTGAACTGCAGACAGAGCAGTCACCGTACAATCAATTCACATTTCAGACCGCCGCAGAGCCTTATTTCCGATGAAGAATTCACGCAGCCAGTTCTCAAAGCAGACAAGCATTCACCGACACTGCCCTTGCTCCAGATTACACAGTCACACGCGGCACCCATTAACGCCTGTTCACAGTACAGTCCGAGGAGTCGAGCACAGCCTGCTCTCATTAGAAATGCGAGCTCATCTCTGCACCGAGCATGGCTTCCTCGGACTCCTAAAATCACGAGCGAGCCTCAGCCTGCCCTGATTACAGCCGAAGCAGCCATGCGCAGCCGGCCCTCGCTGCATATTAAACAGGGCGCGCAGAGCCCTGCTCCGTTCTGAGCTAGCAGGCGAAGGCATTGATGCATTGCGTTGTACGCAACGTGCAGACCTCAAGGTCAAGGGTCATCCAGAAATCTAAAAGGTGAAAGAAATTGGCGCAGTCTTAAATTTAGGACGTCAGGGTCCATCTCAAGTCTTCGTAGGCCAGCATTAGACTCCTATATATATTAGAACAATGAGGATGTAATTTGCACAATAAACTATCATATCAATATGGAACAGAACGTCTCCAAGAAAACAATAGCTATTCGTAGATGTTACACCCACTTTACTCTTCTCAATACAAATAGCGTTTATTTCATTCCAAAATGGAGGAACGGTCAAATCTGCCCACTCCTGAACATGATATATATATATATATATAGTGAAGCAACTGTAGAAGAAAAATGATAAAAATGTACTTATTTATGCAGTGACCTATACGCATGTTAAACATAGAAAAATATAACCCTAAGTAATATGTACTGTTATGCATGAATTAGAAAAAATCCTATATCTTTATAAACAAGATTATTATACACATTTATACAAAGGAATACACATATCCAAGTACACATATATAATCCAAACAAGTGCTTATATACACAAGTTTAGGTTTGAGTATGGTGGGTATGTGGGGAAGATGCAACTCTTGAGTTGACTTCTGAAGATAAGGTAGTCATCTGTGGATCTTATGTTTGGGGGTAAAGAGTAAACACAAGGAGATGATGGACGGAGTGCTGAAACTTTTCAGACACCCACCCCCAGTCACAGATCTGGGTTGAATCCATCATCATTCTGTGGAAATATGGATTTTTCTGGTCAGTTATGTCCCCTATCTTGGACCCCAACGGTTTCATGTATAAATCACAAGTACATGTATGTTCCCTCCAGTTCCAGTTATGAAGACGCAAACACATGTGCGTCCACCGCCAACATGTCCTCTTTCAGATCCGCCATGAATGGGCTGGATATTCCATTTATAAGTATGAAAGGCCACCGGCTTTATATGGTTCACTTATGACATTTTACAGTCCAGGCAAGTAGGCCCTGATTCTGCCATCAAGCTTTTCCTGCCTTCTGCCTCTGAAAGCTCCAGTCTGAGCTCACATCTGTATCCATGAACTTTGTCCTCATTCTCTGCGCGGCTAACGGTGCCTGACATCAGCCTGTTGCCTGCCAAAAACTGTATTTCACCTTCGAGATTATCTGCTTCGCTCCCTACCCAATGCATTCCTGTCTAGTAGTTTAAGTAAACATTCTTCCAGCTACCGAGCAAAAGGCCCGGCTTCTCTATCTTTATGCAAGTAATTCATAGCCCTGTCACTATGGAAGATTTCGGCCCTCGCATCTAGTGTAGACACTTAGACGCTTGTACACGCACTAATAGTCAGTATAGTCAGTATAGAATAAGATTCTACTCTAAGAGACCTCTCTTCTGGATAACATAGTTCTCTAAACATAGGATGTTAGATATGATTTGGGATTAGGTTGACTTGACCCTCCAGACTTCTGTCGCCACATGTAGAGCTAAATGTCAAGTCCCCTTCTCCCCCTAGTTGCACGTCAATCACACGTCATGCTGCTGCGCGCGCATTTCTGCCAAGTATTTCTGCTGACATTGCGAAATTCTTTCATGGAACCACCCTATTATGACATCATACCTGATGACGTTCTTTAGTTACGCCCAGTTACACCCACTCTAGCTACGCATGTATGTTTTATCTTTACTATCAATTGTTACGCCTCCTGCATTTGCTTCACTGTAATGCCTATTGTATAAAAATGATTACTTGTCAATAAAGTAACGTCTTCACTTCCTGAACCTTCGTGGTGATGGAATATGGAGCGCCAATTTAAATTGATTCTGGAATAAAGCCCGTTCCGAACCTCTAATACCACGGATTCTGCCTCTTATTTTACTGAGCTATTGTTATAGATTTTTCCGCATCAAATTAAGTCCCGGTAATTAAATTATTTACCACATAAATGGCGCCCGAATAGGGACACTTTCTCATCTCACGCGCCGGCGGTGCGTTGCAGGCCCGGTCTCCTGTCACAGCTGGACGGACAACAACGCGTACCCACAGGATTTCCTGTATCTCCCTCCTGCCGAGCGGGGGTAACTGAGGCTGCGATCAACACCCAGACGAGGCGGTGAGAAGTGCGAAGTATCCCGACCAGAGCCTAGCTGAGAGAGCAAGATCCGAGGTATACAGAGGCCCACCAGTTTCCGAAGTTTCCGAAGTTCCGAGTCGAGTCCAGTCCGGTTCAAGTTCAGTTCAGTTCCGAGGCCTTCCGTTCCGAGCTACCCGGTGAGTACCATTATCGGGGAGGCGTTCTGACGTGCACATAGGTTGTGCCGGTCAAGACGGGTTTGGGTACACAAATCCGGTCTGCACTGTTTCAGCAGTGTATCTGTACTGTTTAGCAGTATATCAAGTATGTCTAGTATATAATTCAGATTTACCTAGTTAGTATCGAGTATTATGCTTAGTGACTAGTTCCCTAGATGACCATCATTGTTTATTCATTAAATGTTAAATGTTAAAATGTTTTAAATACGTTCTGTATATTGTGGTGTGAATGAGGATTAGTTACTTACCTGTAATCCTAGTTCTCATCCAGGGGTATACTCATCAAAGTCATAATCTATGAATAATCCCCGCCCATGTGCGGGATCCCGGAGCATATAGAAAATACATATATATAAATATATATATATATACATATGTGAAAACATATAAATGCAGCCTAATAATGTTCAAAACATGGCAATGCTGTAAATTACATATTTTTGCATAGTAGTGCCCCCGTAACCCGTAAGGAAAAAAGGAAGCATCAGGCAAATTATAACACAGCACTGCTTTATTGCCATAAAGCAACATGTAATTGTAGGCATTCGCCAGTAGGCTGCAGTAGAGTATCAAGAATCCAAGAAAACTGACACCTTGCCTTTAAGGCATTAGAGTAGGGGGACCGTGCCTTTAAGGCCTGCCCGTGACCCCCTGCTCCCATGATGCACTACAGGTGACAGTTGGGCCAGTTCTTTTTGGCGGTGCCTCCGCACCTGAGTAGATCTGCCTTCCATACATCACTTATTTAAAGAGAAAACATTGCTCGTCCGGGGAGGTGGGTGGGTCGCTTATGACTTTGATGAGTATACCCCTGGATGAGAACTAGGATTACAGGTAAGTAACTAATCCTTCTCATCCAGGGGATACTCATCAATAGTCATAATCTATGAATAGAGTAGCAAGCCCATACCCAAAGTCTCGCGGACGAGCAACAAAGCAGTTAAAACATACATTAAAAGACACATCTTGTATTACAGTTATGCAAATAGGTTCCTCAAAGAGGCCTGCCCCACCTGGGCGTCGGCCTGTGCGTCTGAATCTAGGCAATAATGGCGCGTGAAAGTATGGACTGAGCGCCATGTAGCCGCTTTACAGATCTCAGACATGGGAACGTTGCGAAGGAGTGCTACCGTAGAAGCCTTCCCCCGAGTAGAATGTGCTCTAGGTTTACCCTGCAGAACTTTGTGGGACAGTTGGTAAGCCAAAGCTATACAAGAGACAATCCATCTAGAGATAGATCTCTTGGCCGCAGCCAGCCCGGTATTAGTGGGTCCATAGTTAACAAAGAGCCTGTCTGACTTTCTAAGAGTAAGGGTCTTAGCTAGATAGAATTTCAAAACCCTCCGGAGGTCAAGAGAGTGTAGAGCTCTCTCCGGGGGTGTGGTCGGCTGAGGAAAGAAGGTGGGCAACGTGATCACCTGATTAATATGGAAGTCCGAAACCACCTTGGGCAGGAAGCTCGGATGAGTACGGAGCACCACCCTATTAGCATGAAACACCGTGTAAGGTTCCTTGCAGCAGAGGGCCTGAATTTCACTAACCCTACGGGCCGAAGTGATGGCTACTAAGAAGGCAGCCTTCCAGGTCAGATGTTGCAAGGAGGCCTTATGAATCGGCTCAAAAGGACCTCCCATCAGTTTAGAGAGAACGATGTTCAGTTCCCAGGAAGGGGAAGGAGACCTCACAGGTGGGTAAACTTTCTTAAGCCCTTCTAAGAAATCCTTTACCACTGGCATCTGAAAGAATGAGGTCTGGGTAGGAGACTTCCTATAGGCTGTAATAGCAGCTAAGTGTACTCTGATGGAAGAGTACTTTAACCCAGACTTCGCCAAGTACAGTAAGTAGGGGAGAATAACCTGTTCTTGACCCCGGATCGGATCAAGGGTGTTATCTCTACACCAGAAGCAGAATCTTTTCCATTTAAAGCCATACGACTTCCTCGTGGAGGGCCTCTTTGCCTCCCGAAGAATGCTCATACAGTCCGGTGGAAGATCTAGATGTCCGTACTGGATGAATTCAGGAGCCATGCCGTCAAGCGGAGGGAGGGGAGATTGGGGTGGAACACTCTCCCCTTGTCCTTGGTCAGCAAGTTCGGCAGGCATGGCAACCTCCTCTGTGGTACCTCCGACAGCTGGAGTAGATCCGGGTACCACCACTGCCGGGGCCACTCCGGTGCTATTAGGATCATCCGAGTTCTGGCCCTGTAGAACTTCTGAATCACAGCCGGGATGAGAGGGAGAGGAGGAAAAGCGTAAAGCAATGTCCTCGACCAGCTGATCAAAAGCGCGTTCCCCTGCGACCCCCGTTGAGGGAACCTGGAGGCGAAGACGGGGCATTTTTTGTTGTCCGCGTCTGCGAACAGATCGATGTCTGGTATGCCCCACAAGCGGAAGATGTCTTGAGCGACGCCTTCGTTGAGCACCCAGTCGTGCGCTTCGACGAAGTCTCTGCTGAGGCCGTCCGCCTGCACGTTCAGGGTCCCTGGCAGGTGAACAGCGACGATCGTCAGGTTTCTCGCCAGAAGCCATTTCCAGATTGACTGGGCCTCCAGAGACAGGACCCGTGATCTGGTCCCTCCTTGCTTGTTCAGATAGAACATAGTTGTGGTGTTGTCCGTCTGAACCTGAACATAGTCGGTCTGCAGGGATGGGTACAGGGACTTGAGAGCGAGATGGACTGCTCGTAGCTCCAAGAAGTTGATGTGATAGCTCTGCTCGGTAGCGGACCAGAGACCTTGTACTTGTAGCCGGCCCATATGAGCCCCCCAGCCCTGCATGGAGGCGTCTGTGACCACCGTCTGTGTCGGAGGCGCCTGATGGAATGGGACGTCGTGAAGCAGATGGGAGCGCTTCATCCACCACCGGATGGAATCTTTGGCGGCTTGATGAAGGGTAATGTGATCTTCCCAGCGGCCGGTCCTCTGCGACCACTGATCCTCTAGGTCTTGTTGCAGAGGACGCATGTGCAGACGTGCGTTGGGCACGATGTAGATGCACGAGGCCATGGATCCCAGGAGAGATGACACTTGTCTGGCTGTGGGATATTCCGTGCTGAGAAGCGTGCAGCTTTTTTGCAGCATGGAGGATAACCTCTCCTCCGAAGGACACACGCTTGCGCTTGAGGAGTTTAGAGAGGCGCCCAGGTAGTGGATCCGCTGAGTTGGATTGAGGATCGACTTCCGGTAGTTGACCTGAAGGCCCAACGAGTGTAGAAGGTTTAGGCAGAACGAGAGATGACTCTGGAGTTGAACCGGGGTGGAACTTTTTAAGAGCCAGTCGTCTAGATATGGGTAGACGAATATCTTCCGTTTGCGGAGAAATGCAGCCACCACTGCCATGCACTTTGAGAATGTTCGTGGCGCGGACTTGAGGCCGAATGGCAGGACCTTGTATTGATAATGTTGGTGAAAGATGCGAAATCTGAGAAACTTCCGATGTTTCGCTGAGACAGGAATGTGGAAGTATGCATCCTGTAAATCGATGGCACACATCCAGTCCCCTTGGTGTAGATGTGGGAAGATCTGGTGCAGTGCTAGCATCCTGAATTTTTCCCTTCTGAGAAATCTGTTGAGTAGGCGGAGATCGAGGATGGGTCTGTAGTCTCCGATCGCTCCTCTTTTCTGAACAAGAAAATACCGGGAGTACACTCCCCGATTTCTCTGCCTGTTTGGAACTTCCTCTATGGCGTTTTTGGAGAGGAGAGTGGCAACTTCGTCCTTTAAAAGCTTGTTTTGGCTGAGAGGGAGTGGGTGTTTCCGTGGGGGTACCTGCGGAGGGGGAGATTTGAACCTCAGCAAGTAGCCACGCTCTACAATACTCAGCACCCATTTGTCGTTTGTAATTGTATTCCACTCTGCCAGGTGAGCGGTGACACTTCCTCCCACCGGAGTGGCGAACGAGTGCGGAGGAAGTAAGTTTTCACTGCTTGGGAGGTTGCTTGTTAGAGGACTGCTGCTGTTTAGCATTTCCTCTTCCTCTGCCCCGGCCCCTTTGCTGAAACTGGGACCTCTGTTGGTTTTGAGAGGACCATTGGGGCGTTTGAACGCGCTGGTGAAAGGCACGTTTGTCGCCCTGGCGAAAGCGCTTGCGGAACTCTTTGCGTTTTTCCAGTCCCACAGCCTTTACAGTGTCCAATTCCGTTTTCATCTTGCTCATTTGGTCGTCCGCATGAGCTCCAAATAGCGATGATCCATTAAACGGCAGGTTAAGAATCCTTTTCTGCGCATCTGGTTTGAGGGCTGTTAATCTGAGCCAGGCCGAACGGCGGGAGCAGATGCCATGGGAGTAGCCATGCGCGGCTAGGTCTGATGCATCCGCCGCTGCGCTTATTACTTGGTTGGCCACCAGTCCGCCTTCATGTAGGATCTCCGTGAAGTCCTGCCTGTCCTCCCTAGGCAATTTCTCCACGAATCTGGCCAGGGAATCCCATAGGGAACGATCATACCTCCCTAGCAGGGCTGAAGCGCTAGCGACCTTCATGTGCGCGGCAGATGTGTTGCACATTCTCCTGCCGTAGGAGTCCATCAGCTTGCTGTCCTTCTCAGGGGGGACAGAAGCAGATATTGAGGCTGAGTGAGACTTCATGGCCGCCGCCACTATCACCGAATCCGCTGGCGGGTCCGCCCTCAAGAATAAAGGGTCCTCGGCCGGAGCCTTGTACTTCTTTGCTATTCTCGAGGGGACCGAGCCCGCTGTAGCTGGTGTAATGAACGTGGCCATCGCTGGTTCTAACAATCCTGGCACCAACGGGAGCAGAGGTCTGGGAGCTGACCGATGGTGTAAAGTGTCAAAGATCACAGAAGTGGGTGCCTGAGGGGCGTGCAGTGCGATGTTCAACTTTTGCGCCCCTCTACCCAGGACGTCCGAGAAAGTTATAATGTCATCCACCGGGGACACTCGCGATGGAGGCGTGGATGAAAAAGTAGGGGAGTAGTCCCGGACTGAGGATCTTGTGGATGCAGTCCCAGTGGACGACCTGGTGCGTCGCCTCTTGTGGGAGCGTTCGCTTTGGTGAGCCCTTGATCCTGATCTGTGCTTGGACGGAGATCTTGGACGTTTTGGCGCGGTGCGACGGTCCCTGGAACGAGACCGGCGTGGTGAAATTGGCCGTGGATCCCTCGGAGGCGATTTACTCCTGCGCGGTGGGGAATACATGCGGGAGTAGTCCGATCCCGGACTCCGACATGCGGCAGCGCCCACATCTCGTAACCAGCGCGGTGACAGTCCAAACCGCTCTGGAGCCTCGGGTGATCTTTCTGGAGATATTTGCACGATGTGCAGTCCCGGAGATGATGACTGTTCTCCTGGGGACCTCTCCGCGGGCGGTCCAGTCTTCGCCCTCGACGTCGAATCCCTTGACGTCGACGACGTCTGCGTCACCATCGGCAAGTGTGAGGTATGCCGTTCTGGTCTCGACGCCGGTCGTGGAGACCTCGATGTCGATCTCCTCTTCTCTGGCACCTGACGTCGGCTAGATGACCTCGACGTCGGCCGTGTCTTCGACGTCGACCTCTCTCGCCGTCGACTGGGCGACTTCGACGTCGACCTCTCTCGACGTCGACTGGGCGACTTCGACGTCGACCTCTCTCGACGTCGACTGGGCGACTTCGACGTCGACCTCTCTCGACGTCGACTGGGCGACTTCGACGTCGACCTCTCTCGACGTCGACTGGGCGACTTCGACGTCGACCTCTCTCGACGTCGACGTGGTGATCTTGACGGCGACCTCTCTCGACGTCGACTTCTTGACGTCGATCTTCCTCTCGACGTCGACCTTCTATGTCGCCGAGTGGGGGTAACCATCGACGGCGACCGGCCCACTCGCGGCGGAATGTACGTCGCCGCATCTCTCGACGTCGACCCCCTCGAGGGTGGCGGAGAGTGTCTCGACGTCGACGGAAGCCTCGACGTCGACGGAGACAGTTCAGATGTCACCAGACTAGCAGCCTTCGAGCCCGAAGGGCCGCCTCTCGACGCCGACTTACTTTTGCGCGGCGGAGACTCTTGATGGTGGGATGAATCCCTTGACGCCGAAGTTCTCTGCCTCTTCGCCGGCATCCTCGACGTCGACGGCGAACCTCTTGGACTCCTGGTCTTCTTGGAGCCCGGGGAGCTGGTATGTCGCCGTTTCTGTACTTGCGTAGCTGAAGAAGGTGGTCTTGATGAGGAATGCTCGCCTTCACGACGGCTTCGTTCCTTCTCCAGTCTTGCATGCAGTTTAATGCGCTCTCTGTCCCTCAGAGTGCGCTTTGAGAACTTCTGGCAGTGGGGACACTGGTCAGGATCGTGTTTTGATGGTAAACACACAATACACACCGAGTGTGGATCCACCAGTGCCATTTTATTACCACAAGAAGGGCATTTCCTGAATAAAGGAGACATTCTGACTGGAAAAAAATTGGAAAATTCACTGGAACCAGCAGAATTAGCCCTTATAAGCCAGAAAACGTCGAAAAAAGCTAGAAAAAGCTGTAATTCAAAATTTCAGTCAAAAAACTGAAGAGCTCAAGCTCCAGGATCCTCACAGAAGGAGCCGGAAAAAAGAACTGGCCCAACTGTCACCTGTAGTGCATCATGGGAGCAGGGGGTCACGGGCAGGCCTTAAAGGCACGGTCCCCCTACTCTAATGCCTTAAAGGCAAGGTGTCAGTTTTCTTGGATTCTTGATACTCTACTGCAGCCTACTGGCGAATGCCTACAATTACATGTTGCTTTATGGCAATAAAGCAGTGCTGTGTTATAATTTGCCTGATGCTTCCTTTTTTCCTTACGGGTTACGGGGGCACTACTATGCAAAAATATGTAATTTACAGCATTGCCATGTTTTGAACATTATTAGGCTGCATTTATATGTTTTCACATATGTATATATATATATATTTATATATATGTATTTTCTATATGCTCCGGGATCCCGCACATGGGCGGGGATTATTCATAGATTATGACTATTGATGAGTATCCCCTGGATGAGAACTGTTCGTTATTGTGTTTTATGGTATTAAACGTGTTCAAAATTAGGTATCAGATCAGTTCTCAATATGCCGCTCTTTTCGAAATTAAGACAGATCAAAACCAGAAAAGGGGTACTCGAAGAAGCTGTTCCCATTCCTCCTAGGGACACTCCAGGGTACTTCATGTATCATAAACATGGCCTAGACGCCATATTATTTCTTGATCTATGGGTAGACTACACCAAGGAATTACCAGGAAGTCAGAGGTGGCCCGCAGCTGGGACCTGGGATGCAGAGTGCATTATGAAAGTAGAAGAAAAATTGTGGAAAAAGAAAGCTAGACAGTCACAGAAAGATGCCATTGAATTATGGCGTAAAGAATCATATAGACGTACAGAAAAAGCGCTCAGACAGGAAGAGAAAAGTAAGGAGAATTCAAATAAAGTTCGAGAAAGTGTATTAATTGAAGAAGGTACTCGAGTAAAGTCAGAACAAACAGACAGACAAAGGAATGCCCTTGTGAATGGTATGTATCCTCTTCTGGCCGAAGGACTACCTAAGGCTACTCCGGAGATACCAAGAGACTTGCCACCCCCATTGTTTCCGATAAAAGCACATCCCAAAGGGCATCCCAGAACCGCAGAAGATGTTTTTCTTTCCTCTTATTTAGACGACGCAGCTCCCGCGTATGCTAATGCTGCGCCACATAGACCGCCTGCCGAGGGGGTTCAACGCCAAGACCCTCCTCCATCTGTACCTCTGCAACAGAAACCATGGCCTATGTAGGTAGAGGAAGATCTTGCAATAATACTAGATGCTTTACTGATCCGATATGTCCGATACGTCCAGATAATAACAGAAAATTCCAAACTCCTATAATAAATTTAAGGTCCCCCGAACATTCATTCCAAGCCGCTGACAAATTACTCCGAGAACGAAGGGGTTATCATATACTCGATTCTATGGACGAACAAGAATTAGCCAGGTCAGCCGTTCACTGGGTTGATAGCCCTGGAAAATATGGCGATGATATACTAGTACATACGTTTTTGAACCTCGCCCCAGATGAACAGCGTTTAGCTGGTATCTATATGATTCAACAACTCCTTATATTATATAAAAGCCAACACTCCGATCCTGGTCCCTTACCTGATATATTGACTGAATTACTCACGAATAAATGGAGAGGTTCCGGTACTAAGTTAATTAGAGAAATACTAGAATCCAGAAAGCAGTACATCCTTTTTGTATGTCCTGAACATGTCTCACTGCCCATCAAGGAAAGAACGACGCATTACATGGATAGACAGAATCCCTTACGCGAAGTGCACCCGATAAAGGGTGATGACAATGAGTTTAAACGTGTGTTTGTATACACACCCATATCTAAAATAGAACTATTAGAAATGAAGAAAGTGGTACCCAGTCATGATAAAGACCCAGCAGGTTTCCATCGTGAAATTAAAGATATGTTACTCATGGGAGAATATACCTACCCCGACATTATGACAATATTGAAGGTATTAATGCCTGCGGGCATTTACGAAAAACTCAAGGAAAAGGATTGGGAGGTGGGAGACCAGAAGATAGATTGAACAGCATTAGAAAACGAAGAAAAAGCTCGAGGTCCAGGTTCAGGGCTCGGGGACAAGATCAAAGCACTACCAGGTCTACTAGTACAGGTACTGCCACGTTTATTAACTACGAAAAAGGAAGACTGGGGTGCAATCTCAGCCTGTAAACAGAAATCAGATGAAGACACTAGTGATTTCTATTCCCGATTTGAGAAATGTTTTGGTATAAATAGTGGAATAAAAGCAAGTAGCGAGTCGTATCCACATCTGTTTGTGACAAAGTTGGTTGAAAATGCCTTGCCCCAAGTTAAGAATAGAGTATTGAAATTCGAGAGTACCTGGCAAGGTAACACTCCGTCACAAATGTTACAAATGCTACAGTACCATCACAATAGAATTAGAGAAGAACAAGAAGAAAACAAGTTACTTACCTGTAACTGTAGTTCTCCAGTATTGGACCTTTCATAGATTCACATGCCTGAATCATTCCCCGTCGTCGAGACGGGAGTCTCCGGTACATAAAAAAGCTTTGCTTAGTATCATAGCAAACAGAAAAAAGGCCTAGGCCCATTTTCCTTTGCAACCCATAACCTTCGTTATGTAAAAAAGGACTAAACCAGTCCCTGAGCCAATCAGAGCCTCTCACCCTCTAGAACACTCCTGAGAGAACCTTCTGCCCTCAGATTTTCGTGCACTTGTGCAATAACACTCTTTGTGCTAAATCCGAGGTGAGCCTCTCAGGGGAGGAGGGTGGGTTGCATGTGAATCTATGAAAGGTCCAATACTGGAGAACTACAGTTACAGGTAAGTAACTTGTTTTCTTACTCCAGTATTGGAGCCTTTCATAGATTCACATGCCTGAATCAGAATAGCGAGCAGTAAATAAATGCACATTTTTTGTTACCTAGAAAGTGAATCCAGGAAACATATACAGTGTGATAAAAATGGTATCTGTAAACCAAATTCCACCTCTCAAAATTTCTTTGCAAATGGTAATACAATAAACAACCATAAAATGTGCCAACGTACATAACAAAGGAAGGAGGGATGGTAAAGAAGGCTCACCGTTACTGGATAAGGTTCCTCAGCACCGCTTCTCCCACTGCCACATCTCTCTCTGTGGCTGCATCCAAGCAGTAATGCCTGGTGAAGGTGTGTGTACTCGTCCAGGTCGCCGCCCTGCAGATATCCTGGATCGGTACTCCTGCAAATAGAGCAGTAGAGGTGGAGACTGCTCTTGTAGAATGAGCCCGGACTCGTGCATTCAAAGGTCGGCCAGCTGCCTGATGACAATACCCTATGGCACTTGATATCCATCTGGCAATTCCTCTCTTTGACAAAGGGAAACCCTTTCTGGGTGCGCTGTAGGCCACAAAAAGCTGTGAAGACTTGCGGAAAGGCTTAGTTTTCAGCAAATAGAATTTCAAACAACGCTGGACATCCAGCGAGTGGAGAGCTCTTTCCGCCGCTGTTGATGGTTGTGGAAAAAATCTTTTGAGAATTAAAGGTTCGTTCAAATGAAAGTCAGTTGGAACCTTAGGGATGAATCTTGGATTAGTCCTGAGTATTATCCTGTCCTCCTTGAACTGCAAGAACGGCTCTTGGATCGTGAGAGCCTGAATTTCTCCCACTCTCCTGGCTGAAGTGAGTGCAATGAGAAGCGCAACTTTCCAGGAAAGAAATTTCAGTTCCGCCCTGTGAATTGGTTCAAAGGGCTGTTTTGGCAAATAGTTCTATGCAAGCCTCTGTTGACAACTGGGCTGACGCTTTCGATGGAGCCTTGACTAGCCAGTCGTCGAGGTAAGGAAACACTTGGTGTTTCTGTCTCCTTAGTACCGCTGCCACTGGAGCCAGACATTTTGTAAAAATCCTCGGGGCCGATTTCAGACCAAAAGGAAGCACCCTGAATTGGTAATGATCTTCGGCCACCACGAACCGAAGGTACTGCCTGTGTGAAGGATGGATTGGAATATGGAAATATGCATCCCGTAAATCCAGTTTGGTCATATAATCCTCTGGGTTTAACAGCAGCAGAATATCCTGGAGGGAAATCATTCTGAAGGTCTGATCCTTGAGGTAAGTATTTAGGGATCTGAGATCCAAAATGGGGCGCCATTGAAGAATGTTTTTCTTGATCAGAAAAAACCGGGAATAAAATCCCCTTCCTTTCTGGGAATTCGGTACCGGTTCTATTGCTCCCTTTCGGAGCATTGTCCGAATTTCTTGACGCATCTGATGCAAATACTTGACCTCTTGAAATCTTGGAGGTGAACAAGGGGGGCTTTCCAGAAATTCTAGAGTATGACCGAATTGAATTATCTGGAGGACCCATTGGTCCGTCGTTATCTGCTGCCAATTTTGATGATGATAGGAAATTCTTCCACCCAGGGGAATATGTGACATATGAGGAGTAAGTGTCACCAGAATGTCATTGTCTTCGGGTGGTGTCTTTCCCTTGACGACCTCCTCGACCTCTAGGAGTAGATTTTGTGAAACCTCCTCTTTGTGAATATTGTTGTTGACGATATGGTTGAGATGATGTGGAGTAGGAAGAATAACGGCCTTGTTGATAACCCCCTCTATAAGAGGGCTGGCCCCTACCACGTGAGCCACGAAAAGGAACTTTCCTATACTGCAATGTTCCCAGAGATTTCGCTGTTTCCGTATCCTTTTTTATACTCTGTAAGGCCTCATCCACATGTTTTCCGAACAGATCTTCCCCATTGAACGGAAGATCCAAGATCTTATTCTGGACTTCAGGCCTAAAAGATGTTGCTCTCAACCATCCTTGTCTGCGCAAAACCGCCGCTCCTCCCAGAGATCTGAAGGCCGTGGTCGCAATGTCCATTGCACAATCTATGACTTCAGCCGAAGTCCTTTCACCCTCCTGGAGGATTTTTCTAGCCTCTTGTCTGTCCGCTTCAGGTATGCTATCAATGTATGGTGATAGGTCGCACCACATCTGCCTATCATACCTGCCCAGGATGGCTAGTGCATTTTCTGCCTTAACCAGAAGAGCAGACATGGACGAAAACCTTTTTCCTGCATTATCCAAGCGCCTACCCTCTCTATCCGGTGGCGTGGAAATTGGAGCAGAGGGATTCCTCGACTTTTGCTGCGCCGCTTGAGTTATAACCGAGTCCGGTTTGGGGTGACCTAATAAACAAGCCGGAGCATCGGAAGGCGCTTTGTATTTTTTGTCCAGCCTAGCCAGCACTGGAGTAACCGTTGCCGGCGTCTCCATTACTTTGAGACCTTCCTCCCATAGATGACTCACAATTGGAAGAGATCTAACAGTCTTGCGAAACGGTTCTTTAAAATCATATAAAAAGCATTCTGCTTTATCTGATGACATACTGAGCGCAAATCTCTGCGCGGCTCTTTCCATCAGATTATGGAACCCTCCAATGTCCTCCGGAGGGGAATCCACAGGTCTTGGTGACGGAGATGAAGGGGACGGAATCAAATACTCATCCCATTCCTTACTAGGATCTGTTATCTCCCCTTCCTCCTGCTCTTCATCCTCAGAAGTGTCCAGAGCCGGCTGTGGCAAAGGTGTTAGTGGCCGCGGAACCGGTATCTCCTGTCTTCGCAGTGGTGTACATGGCACAGAGTGCGCCGGAGCCACTGGCATCCTTTGGGTAGACTGAGGCAAAGTATGCCTCTTCTTGTAATCATCCAACATGAACTGCAAATCCGTCAGAAGAGAAGCTGGAACACTCACCATCTCTTCCTGTTCATGTTGTCGGGGGGGGTCCTGATAACCCCCATACTCATCCTCCCAGTCATCCTCCTGACATTTAACGTGCAACTGAGAGGGGCTACTTGCATAGCCAAACGGGCCCTCATTATCCTCTTCCTGCGAATCTTCTTCTTCCAATAAATGGGATGGAACCAGAGGCGTTACCTTACTAGGAGACGTAATATCCGGGGTAATCCTTCTTTTCCTGTCAAAACCCCGCTTTTCCGGGGTTTTTTCCCTCGTCGACGAGCCCGTCGACGAGATTGCCATTTTAACCGCCGTCGACATCGTCGTCGTCGATGCCGTCGTCGACGCTGTAGACATAGTCGTCGTTGCCGCCGTCGACGATGTAGTTGTCACCGTCGTCGACGGTGCCGTCGACGCTGTAGTTGTCGTCGTCGTCGTCATTGCCGTCGCCGTCGGCGCTCTCGTCGTCGACACTGCCGTCGACGATGCCATCGTCGACGAGAGTACAGGCTTAATAATGACTTTTACTTCACTCCTCGTCGTCGACGACGCTACCTTCTTCGTCGACGATCCCGTCGACGATGTAGATTTTCCTAATTTCTCCTCAGGTGAAGTAGACGCTGGCTTTTTAAGCGCATGTTTAATTTTAAGGGGTGATTTTGAAGGCTCAGAACTTGTTTTCTTTGGCTGTTCCACCCCTGAAGCATGACCCTTGCTCTCCTTTTCTTTAGTTTTAGGAGATTTTGAGGGACTGCGCTCTGAAGACCCAGCAGTGGTCTTTTTAAGAGCCTTCTCAGGTTTCTCCCCTGAGGTATGAGCCTGAGGAGATCTGCCTCTCTTCTGAGATCTCCTTGAAACATTTGACGCCTCCTCACTGTCACTAGACACGACGTCCTTCCTGGTTTTAAGTTTTTGGAGCCAAATTAGCAGTCTGCCTTCACGATCCCTTAAAGTCTTATTAGAAAAGGTGCGACATACCTTACACTCCTTCGCCTGGTGGTGTGGGTAAAGGCAGTATATACAGTCCTTATGAGGATCATCAGTATATAATCTCTTCTTTGAGCAGGTGGCACAGGCCCTAAACAAGCCTTTCTTTTCTTTATCAGCCATTCTCCTAGATGATGTAGAAATTTCAGTAGAAAAAATCACCTCAATCTAAAACCAACTGTAGAATTTGAGCAGAGCTCAAAGGAGACTCCCTAGCACAACGTGCGGTAGAAAATCTGAGGGCAGAAGGTTCTCTCAGGAGTGTTCTAGAGGGTGAGAGGCTCTGATTGGCTCAGGGACTGGTTTAGTCCTTTTTTACATAACGAAGGTTATGGGTTGCAAAGGAAAATGGGCCTAGGCCTTTTTTCTGTTTGCTATGATACTAAGCAAAGCTTTTTTATGTACCGGAGACTCCCGTCTCGACGACGGGGAATGATTCAGGCATGTGAATCTATGAAAGGCTCCAATACTGGAGTAACATGAACATAGACGCATGAAAGACACGAAAATGAAAATGCTAGTTTCCCAGACAGTGCCAGTTGACGGTCATAAGAAGGGTATAACACAGTCCAGTGTTTCAACAGGTCCTGTTAAAGGGACGTGCAACTATTGTAAACAGCCAGGTCATTATGTACATGATTGTCCCGTTTTAAAACATAATATCGCCATAGGTAACACAAAAGAAAGACCAAGACCACTTAGACAGGACCAGAATGAACAAGGAACTCCGCAGCATGCACAGTCCATGCCAGCTCCGCAACAGTCTATGCCAGCTCCACCACCGCAGCCCATTGCTGCCACACAAACAACGACCCGACAGATGTATCAGACCGCACAGTATGACTATCCTGATTACCAACGATACTCATGAAACAGCCTAGAGAGGGAAGTTGGCTTACCCCTTATTGAGGTCCCTGTAGATCAAGAAGGACCTTATGTACACAGTGAACTATTAGGTCAAGATAGAAAATTCTTACTTGATACAGGGGCAAGCCGAACAACAATAAAACGTAGTGAAGTTCCAGGGGCACCCCTCTCAGGCACACAGAATATTTCCCTTGGCTTCTCAGGAAAACCTATCATTAACGAAGTAACACAGCCTCTTCCACTTACGATTGGTCCCTTGACACGAACTACAGATTTATTACTTACTAAATCATGTCCAGAAAACTTGTTAGGCATAAAAACTTTGAAAGCTCTAGGAGCTATTATATGTTGTTCTCCGGAAGGAGTAAGATTATTTTTACGTGATTTCAAAGGGCACTACGTGTCCCGAGACATGGATCACCGACTACAGACTTTACCGACACATTTATGGGCACAAGGCCCTACAGATGTTGGTTGCATGAACATTACACCATATCGAGTCACACTAAAGGCAGGAGTGGTGCTTCCACGAATGCGACAATACAAGTTACCCCCAGATGCTGTAGTGGCTTTACTACAAATCATTGACGAGCTTATTACCCAAGGAGTGGTTGTGGAAACTGACTCCAATGTATGTAATTCCCCGGTAATTCCGATTCTTAAACGAACCGATCCAACAGCCCCGCCAGTATATCGATTGGTTATTGATCTGCGCGAATTAAATACATGCATAGTACCACAATACCCCGTAGTCCCAGATATTTCTTCATTACTGACAGCCATTGATTCCGAAGCAACATTCTTTACTGTAATTGATCTCAAGAATGCCTTCTTCAGCGTCCCAATAGATCCGGAAAGCCAATACTTGTTCGGATTTAGTTTAAATGGACGAAGCTTTAAATTCACACGCGCACCTCAAGGATTTACAGAAAGCCCCAGCATTTATAGCCAAGCACTGAAACGAGAACTCGACAGTATCCACATGCCAGTCAACACTGCCCTGCTTCAATATGTCGATGATCTGCTGATCACCGCTAGAAGCGAACCTGAATGTGAGAAAGCCTCACTGACGGTATTGCAATTTTTGGCCGAAAAGGGGCACAAGGTGTCCCCTTCTAAGCTGCAATTCTGTGTCCAGCGAGTTGTTTACCTTGGTCACTCGCTGTCCAAGGAGGGAAGGCAGCTTACACCAGATCGCATCCAGCTAATTGCAAATATGCCGATACCCAAGACACAAAAGGAGGTGCGGGCTTTTATAGGCCTCACTTCATATTGTAGGCAGTGGATCCCTCAGTATGCATTTCTAGCAAAACCCCTCATTCAATTGACAACACAGGAGGCAGCCACATCGACTGTTCTCCCTTGGACTCAGGAACATACACAAGCTTTTGAAAACCTAAAGAAAGCCTTATGCCAAGCACCTGTTTTAGCAACACCATGTTACAATAAACAGTTTACACTCTTCGTTACAGAACGCGAAGGTACTGCCTTGTCAGTACTCACACAGGAACAAGCAGGATCACACAAACCATGTGCTTATTTTTCTAGTACATTAGATCCCGTAGCTCAGGCTTTGCCTGCGTGCCTGAAATCAGTGGCAGCAACAGCTTTAGCAATCAGACAAAGCGATGCCATAGTATTAGGACATCCATTGACAGTACAAGTACCACATGCAGTAGAGGTTCTCTTGAACCGCACACAAACACAACATTTGACTATAGCACGACTTACTGGTTACGAATTAACATTGTTTCAGCCACATATAGAAATCAGACGTTGTAGTACATTGAATCCTGCCACACTGTTACCTATAAATGGAACAGACCCACTTGCACATGATTGTATTGAAGTTATCACTATCACGACGAAACCCAGACAAGATTTGACAGACGTCCCATTGTCAGACCCAGACCTGACGTTGTATGTAGATGGTTCATGTATGAGGACAGGTACAGGAGAGCTAGTGGCCGCTTATGCAGTCACAACAGACACTGAAATCATTGAAACAAATCGCATAAATACCTTGTCCGCTCAAGCAGCAGAGCTCATCGCTCTGACACAAGCCTGTATTCAAGCAACAAATAAAAAAGTCAACATATACACTGATTCACGTTATGCATTCGGAGTTGTACATGACTTCGGCGTGCTGTGGCGAGAGAGAGGTTATTTAACTTCTCACGGTGCCCACATTCAGCACGGACCCCTTATTCATGCCTTATTAGATGCAATACATCTACCCACTGCAATATCAATTATGAAATGTAAAGCTCATACGAAAGTTACTGATATCATTTCTCAAGGCAATGATCTAGCTGACCGAACAGCTAAACAGACTGCTTAAACTCAAACATCCGACATGACAAAGACAATAGTCCCGACACCAACATATTGCATGACGGTTAAGGATCCCGCTCTTGACGTAATCGACATACAGACACATGCTACACCAGACGAAATAAAGAAATGGACTGAATTAGGAGGGATCCAAACGGATCAAGGATGGATGACGAAGGAAAAATCTGTGTGGTTCCTTCCTGATTCAATGGTCCAAGTCGTTATTAACACTGTACATAGTCCAGCACATCTAGGAGAAAAAGCTATGCTAGACAGCATCCAACACATTTGGTTCAACAAACATTTACGAGCAGCAGCTAAACAAAAAGTTCGTACCTGTATGATCTGTTGTCAGTTTAACCCAGGTAAAAGCATTCCCGTAGAACAGGGTGGATTTCAGCCTCCTGATCACCCTTTTGAAGTCCTCCAGATGGATTATATCCAGATGGAACGATGTCGAGGATTCAAATATGTTCTCGTAGTTGTCTGTGCTCTTTCCCGTTGGACAGAGGCATACCCGGTTTCAGATTACACTGCCCCGACTACTGCCAAACAGTTAGTTCGAGAATTCTTCCCACGGTACGGTTTACCACGTGTTGTCTACTCAGATAACGGCCAGCCGTTCGCATCCGAACTAATGAAACACGTTTCACTTTTGTTAGGCTATCAGTGGAAATTTCACTGTGTCCGACACCCCGAGGCAGCAGGTCTCGTGGAAAGACATAACCAGACCCTGAAAATTAGATTGTCCAAAATATGCAGAGAGAAAGGTGTCGACTGGGTAGTAGCCTTACCCTTTGCACTTTTTTACATGAGAATGGTAGCACACTCTCGAACAGGGCTATCCCCTTATGAAGTGATCTTCGGTAGACCACCAAATATGTGGGGGACGCCTATACCACGCAAAATAACTGATATTGACTGTAATATGCTGACAGATTACTTGGCTTCCTTGATGTCTGCACTACAATCTTGTCGTTCACAGGTAGCTGCAGCCTTTCCCGACAACACCGAGGTGAAACCCCATGACGTAATTCCAGGGGATTTGGTTTTAGTAAGGAACTTTGACCGGAAGTCTCAGCTGGATCCTAGGTGGAAGTCGCCTCAACTCGTATTGCTAACGACGAGGACAGCCGTAAAGATCGAAGGACGAAAAGGCTGGATACATTCAAGTCATATCAAGAAATTTCATGGACTACCGTCAGACGTAAACGACACACCTTGCGTGTCTTCCCCGAGTGACTCTAAACTTCCTTTGGTTGAATTGAATAACCATGAACAATACAAACTAAAACTTAGGTCTAACAAGTCAGGCAATTTGATTGTTTAAGTCCTCTCCAAGGTGAATCGGTCGAATTTGTCTCTGACATGTATCCCTTAGACCTGTATAGAGAAAGAAACAGAAGGATAAAATTGAAACGACATGCGTACTGTAAATCACTGCGTAGTCATTGCACAGTGACGTTATTAATTTTGTTTTTCCTAAGTCTTTTAATAATTACTGCAAGTATATTGTTGCACACATATTATCCTATTTCTAGACATGTTTACAATATTACTGCTGAACATTCTTTTAGTGAATTACCTCCGCATGAATTGTCTTATAGATTTGCGCTGCGCAATAACACTTTTATTAGTATGTTACATCATTCCCATCAGGTTAGCAATGCTACAAATTGTTGGATATGTGGTCGACTCCCTCCCTATCAGAACTATAAAGGAATTCTACCTCTCTTTCCATACCCGTTCACACACAACGGCTCCTGTGGAGCATGGTTTAGTTTAATTAATTCCCTAGATTCGAATTCTGCAGTTTACCAGAATAACTGGGTATGGGGAAAGCTGAACTTAGTTTTACTCAAAGCCTGCCACCCCAACAAGGAGGGACTTCCCAAAAGAACAGGAACTGATCTAGAAAATGAAGTGTATGGATTAGGTAATTTTACGCTTAATCTCATGATCCTGAATGTCGAATCCGAAGCTACTCCAATTTTGCCCGCCATGTCAGTATTTCCAGTTAAAGGTGAATTATGTGTAAGAAAGAATGGTTCCATACATATGGGCCATAGTAGATGCACCACTGTAATAGAATTTAGTGATCAAGGCAAGTCTACATTTAGAGCTTCCCGCCATTCCTACTTCATATGTGGTCAGACGGCATACATACGTTTGCCACTAGATTGGGATGGTACCTGCTACATCGGATTCCTTTTGCCACCTGTTTTCCTAGCTACTCCTGATTATCACAGAAATACTCATTTAGTACACAATAGAGAAAGGAGAGATCTCCCAATAGTCGATTACACTGAGACAGCATGGGAAAAATATACAGATTTCAATAAAGGTCTCTTTCCCTATATAGGTACAGTTACCAATAGTAAGCTGATACGTAGATTAACCAGAACCCTTGAAGCAGTAGTGAACGAAACTATTTCCGCCTTAGGCAATTTAACAGAAGAGCAGTCTGCTATGCGGATTGTTGTGCTTCAAAATCGTCTTGTCCTTGACGTCATCCTGGCCGATAGGGGCGGAGCTTGTAGGGTCATCGGATCAAGTTGTTGCATTTTCATACCAGAAAATTCGCCATCTGTATATAAAGCCATAACTCGCCTTCATAAGATTGTAAGCCAGATACACCAGAATCCAGGCACCTGGACTTGGTCCGGTTGGTTTTGGAGTGTATTATCTACCTTTGGATGGAAGGTCCTATCCTTCCTAGGTATTGGCTTCCTCATATTATTCAGTTGCTGTCTATGTCTACAATGTGGACCAGCGATCTGTGGTCTGTGTGCCACATCGTGTATTCCACCACCAAGATTTCATTGATCACGGAAGAAGAAAGAAGAACAAATGATGCTATATGAACAGATCGATGGATTGATGAAGATTGATATCTCTTAACGGGCAAGTAGGGGACAAGGAGGGAATGTGGAAATATGGATTTTTCTGGTCAGTTATGTCCCCTATCTTGGACCCCAACGGTTTCATGTATAAATCACAAGTACATGTATGTTCCCTCCAGTTCCAGTTATGAAGACGCAAACACATGTGCGTCCACCGCCAACATGTCCTCTTTCAGATCCGCCATGAATGGGCTGGATATTCCATTTATAAGTATGAAAGGCCACCGGCTTTATATGGTTCACTTATGACATTTTACAGTCCAGGCAAGTAGGCCCTGATTCTGCCATCAAGCTTTTCCTGCCTTCTGCCTCTGAAAGCTCCAGTCTGAGCTCACATCTGTATCCATGAACTTTGTCCTCATTCTCTGCGCGGCTAACGGTGCCTGACATCAGCCTGTTGCCTGCCAAAAACTGTATTTCACCTTCGAGATTATCTGCTTCGCTCCCTACCCAATGCATTCCTGTCTAGTAGTTTAAGTAAACATTCTTCCAGCTACCGAGCAAAAGGCCCGGCTTCTCTATCTTTATGCAAGTAATTCATAGCCCTGTCACTATGGAAGATTTCGGCCCTCGCATCTAGTGTAGACACTTAGACGCTTGTACACGCACTAATAGTCAGTATAGTCAGTATAGAATAAGATTCTACTCTAAGAGACCTCTCTTCTGGATAACATAGTTCTCTAAACATAGGATGTTAGATATGATTTGGGATTAGGTTGACTTGACCCTCCAGACTTCTGTCGCCACATGTAGAGCTAAATGTCAAGTCCCCTTCTCCCCCTAGTTGCACGTCAATCACACGTCATGCTGCTGCGCGCGCATTTCTGCCAAGTATTTCTGCTGACATTGCGAAATTCTTTCATGGAACCACCCTATTATGACATCATACCTGATGACGTTCTTTAGTTACGCCCAGTTACACCCACTCTAGCTACGCATGTATGTTTTATCTTTACTATCAATTGTTACGCCTCCTGCATTTGCTTCACTGTAATGCCTGTTGTATAAAAATGATTACTTGTCAATAAAGTAACGTCTTCACTTCCTGAACCTTCGTGGTGATGGAATATGGAGCGCCAATTTAAATTGATTCTGGAATAAAGCCCGTTCCGAACCTCTAATACCACTGATTCTGCCTCTTATTTTACTGAGCTATTGTTATAGATTTTTCCGCATCAAATTAAGTCCCGGTAATTAAATTATTTACCACAATTCTTTAGCTCACTTCGACACCCCAGTTCAGACACAGCTGTATGCAAATCAGTCTTGCCTTCGCCACCTCAGTTTAGACCCAGCTATATGCAAATCAGTCTTGACCCTGTGCCTCATGGAAACAGTCCAGCCCGAACTGCCAAGCCAGGTCTTCCTGAACCGGAAAGAAGCATCCTGGGATTGAATTCTGGGTAACACCCTTCATCAGCCAGGCTAGCTTGAATCCAGTGGCAAAGTGAGCAAGGGACCCACGTCTGGGCATACACTGCCAACTTAGGGCGAACAAAGCAAACACAAGGAGATGATGGACGGAGCGCTGAAAATTTTCAGACACTCACCCCAGTCACAGATCTGGGTTGAATCCATCATTCTTTAGCTCACTTCGCCACCTCAGTTCAGACCCAGCTATATGCAAATCGGTCTTGACCCTGTGCCTCATGGGGACAGTCCAGCCCGAACTACCAACCCAGGTCTTCCCTGAACCAGAAACAAGCATCCTGGGACTGGTTTCTGGGTAACACCCTTCATCAGCTAGACTAGCTTGAATCCAGTGGCAGAGTGAGCAAGGGACCCACGTCTGGGCATACCCTGCCAACTTAGGGCGAACAAAGCAACCACATGGAGATGATGGACTGAGCGCTGAAACTTTTCAGTCACTCACCCCAGTCACAGATCTGGGTTGAATCCATCATCATTCTTTAGCTCACTTCACCACTTCAGTTCAAACCCAGACTAATTTTAGAAAAATATACCTTGTTTGTATTTTTTTGCAGAGGTCAAAATTGGAATTCAATCCAATGCTATCCAACGGAGACATGGGGTGCTTGGAGCCACACTGCTTGCAGGTAAGTAGATCGATTGCAAGGGCCAAGCTTTCGAGGTTAGGTCAACCACAGGGGGGAGTCACAAAGCAGCAACAAACATACACCACCAGTGGCCAGGTACAGGGGGCAAATTCAACATCGGGCGCCCAATGCATCTCAATAGGGATTCTTCTTGCAGCAGAGGGGCTGCAGGGGGGGGGGGCACCAGAGGTTGTAGGAGGAAGACCAACGATAGCAGAGGATGTAGGGGGTTACAGGAGCAATGTTGGTTCCGCTAACCAAGGCCCAGGGGCTTCGGGTGCAGGGGTGCCTTTCGACAGAGTTTTCTTATCGGAACCGGTTGTGGTCGGGGTAGCCTCTGGATTCACACTGCAGTGGCCATAGTGGAGCGCAGGAGAGGTCAGCCAATGCAAACTGAGGTCAGGATCGCCAGGGAGAATTCACTGCACAGATTAGCAACTCAGACTCAGTGCGCAGAAAACGCGGATCCGCAGTCCCTGGAGTAGGTTTTTTCAGGCAAGGTCCGCTGTCCAAGGGAGATTGGAGTCTTTTTCAAAGGCAGCAGTCCTCCCAGGGGTTTCAGAGCTTTCGCAAGTTTGCAGAAGCGGGAGGCAGGCAAGTCGGGCTGAGGCCTAGACAGTCGTCGTCTTCAGCCTTCTCTGCATGGTTGTCCTCTTTCTTCTTAGGTCGTCGCAGATCTAGTTTCTAGTTCTGGGGAGCCACCTAAATACTAAATGTAGGAGGTGTTTTAGGGTGTAGCAGGTAGGACCAATGGGCACCTTACCTGGGGTGGCTACACCCTTTGTTATGCCACACTCCTGTGGGAGGGAGGCATAGACCTAGTCCTGATTGGAGGATTCTCCTCATTTTTATGATGGCGGGGACTGAAAGTTGTGCTTCACCTTGCCTTCCCCACCTTAGGGGTGGGGTTGCCAGAGGTGGAACACCTCCTATTCTTTTGAATTTTTCCCGCAAGTTTTTCCCGCCCAAAGTGGGGGTGTAAACCAGGGGCTGCCATCTGCTGCTAGCAGCACAGGCTGGGGGTCGCATTACAAAAGCAGCAGGCCTTTGAAGCTTCCCTCTTTGAGCACTGGCCCATTCTAGGGGAGGAGGTATGACACCTCTGCCCAGGAGGTGCATAGTTTATGGTCCCAGAGAGCAGGGGCTCTCTACCCAGGGGTCCAGAAACATGTCTGGTGGTGGCTGGCTGCCTATAGCCAGTCAGAGACCACATCAGGTTTAGTAGGTTTTCAGGAGGCACCTGAGGTGCCCTCTGAGTACATGGTACAATAAATCCCACAATAGCATCAGTGGGGATTTATTGTGAGGAGTAGTTTGGCACCAAACACTCCTGTGTTCAATGAAGCCATCATGGTGCTGTAGAACCTGATCTGTCAAGTTCTCAGTCCATGACTCTTTATGGCTTTCCTGGTACTTACAACATTAGGAAAATGGACCTCAATATTGTAGGGGCATATCTGCTCATGCAGATATGCCCTCACCTGTGATATAGTGCACCCTGCCTTAGGGCTTTGAGGCCTGACACAGGGGTGACTTACCTATACCTACAGGCAAGCTGGGTGGCATGGCACCCAGACAGGGTGTCATGTTAACATTGTCGTTTTCTCCCTCACTGGGGCATGCAAGAAGCAAGGCAGTGGTACGGACCCAGTGAGGGGGGACCCTCTTCATCTCCCAGGTCCTAAGTACCCAGGGTACCATTTACTAGGGACTTATAGGGGGGTGGAAGTACCAGTTGGGGGTTGGTTTTTAGGCCAGAGGCACTGGCACAGAGAATCGGATTGGCAGGAACCCTGTGCACTGCATTTGAAACCACATCCAAACCAGGCAAACGTGGAACGGATATAGGGGAAACATCTATACGCCTCCGGAGTCAGATCGTGAATCAGACGAGGATATGTAATGTAGCTGAAGTCATAACTGTGCCAAAGTGGAAAACATATATTGATTGACTGTAACTGATTGACATCATGATTGTAAAATTGTATATGCAGATCACTGTTGTTCTAATAAAAAGTTAAAATAAAATAAAAAAACATGCCAAAAAGGCACTTACTCACACATACCAAACCACAATTCTGTTCCTGCTGCAGGCATAGACCTTCTTAGTAGAGGCACGCCGGCTACCAGAATAACATTGTAGACTTCAGAAGGAAGGTCAAAAGCTATCAACTGTGCCCGCTCAGTCTCTGCGCAAGAAGGCAGAGGGTGTGCAGGTTCAAGTGCAGAATCCTTCCCTGTTGCTGCGACAGAAGATGCTCCCAAAGAAGAAACTTGACAGGAGGACTGATGCACATGCTCAATAGCTCGGGATACCAGATACTCTCTGTGCCCAATCCAGAGCCACAAGAATGACTTTGGCCCAGTTGTTCCTGATCTTCTTGAGAACTCTGGGTAGGAGTTGTATTGGTGGAAAGGTATACAGGATGCTGGAGTTCTACTCGAAAAGCAGCTCCAAGCGACAGCCGCCTTGGAAACACCAGCGCACAAAACTGATGGCAGTGCACTTCTCGACGGTAGTAAACAGGTCTAACCAAGGCTGTTGTTATCCGCAAGGCATCGAAAGCTGAGTGTGTCCACACTTGGAGCTCAGAGAGCCTGCCTGGTGTTAAATCACCGGGGAATTACCCTGATGTTCCAGCCATGTCCAGAGATGCAGTGCCTCTTGACAAAGGGTCCATGACCCTGCCCTGCCTTCCCCTTATCAAAATGGAGAAAGGCTTTCAATGCCAACTGGATCGCCCAGAGCTCCAGCAGGGTGATGTGAAGCCCAGCCTCCGCAGGAGACCAGAGTGCTCTGATCCCACCTCTTCCAGTTGGCTGCCCTAGCCCAGGAGTGATGCATTTGTCAATGCAGTCAACTGTGGCTAGAGAAATGTGAGGGATTTGCCACTGATCCAATTACAGGTCATCAGCCACTATTGCAGATCTTTTGCAGTTCCTCCCGAAGCCTGAACCATGTTGGAGAGATTCCCCTGATGCCATGCCAACTGAAAATCCAGGACCCACTACAGGGCCCTTATATCCCAACAGGCATATGTCACAAGAGGGATCCTGGAGGATATGAGGCCTTGCAGCCTCAGTGTCAGAATCACTGAAATCCAGGATAGAGGCTGAAACATCGGAACCGTCACCTGAATATCCCGGACTCGCCACTCAGGAGGATAGGCCCGAAACGGCAAGGTGTCAATAATAGACCAGATAAAAGGAAGCATCTGAGAGGGAGTCAGTGTGACTTGAGCACGTTTACAGTGAACCCCAGTGAATGTACGATGTCTGCCATGGTCTGAAGGATGGGAAACGACTGCCTAGGGCAAGCTCGCCTTGAACAGCCAATCATCAAGGTTGGGGAAGACTGACCTCCACAGATGTGCTGCAACCACCGCCATCAACTGAAGGTTGATGGTAAGGCCAAAAGGAAGCACAGCAAATTGAAAGTGCTATTGGTCCACCATGAACTGCAGGTAATGTCTGTGGACAGGCAGAACGGGGCTGTTGAAGTATGTGTCCTGCAAGTCCAACGCCACAATCCAGTCTCCAGGATCCAGGGAAGACAGGACTTGAGCTAATGTGAGCATTCTGAACTGCTATTTCAGGAAAGAGCTGAGAAGGCGCAGATCTGGAATAGTGTGGAGGCCTTCGTCCTTATTGGGCACCAAAAAGTAGTGAGAATAATAACCAAAACCTACTTCTGATGCAGGCACCCTCTCAATGGCTCCCTTGGCCAAGAGAGCTAACACTTCCTGAAGGTGTAAGGACAGATGATCTTCTTTGGCTTCAGTGGAGTCCCCTGCTTGCTCAGGCCCTGAACTGACTCTCCTGGACTTGAAAAGTCCCTTGGACCTTGCTGGTCCCAATGTTACGCTTTTTCGTTACCACATCTGTTGCTGCTGCCAAGGCTTGTTGCTGCTCCCGCCGGATACTGACCCCCTGGTTCTCAACTTCTAAAGTGGGACAGCGCGTGAACGGCTCCTGGTCTTTCACAGCGTCGCCTGGTCTCCACAGCTGCAGCGACAAGGTCACCCTCAACTCTCCTGCATCTTCCGTTATCGGTGGTCATTGGTCATCCGTGCCTCCTGGTCACTTCTGAGTGGCATAGATTCTGTCCCCTCTGCTTGCAGGTACTCCTCTTCTAGAATCCATCCTTGGGTTCCACCGAACTCTTTCAACTTCTTCACCAGAGGCATCTTTACTGAAGTCCTCCATTGTGGTCTATGGCAGTTTCCGACGTCACTTCGCACCTATGACCCAACTTTCCTGGTGTAGGTATCCTGGTTCCTGGGATATCCACGGGTGGGGCGACTTTCTAACCTTCCATTTTCCATTTAGTTTCTTCACGGTCCACTGCGATGGGTCCTTCGTCTTGAAAACGGCAACCAGGAATTTCCCATTGACTTGCATTAAGTAAGCGGCTGTGTTTCCACTCTGCACATAGCCTCCATGGGGTTCCTGGGTACTACCTTGGGTGGTTCCTTGGGTCCCCAGCTTTTCTCAGTTTTCTGGACCAAGTCTCGGCTTTGGTCGCAGTTCGCATTCCACTTCTTTAGTGTTGGGTCTGGTCTCCCCCTGGAGACCACTGTAAATTTGTGCTTACTTACCTGTTTCCATTTGAAATACTGTGTGTATTGTGTTGATATCTCCGGGTAGGAGATATACCAATGTGTTAGTGAGTGTGTATAATAAATATAAACCTACACTATATGATTAGTTCTGGTAAAACAAGCTGCTTAACACTCCTCCTGGACTAAGCCAATGCACAGAGCCTCCTTGGGGTTCCTGGGTACTTACCTTGGGTGGTTCCTTGGGTCCCCAGCTCTTCTCAGTTTTCTGGTCCAAGTCTCGGATTCGGTCGCAGTTCGCATTCCACTTCTTTAGTATAGGGTTTGGTCTCCCCCTGGAGACCACTGTGTATTTGTGCTTACTTACCTGTTTCCATTTGAAATACTGCGTGTATTGTGTTGATATCTCCGGGTAGGAGATATACCAATGTGTTAGTGAGTGTGTATAATAAATATAAACCTACACTATATGATTTGTTCTGGTAAAACAAGCTGCTTAACACTCCTCCTGGTCTAAGCCTCAAGGCTGCTCTCCACAGCTGCCACTTACAGAGAGCTTTCTAAGGTTGTCTAAGACCACTAAAATCACCATAAGTGTTGTCTGGATTAGTTCAAGGTGCTTCACTTAAATAAGTGTGCACCATATACTAAGACAGCCTCCTACAAGATGTCTTCTGTGTCATCAAGGGAATGCTATTTTACATAGGAGTGATCAGACCCCTCCTATTAGTCTTCATCTCCACGCCAGTCGAATAAAAAAGGCACTAGCTCCAACTCTGAGGGCATGATTCCAGTTTGGGCCGGCGCTGGATGAAGCTTGTCTGGCTCCATGTCAGAGTCCGAAATGGCAATGGTGCTGTTGTGAGACGTCAGCGTTGCCCAGAGTGTCGGTACTTGAGTGAATGCCAAGCAAGGCCATAGGCAGCACTGAACTGGAAACAAGGGGTTTGACTGGCGCCGAGGGCGAATCAGCTGATAAGAATCCAGTGGGACCCCTCCAAAACCCATGGGGCCCAAAGGTGCTCCAGTGGGGCAGGCCACCAAAATATGAGGTGCATGGCCTCATAAAACGCTTTTAGTTGGTGGTGGTCACTCAGGCTCAGTCAGGGAGGTGTGGAGGGGACACTGGAGCAGGCTTCGCAGAGGAGCGAGGCCTGGCGTGCCAACGCTCTTGTGCCTTATCTGAGAATGTAGACAGATGCAGCAAAGTCAAAGACCTCTTGAACTTCTTTTTGAAGGAGGACTTACCCACCGAATGGGATAGAATCGACAACTGTCAGGTGCAGCCCAGTAGGCGGTCCTGGGAGCTTCCCTGTAAAGGGATCATGAACGTTGCGAAGTCGTCAGACGTCGGACAGTAAGGAGCTTGACACTGTAGTCCTAGTAGGTCTTGAAGTTGTGGTCCCTCTTCAAGCACCACAGACAAAACAAGTGTGGGTCTGTCACAGACATCTGCCTGTGACAGGCACCAAATTGTTTGAAACCCATTGGTTGATTGGGGACATCATTATCACACCAGGAGAATACATTCTCAAATAAGTGTCAGAAAAAAGTTGAGAAAAAAAAAGTCAAAAAGTGACTTAGGGGTAGCTCTTCACAGGTCTGCGGTATCTGGCAGGAAATGAAAAACTGACTTCAGTGCGCTGGTGTGGCACCTATATACGCACTGCGCAAGTCACTTCTAGCGCGGACAACAGTAAAGAACTCTTCGGCATCGTCAAAGAACTCTCAAACCCCAGGACCTGCTCCAACGAACCCCCTCCGTCACAAGAGCTCTGCAACTCCCTCGCCACCCACTTCAACCGCAAGATAGAAGAAATTCACAACAGCTTCAGCCCCAAACAGACCGCAGACACCCACGAACCCGACGCCTTGAGCAACACCAACCTCCTCCACACCTGGACCCTCGTCAACGAAGAAGACGTCACTAACACCATGGCCTCCATCCACTCCGGATCCCCATCGGACCCCTGCCCTCACCACATTTTCAATAAAGTTAGCATCATCATCGCTCCCCACCTCTGCAACACCATCAACAGCTCCTTCGAGTCAGCCACCTTCCCGGAAATCTGGAAACAGGCAGAAGTCAACGCACTACTGAAGAAGTCCAAGGCGGTCCCAGATGACCCGAAGAACTACCGGCCGATCTCCCTCCTCCCCTGCCCAGCCAAGGTCATCGAAAAAGTCGTCAACACCCAGCTCTCCCGCTTCCTAGAAGACAGCAAGGCACTTTACACCTCCCAATCCGGATTCCGAAAAAATCACAGCACCGAGACCGCACTCATCGCTGCCACAGGCGACATAAGGATCATGCTCGACAAAGGAGAAACCGTAGCACTCATCCTGCTGGACCTCTCTGCCGCATTCGACACGGTATGCCATCACACCCTCCGCACACGACTCCACAACGCCAGAATCCGCGACAAGGCTATCAACTGGATCTCATCATTTCTCACCGGCAGAACCCAGAGAGTCCGCCTTCCGCCATTCCTGTCTGAGGCCTCCAAGATCATCTGTGGCGTCCCTCAAGGATCCTCCCTCAGCCCAACGCTCTTCAATGTCTACATGGCTCCTCTCGTCAATATCGCTCGGACACACCACATCAACATAGTATCATACGCAGACGACACCCAGCTGATCTTCTCCCTCACGAAAGACCCCACTACTGCCAAAAACAACCTACACAACTGACTAAACGCCATCTCTAACTGGATGGAATCAAGCCGCCTCAAGCTAAACACCGATAAAACAGAGATCGTCATCTTCAGCTCCAACCCCTCAGCATGGAACGACTTCTGGTGGCCCAACTCCCTAGGCACCGCACCCTCACCCACCACCCACGCTCGCAACCTGGGCTTCATCTTGGACTCCACTCTCAGCATGACTCAGCAGGTCAACGCAATCTCCTCCTCCTGCTACAACATTCTCCGCATGCTCCGCAAGATCTTCAAGTGGATCCCCGTCGAGACCAGAAAAACCGTCACCCACGCCCTGGTCAGCAGCAAATTGGATTACGGCAAAGCCCTATATGCAGGAACAACGGCCAAGCTACAAACCAAGCTACCACGTATCCAGAACTGCACGGCCAAGCTACAAACCAAGCTACCACGTATCCAGAACTGATCCGCCCGCCTCATCCTTGACGTCCCACGCCGCAACTACATCTCCTCCCACCTCAGAGACCTACACTGGCTACCCGTACCGAAAAGGATCACCTTCAAGCTCCGCTCCGCCAACCATGCTCTCGCCACCATCCCCCGCATCCGCCTCACAACCGCCGGAGGAAGATCCTTCTCACACCTTGCCGCCAAAACCTGCAACTCTCTACCACTCCAGCTACGCCAGACCCAGGACCTCCTAACTTTCAGGAAACGCCTCAAAACATGGCTTTTCGACCAGTAGCATCCCCTCTCCCCAGCGCCTTGAGACCCTAACGGGTGAGTAGTGCGCTTTATAAGTATATTGATTGATTGATTGATTGATGCAAAGCCAATTGGCGCCACCTACCAGGGTGCAGGGATACTGCTCAAAAATGTCCGGATCCAGTCTGACACCCAGGAAAAATTCAACGGTACGTAATCTGCAGCTAGGAGTCTTTATCAGATAAAACAGTTGTAAAGACTGTTTCTGCAAAAAGGTCCCTGTTACACTGTAGAAAACCTGGGCTCTGAAGTAAAATCCAACTCAATCCCTCATGAAATTGGTATTGTGGCCAACTCCAACAGGGTACTCAGAATGAGGCTACGAGTTCTCACATGAGTTTTCTTTAGCACAAATGACCAACATTCACTATACACTCCTTAAAAAATATTGTACATTCTATATAGTCTAAATTAACCAATACACAGGCTCCATTCAAGTTTGTTTAAATGTTTGTTTTCTTCTTAATCCTTTTTTAATGTTTTTCATTTTCACATATTTTCTTTTACTGTAGCCAACGCATTTCGTCTCTTTCCAGAGACTTCTTCAGGGCTTTTCAGTGTCCTCACACCCATACTTGTTACGTGTGAATGAAAGACTCTTGTATGGAATGCAAGCTCATTTTGCCCTTAATTCATGTCTGTCCTATTCCTACGGTTCATTCACATAAAAGGGTTGTCATCAGTAAATCTGGTTCCTGCCCATGTTGGCATCAGAATCTATGTCACTCTTCCTTACATCCAACGTGGCGTAACAAACATCAGTTTCAGTAACGCACTGGCTACATTGAAAGAAAATATGTGAAGAAGAACATTAATAAAGGATTACATTAAAAAAAACTTTTAAACAAACTTGAAGTGAGTCTGTGCATTGTTTAATTTAGACTATATGGAATATACAATTAGTTTTTAGGAAATGTCTATTGAGTGCTGGTCATTTGTTTTAAAATAACTTGGGGATTTATATCCCCATATGGAGGTTTAGAAGGGTAATTTTCCAGATCTGAGCACCACTTGCTATTGCTGATATTATATCCACTCAAGGTGATAGGTGTGGTTTAGAAGTCTCATCGTCATTTTGTAAATCACTTTGAGTACTCACATGAGCCCTGCTTGCATCAGTGCTGAAACAAATAACCACACACTGCCAGCTCCCTTACTGCACAATTAGCAATCATATGAAATCTCAGGAGTGGTCATATACATACATTTAACTGACTCACCTCACAGTAGACCGAGCAGCGTACAGCCTGAGCTCTACATGTTAAAGAGGGTGGTCAGAAAGGGACAGTACATATCATTAATCTGAGCTGTCATATGCATCCTATTCTGAAGATTATACAACGTGCAGCAATACAGACCCTTACTGTCAACACAAACTGGAAAAGCACAACAGCCTGCTTCCCACTGTTCGAGCTTTGCAGTGAATGCCTGACCTGAACTGAAGGGTTTTTGCTGATGAATGTTGGTACCTACCTCCTCTTTTAGCAGTTCGTTGGTTCTCGTCGACATGGGATGGCTTTCAAAAACAGAGGGCACGGATGGGCTGCTCACCTAAAGGGAAATGTAGACAGAAATATAGGTTACTGATTCACATCAGACAATATATGTGTCACCGCAAAATGAAGGTGAGCAAGGGCAATGTAACGTAACTGTAACCATCGGTTTGCAACTTGCAAATGTGCAAGATAAATGCTGTATACATATTTACAAATGAATAATCCATATGTACTGGTATACTCTAACCTTGATGTGCACTACCCAATTGGACTAAAATCTATGGGCTGCACAAACGCCTGTAACATAACAATAGCAATATAGGATTAGTAAACAAACTATACATTTTGTGTGAAATTGAACACTTGATTACCAGACTATAATACAGACAGAATTGTCAAACACAGAACCCGTAGTGAGGCCTGAATTAGGTGTGGACCCGAGTTTTCAGACACCTATGTTGCGTTTGGGTCAGAATTCCAAGTTGTGTGCAGTTTACCGCACCCAGCAATTATCAGTAGCAATATAGTTAGCACCCTTCATTAAATATTGGCAGGTCAGAATTTCCGATGGGAAAAGAGTATGGTATTTACGGTGACATGCAGATTTTAGGACAGAAAGCACCACAACAGGTGTATGCTTGGTCAAAAACTCAGAATATGTCTAATTTATTACACCTGGCAAAGTACAAACACCCAGAGAGTCGGATTTTATCAGGAGCGATAAATAGCACCTCTACCCCGCCATGGCACAAGTAATCAGAAGCTAGATTGCCTGATCGCTCCATTTTAGAAGACTATGATGTTTCCAGTCCTGAGTATTCAGATTACAAATTGTTCCCGGTCACTTAAGCCAAATTAGTTCAGGTAAAACACATAAAACTCACCAGTCCCAGAAAGCATTTTTGTTCAACAACAGCCCAAGACTTTAATAGGATGATGCGATATTTGCATTTTTCTGTACCCTCTTTGCATTTCATATATTCATAAACTCATGTATATGAGAGCATTATAAGTATGTGCTGTATTTAGTATATGATGCACATGTACAACATATAACGCTTGCTTTTTTAAAAATAGTTTGATAAAGCATCTCTTATTTATAATAACATGATTCATGCATAACAAAATTTAAAGGTCCAACAGACTTTAGACTTAATGTGCTAATTCTTGCATTTTATGTGACTCATCAGGAGGTCTGCCCTTTTCAAAATAGTCAGAAAAGTGTATTTAAGCCTGTAATAGAGAAGTACTAGGCAGAGAAATCTTCAACTTCCCTGAAGGTTGGTTCGTGCGAGCTGCTGTAAACATTCCTAGCTAAGGATACCGGCTTTTCAGATCAGGAGCTTCAGATCTGCTTAGGAAAGCCATATCTGAGAAAGAAAGCGACTTTCAAGTACAGAAGCTATCTAAATCACAAGTCTGCACTTCATCTAAGGTATGCAGGCAAAAGGCCACCAAAAGAAACTCTTGGCAATATTGCTGCTAAGACAGTTTAGATAGGGGCTAGAAGGGAGAGGTCGGTTAAAAACAACTGATTCCATCATTTGATGCAATGAATTATTAAAACACCATCACAAAGTTGAAATTCTATTTAATATGTTGCTTATTAATTACTTTTGTCACCATTGTTTGTCTTTATAGTTACAGCTATAAATATCTGTTAGATTGGGACTTTAATTTTAATAAAGTCTTTAAAATGTACAGTGTGGATTTCTTGTATCCCTCAATGTGAAAGGAGTTTCGGAACTCACTAATACAACAAATAATCTTATATTCTGAAAGGACTGATCTTTGCCTGGAATACACCATCCATTTGTAATGTGTAGGTGGTCTGTCGATTACAATCCACCAGACACCCTGCCTCAAATTGGTAAACTGGCTTTGACCCCGTGCTTAGCCAGGGAGTCTAGAAGTAAAAAAACGGGGCCGTATTTTGCGAAGATGCAAAAAAGAAAATCAAGCATCAAGGGGAGTTCTGTTGAGATGGCGCAATCTGGAAAAATATAGAGCGTAGGTGTAATCGCTGTACGAAGGACAAAGTACACAACTATTTAAGGGTTTATGCAGAAGAGGGACAAGAGCAGCAAGAGAATATTCAAGAAGTGGCAGGTACCATAGGAAATAAACTCTAAATAGGACACAATATACTTACTGTATGGTAATAAAAGCAGGCCTGACCTTCAGCTATGACAAAAGGGTTGTTCACAGCCTAAAACATGCATCTTTTGGAAGTCTGAGACAGCATGGCTGTATTGAAAACAAACATGACTGACAAGGAGGGGCAAGATGAGGAGAGAAAGAAGAGTCACAGCAGCCAGCCTCATTTCCATTTTTTTCTAAGGTTGCCTACCATGAATAAATGACAAATAGAGGGGATGCTGCTGATAGTCTTCACTAAGGATATCTAGGCCTAAGACTTGTGAGGCTTTTTTCTGGGTCCTTGTACAGTAGCCACTTGTCAATATCTGTGCTCGCGTTGTCATGTACCACAGCTGACAAACTGCCTTCGATACTACGGAATTGCAGCTGGAAAAAAATCCCTGTTCCAGATGACTCTCCCAAAAAGTCGAAGGGTCAAAGCATACTCCAGGAGTTGGCAGCACATTTAGAACTCCAATACAACATGACACAGTAATCACATATAATAAATTCAATGTCCAGGGCTGTTAAAATGAATGTCCATAAAACAAAGTACGGGATTCCAGCATCTTTGGCCGGGGAGTTATGACCCCAAATTGATTTTCACAGTTTCCACACAGATGCTTTATACTTCAAATGACACAAGTACCTGTGGACGTTAGCCTATGAAGGAAAGATTGGAGAATGTTGTCCGCCTTTGGGAACACACACGGCTCAATATCCTTGCCATAGCTTTGTTTACAGCTCTGGTCAATGGAACTAAAGATGTCAGTTATGATAAGTCTGCTCTTTAATATAGTTTCTCAGCCTACCTGCACACCACAGGCATCAACGGAGTGAGTTGGGAGCAAGCAGCTGTGAATTAGCCACAAATCCCAACAAACACAAAAATGTTTGAAGCACACACCGCCGGGATCACATCCACAGAAAAAGTATGCTTTTAGGAGACGAAACGACAGGGCCAAAGTCTTAGTTCAAGCATTCAGTTAAGAGTGGTTACCAGACTCTCGTGGTCACTGGAAAGGGGTGGAGCACTGTTCAATGCACAATCTGTTACTGTTCAACTGGTCTTCATTGGCCAAATCAGAAACAGGGGGGAGTTCTAGTGCTGGAAGTGAGCTAGATACAACAGTAGGCGCCCTGAGAATAATAAACATTTGGGACCGGTAACTCGTAATTTTCATGTGCTGGAAGTACTCCAGGATATCCAAAAGCATCGGGGGAGCTAGGATTAAGTGAAGGGTCCATTCACATCTTTAATCCTCCACAAAGGCCAGGGCGATGGTTAATTTAGATCCCGAATCAGGGATCTACACCACACCCAACAAGAATACTATTTTACAAAGACCAGGAATGTTATGGAGCAAGTCAGAGTGATGCAGGCTGACCACATTCACAAAGTGCTGCCCCATCTACCGTCAGTCCTTGACCTCGACCTCACAATAAGGTAGAAGTGGTTAGGTTTGGTCTGGCCATCAAGGTCCCTGTGGCCTAAATCTTAGAAACAACCTCCATGCAGGCTTCAGTCAGATGGTCCCTTCATCTCAAGCTTTTGTTCAAGGGCAGTTTCTGCATCCACCAATGATGTAAAGTGTTCATCTTCTACTGGGGCAGGTATCAACAGAGTAACAAGGAAAACAGTAACTTGCAGAGCTCTGTTACAAGTTGGACATCTGTGCTAGTAGTGTAGATTTTCTCTAAATGCGCACATAAACACAACCTACTGACTGTACTGCACTAAACAAAGATGTCTGTATTTATCTAAAACTAAGCACAATGGCACTAATATCAGGGCTAATCAGGATGGAGTAACAGGTTTAAAAAATCATAGCCCCCAACTAAGAACATCTATAAAGAACTTCCTCCGGGATCAAACGTAAAAGTGAAAGGCATCAACTGGATGAGAAAATATAGATTCATAAGGGGGTGGTGCACACTCCCTGAAGTGCGGTCTTTAGGATTTCCAGACAGTCCTTGCCAGAGTACAAAGTATGGCCGTGGAGTGCAAATTCGGCCTCATACAATTCAGACACTAAGGATATTGAGGAGTATGTAAACTGCTGAAAGAAACTGTACAGGGGCACAATTGCTGCGGGATCTCCGAGGTCTTCCTCAAGGACTGCTCCTAAAACAGTCTACGGAATGGAATGGCCATGTGCAAGTTCCATGCAAAATATTTGCAGGGCACACCACACGTACACCTTAACATCCTCAACACTACACAACACACTTATTTACATTGTTTTGTAAAGCACAAACTAGGTCATATGAGGTTGGGAACACTGTACAACAGTAGTACGCTGATGATGTTCGTCCATCGTTGTCGACAAAGACCTCGACATCTCATTGATTGGTTGACCAGGCTCGGTGTGTCAGAAGATGACAGAGTAGTTCGATTCAGGCATGGAACGTCCTGGAACATCCTGCCACACGTCAGGCAGACATGTGATGACACTGTCGGTGATGTGCGGGCAGCTCTGGGCTTGCGCAGCTGACACTAGCAGTATGCCTTGCCTCAAAGGTTTGGCAGCCTTTGTGAATGAGAATGTCCAATGCTGGTTGGTTTTGTGCGAGGGTGTACCTGGTGAAAGGTGTTGACCTCGAGGGACTTCAGGGAGGCCTTCAGCCTGTCCCTGAACCACTTCTTTTGGCCTCTATGGCTGCGCTTTCCTTGAGTGAGTTCTCCGAAGAAGAGGTGTTTGTGGATGTGCTCATCTGACATTCTGACAACGTGCCTGGTCCATCTGGTCTAGGTTTTCATCAAGTGTATAAACTGACAGCAGATTGACTCTGGAAAAGTCTTCAGTATCCGGAACTTTTTCCTGCCATCTGATTTTCAGAAGCTTTCACAGCCAGGGCATGTGGAAGTGATTGAGCAGTTGTGCATGACTCCGGTACACAGTCCACTTTACGCAAGCGTACAAAAAAGTTTAAAGCACCATTGCCCGGTAGACCTTCAGCTTCATTGGTAGGCTGATCCCTCAACGTTCCAAAACGTTGGAACACAATCTGCTGAAGGCAGATCTGGGTTTCATAATTCTACAGTTTACTTCAGCATTGATTGACACTGCTCAGGAAAGGTTAATGTCCAGGTACGTGAAGTGGTCCAATGCCTGTAGTCGGTACATTTACAGTGACAGATGGTTCTGGGTACACAGCGTGGGGTGCTGGCTGGCACATGACCTCAGTCTTCTTGATGTTGATGGCGAGACCAAAGTTGCTGCATGCAGATGAAAACATATCCACACTGGCTTGCATTTCTGCCTCTGTACTAGCATTCAGAGTACAATCGTCGGCCAAGAGAAAGTCTTGCAGCACCGTTTCCTTCTATTTGTTGATGGCACACAGTCTACTCAAACAGAAGAGTTTTCCATCAGTTAAGTGCTTAAGGCCTACTCCTTCAGCGCAGTGCTGGAAGGCATCAGTCAGAGTGGCAAAGAATATCAGCGTGGGTGCTAGAACACACCCTTGCTTGGCGCCGATGGTGACTGGAAAGGCCTCAGATGTGTTTTACATTTTTTGTTTTTCTTTTATTCAAACATATAAATGTTACAGACATTTGGGCAGTGTCAAACTATATAGTACAATTACAGGACTATAGTTCTAAACAAATCAGTAGTAGACCAGTGCAGAGCAAGTTTATGTTACATCACTTAAGGTTATTGCAAATACGGTGTCGTATACAACAGATTCGCTAGCCACATGTACACAGATTACAATGCTGTGAGATTGTTCATTAGACCATATAAACATTATCGGGCATTTCATTTACCAAGATCTTTTGGCACAAGAGTGTAACAGATATGAGTGTACAGCACCTACGGGAGGTGCATGCAGGTGGAGGTGTGTATCGGAGCGATGAATGGGGCTGTATTAGTGGTTATGTGTCTGCGGCTGGCGCAGAAGTGTCCGATGTTCCCATGTATTTCTCCCTAAGCCATGCCACAAATGGCTCCCAGATGTCTTTCGGGCGGAGTGCCATGGGCATGAGGTCCCAGTTCGCAGCCAGTTGCTTAAGGCCTCAGATGTTTCACTGTCATACAGGACACGAGCCATTATACTGTCATGAAGTTGCCGTACCATTGGTATGAATCGGTCAGGACAGACACATTTCGACATGATCCTCCACTGTCCCTGGGGGTTGACAGAGTCAAACGGTTTTGGGGGTCCACAAAAGTTGTGTAGAGTTAACGATTCTGCTCTTGACACTTCTCTTGCAGTTGATGTGCTGCCTAGATCATGTCAATGGTTCCAAGTACCTTGCGGAACCCCCACTGTGTTTCTGGCGGTTAGCCCTGCTCCAGGTGAGTGATCAGATGGTTCAGCAGAATTCGGGCAAGATATTTTCCCGCTGACGCGAGCAGCGCGATTCCATGTTGACTGTCGCAAACCTGGCAATTTTCCTTCCTCTTATAGAGGAGTTGAAGGACTGAAACAGCTCTGTGAGTTTTCAGAGCAGCATGGGACCACAGACTATGTAAACCGCTGCCGGTATGGCATCTGACCCTGGAGCTTGGCCAACTGACGCCTGACTGATGGCTTTCTTCACATCGTCCTCTTATGGTGGAGCATCCATGGAGTCCTTGACAGCAACCTGGGGCATCTTGACGTTGGGCTCATCATTGAGAACTGAGGGGCGGTTGAAAACGGCGGCAAAATATTCAGTCCACCTCTGAGGATGTGTCTTCTCTGTAGAAAGGGTAGTGTCATCTCAATTCAGAAGGTGAGAACTCCCAGAAGACTATAGTCTATAGAGTGTGTTGAGGGCTTCATAAAAACACTTTGAATCATTCCAGTCTGCATACGCCTGTATCTCATCTGCTTTGCCACTCAGCCTCGAGTTCTGCATTTTGCGCAGTTTGCTTTCTGCTGTTTCGTGAGAGTTGATGAAGATGACCTTCTTTGCCGCTGAGGATGGGTCTTTCTGATGGGTATGATGCATGCTGTGCTTTTCAGCAAGGACCGTATTTCTACATCACTTTCTTCAAACTAGTCTTCATACCTGCATGTGAAGGGCCCTAATGCCTTCGATGCACATGTGTGGACAGTGTTGGGGAATCTCTCCTAGTCTTTCTTGGCGTCATTTTCAAGACGAAAATCAACAAGCTCATTCTCTAGGCCTTTCACTAGATTTTCAGTGATGCGGCTCTTCTTCAGCTTCAACACAATGATGCTTTTAAGGGCCCTACAGCCTTGAGAGCCTCTCTTTGGTATGATGCTGAACTTCATTTTGGATACTATGTGCCTGTGATGTATCCACCAGTCAGCACCACACATAGCTTTTGTCAACCTGACATCCTGTCTGTCACTTCTCCTGATGATGACAGTCAATTAGATGCCAGAGCTGGGATGTATCCACAAAGTCTTGTTGCAAGTAGGGAGACAGAAGATCGTGTTGTGATCAGGTCATGCGCTACACAGGTTTTCCGCAGTAAAAGGCCATTGCTGTCACACTTGCCTACTCCATTTCTCCATGACCATGCCTCAGGGGCTTGTCCAAGCACAGACTATGGAATGGAACGGCCATGTGCAAATATTTGCATGGCACACCACTTGTACAATCTACATTCATGTCCAGTGATACTAAACACTATGCACATTTAATTTTATTTACATAGCTTTTGTAAAGCACAAACTATGTTGTGTGAGGTTTGGAACCCTGTACAACAGTAGTAGGCTACAAGTATAACCAATATACAACAAAGAATGGCGATTCTCCAATTGAAATGAGTATCGAATCAAGATTTCATTAAAGACCCACAGGCTGGTGGCGTGCCAAGATGGCGACGGAGTAGGACGTGTCTCTCCGCCGCTCCATCCCTGCCGGACGATTTCCCCCTGCCGCCTCGGTTCTATGAGTGGCCTCAGGCCAAACATCAACAGCAGAGCCCTGAGAGAGCTAGGGCGTCCCCGACAGATGAGGGGAGGCTCCCAGAGCACTAGATAGAGCTCAGTGGCTCAGAGAGGCGAAGGCTCAAGTTCCAGCCTGCGGCGTATGCCGGGGGCAGAGGTGAGCGGACAGGTGTGGGACACGACGGAGGAAAGCCCGAGAGTCGGCGCTCGAGGGCCCACAGCGAGACTAGAGGGCTGGAGCCGAGCATAACGAGGGGCTTGCAGCCGAGGGAGGTTCAGAGACGGAGCGCGGCTGGGCCTGGTGATTGCGGAGGCCTATATCGGCGGGCCTGCTAACACGCAGCGGAGATTCGTTGGTGCTGCTGCAAGTGTGGGAGCCGTATATGGCTCCCGCAAAGAGCTTCACCCGGGGCGTCTGCGAAGGCAGCCCGCCTAGCACGGGTGTGGCCAGCGGGCCTCGTGGTGAGCCCCACTCGCGGGCGGCGGGCCCGAGAGACTCCGGCAGCTTCTCCCTGTGAACAGGGGCCGAAGGCAACGAATGGAGCGCGGAGTGAGGGAGGGGACTGGAGGTCCGAGACAGTGCCTGATTTCAGGGTAAGAGACGTTGAGGAGCCGAGAAATACATTAAGCCCCCTGACTGAATGAGGCTAGAGAGCTGGGCCGGATAGGTGCAATGAGAGAGGCCAGGACCTGGGGCGAGACTGGCTGGGGGCCTCCAACGGCAGCCCCTACCAGGAAGAGCAGTCTCAGAATTGGATGAGGCTCCGACTACCTACCTGAGTACGGCTTTGGCTCCCCTGGACCAGGGGGTGTGGCAAGCAGACACTCCCACCCCAGGGATTATAGCGATAGCAGAGGAGTCGCCCTGGGCAGCGCAAGAGAGCAAACAACAGCGCGCTCAATGGAGGTGCGCGCCTACCAGTGAGAGAAGGAGGCCAGAGCGGAGCCATCTGCAGGGGAGAGAGGGGCTAGAAAGCGCCCAGGAAACCCAAGAGGAAAGCGAGAATCAAGAGAACGGGCCGGGTGTGGTCCCCGTATGAAATACATTAGGACCCAGAGGCCCCAGTTACACGCTCCTATCTAGAGGCCCTATTTTCGGGCTTACGAGTCGATATCCTGCAAGTCAAAAGGGACCTGACAAACAAGATGTGCGTGATCCAGAAAGACGTCACTGAGGTGGGGGAGAGATTGGACGCGCTAGAAGAGTGGGGGGCCACGAGAGACGAAGAAATAGGGCAACTTCAGCACGAAATTATCTGCCTATCAGAACAACAATTAGATCTCCAAGCACACACGGAGGATTTAGAAAATCACTCCAGACGTAAAAACATTCGGATCCGGGGAGCTCCTAGAGATGCGGAAGAAGGGAATATCCAGACCTATGTAGCTGAACTGTTTGCACAGATACTTGGTGATACCTCTGCAGAAGCCATCCAACTAGATCGGACCCATAAAGTGGGCCACTGTGGCCAGGGGAAGGCATGTCCACTAGACATTCTTACATGTGTCCACAATTTTGCTCTCAAAGAAAAGATTCTGAGTAAATCCCCGGAAGCACAAACGATACAATTTAAAGGCCAGACACTTCACCGGTTTCAAGATCAAGCCAAATCCACGCTACAGAAGCAGAGGGAGTTCGGACTGGTGACGGCGTTCCTCCGGGATTTAAAAGAGTACTACTCCTGCGGCCACCCGTTCCGAATGATTTTCCAGTGGCAGGGCCAACTCAGACAAATCTGTTCCCTAATGGAAGCATGAGAAATTCTCCAACTAGATACTCGGGAGACAGAAAATTGACAACAGATGGAGCTAGCAAAGAATTCCAGGAGGGAACCGTGGCTCGGCCCCGGACCCAGAGACTATGGCGTCTGAAAGGAAAGCAGTGCTGGACAAATTGGCCGGGCATTCCAGCTTCAATGATCTGGCTTGAGGCAACAAAGTATAGAGTTAGAGGGAGGTGGCGGGGTGGGCTGGGGGGCATGGCAGCAGAATCCAGGTGCGTCTTGAACCCCAATATAAGATTTGAGCATTGGTAACGGGATGCCTTTTGATGGGTCTTTCCAAATACAGAGACTGTTGTTAAATGTTATTTTTGTTAAAGGGTTAGTAGACAGGTGCTTGTTAGGTAGCCAAAATGCTATTACAAAGTTGTCTCAGAGCGGTCTAACAAGGGAGGGTGCGGGGAGGGAAGAGAACACTCACAGGGGATAGGGAGTCACTGCGGGATCATATCATGACAGCCACAACACAATCGCTGAGGGTTTTCACCCTAAATGTTAAGGGCCTGAATAATCCGGTCAAGAGGAAGGCAATACTTTCCTACCGAGAGAACTCGCGAGCTGAAGTATGCCTTTTGCAAGAAACGCACCTACAGCGTAGGGATTGGCACAGACTCAAATCTTGAACGTTCCCACAACAGTTCTTCTCTTCCCTAACACAGAAAACGACTGGGATGGCGATATTGTTCTCCTGATCTTTTAAGGGAAAGGTAGGGATGAAGTTAGCAGAAATAAAGGGTAGACTTCTGGGACTTTGCATTCACTTCAGCACCCACTCTATCCTTATAGGATCTATATACGCCCCAAATGACAGACAGGAGCAATTTATACAAGAAGCAATAAGAGAGGTAATGGCCACACAAGACAAATGGGTGATAATTGGAGGGGATCTGAATTTAGTATTTCACAATTATATGGACCGCTCGACTCAGAGACAGGGGTTGACGGGGGAGATCAGCTCTGGAGGTACACGATGGCTACAAGAACTAGGCCCGAAGGATTTATGAGGGGAAGTTACCCCAACACCAGGGAATACACCTTTTATTTGCATGCACATAGATCCTATGGGCAACTAGATTACTTTCTGGGTTCCAGGGAAGTACAAGCGGCAATGTGATCCATAGATGTAGAACCAAGAGCCCTATCAGACCATTCATCGGTGGCATTAGACCTTACCCTCCCATTTCAGAGCCAAGAAATAGATAGGTGGTGGTTGTGAGATTCGCTAATACGCCGCCACAAGTTATACAGCAAGTAGAGAAAGCGATTGGGGACTATATAGCAAGTAATGACCTGCCGGAGACCGTGCCTGCAATGGTCTGGGATGCTCTAAAAGCAGTTATTAGGGGGAAGTTAATAGCAATATCAGCAGCCGAAAATAAGATTAGAAGAGACAAGTGGACACAACTTCAATTACGAGTCCGGGAGCTGGTGCGCATCCACAGTCGCACTGGAGCCCCAAGGGTATGGAGGCAGCTTGAGCTAGCACAGAAGCAACTAGCAGGCTTGGACCTCGATCCTGCGGAGTACTCGGTCCTCCATCTTAAACACGCCTATTACGTGGGAGGGAATAAGAGCGGGCGAATCTTGGCCACAAAGCTCAGCAGCAGGCTAATACTGTGGAATCCCTGACATCGGAAGCGGGGGTACTCATAGAGGGTGACAAGGCCATAGCTGTCCAATTTGGGTCCTTTTACAGAGAGCTTTATTCAGCACAGGCTATTGCGCAGCAGTCCACTACAAAATATTTGGAAAACGCCAAGGGGACCAGTCTGTCGACAGAGCAGGCGGTCACCCTAGATAACCCAATAGGAATCGAGGAGGTAATATCCGCCATTTCGAAACTAAAATCTAATAAGTCACCCAGCCCCAATGGTTTCCCGGCCTCATTTTATAAGGCTTTCTGCAGTCTGATCGCCCCTCTTCTTACAAGAGTCTTTCATGCAATCACAGAGGCCGAGACACTGCCACCATCAATGTTAAAGGCATCTATTATGGTCACTGCAAAACCAGGCAAGAATTCACAGTTATGTGGATCCTTTCGTCCTATTTCACTTTTGAATGTGGATGCTAAATTATTTACGGGAATCCTAGCGACACGCCAGGGCCCATATATGCCAGGACAGGTAGCCCCAGACCAGTCAGGATTTGTACCCAACAGACAATGTTCTGACAATACCAAGAGATTCCTCCATTTAATAGACAAGGCATCTAGATCACAGCGTGAACTAATGTTCTTCTCCACAGACGGCGAAAAGGCCTTTGACAGAGTTCATTGGCCCTACATTGCGGAGGTCCTAAGGCACTTTGGACTAGGGGACAGGTTTTGCTCTTGGGTTCTGAGCGGATACAGGTCTCCTCGAGCATCAGTTCGAGTAAAAGGGACAGCTTCAGGAAGCTTTCCAATCCGACGTGATATGCGTCAGGGGTGTCCTCTCTCCCCCCTATTATTTGCGCTTTATATGGAGCCGTTCGCACAGAAAATGAGAGATAACCCAGGGGTGAGAGGCATTGGCTTTGGGGCCATGAGCATCTCATTACACTCCATGCGGATGACGTCATCGTCTCTTTGGACAATCCTTAAGAGTCACTACCAAAGTTCCTAAAAGAGGCAGAGAGATTTGAAGCAGTTTCTGGGTTCAAAATCAATATCACTAAATCTCAGGCATTAAACTTAACTGTATCCCAGACGACCTGAGAACTTCTCACTTGCGCCCATTCGCTCAGCTGGGGACCCACTGTTTCCTACCTGGGGATTCTCCTAGCTTCCACGATCAAGGAGACGGTGTCACTCAACTATCAAAAATTGGTGAAGGGGGTTAAGTCAGACCTGGCCCGCTGGCAACCGTACGCTCGGTCGTTAGGGTTAGAGTGGCAGCCTTAAAAATGACAGCACTCCCGAGGATTCTAAATGTTTTCTTGACCCTGCCACTATGGCCTCCGAAGGGGGTGCTTCAAACATTGCATTAAGCTTTTCAGTCCTTTGTATGGGCAAATATGCACCCTCGTATGAGACGCTATTGGTCCTGGCGCTGTGGAAATGTACCCAAAAGTGAGCACACTGGTGCAGGGTCACCCTCTTGTCCACGGGTCTATGACCAACAAAATAGAGATCGGCACTGGAGTTGAAATAAAATAAATCAAGTTTATTAATCACTCATGAGTGGGACCACCTCCACACAACACACTCAAGTGCTGCAGGAGGTAGTACACTGAATTCACAAACCATCGTCCCTTTATACTGGTTTTCTGCAATGTAAGCATGTGGACAGAAATGCAAAGAACACGTTTTAGAAATAGCTATCAGCAAACAAGGGCAGATGAATAACCACTTGGTCAGCAAAGTGGGAGGTGGAGCAGGAATGCTTATGGCAGCAGTAAATGGTCGACAGTTAACATCTGAGACCAGGTGCACTGGCAGCTACAAACCCCCAGCACGTACATTGCTTAGTCATGTCAGGAGGTCAACTAAAATAGATAACACAAGCAGAATGAAAAAGACGAGCAGCAGAGGACGGAAGAATTACGAAGGAAACGCAATGGACACCACAGCCAAAATGGCTGTTCCTTGTGCTAAGTAAAATATTACACTTTTCCACAAAGTACCCTTTTAGCATAAGCTAAGACATTTTCTTATGCTACAAAAGGGGCACGATAAACATCATGGATGTCAATTAACATTATATCATAGATTTCTCGTTCCAGTAATATTCAATACTGTAGTACAGTCACTTTTTCCCACTGGGATACTGCCAAAACTGCTCACACAAAGATTTGCTCGGGCTCTAGTAACAGCGATAACAGGAGGTCCGTTACCCTTGGCCATTCGAGTGTTGGGGAAAACATAGCTTGTGGATATTCCTCCATTTCCCATACAGTTCCTTTGGCTTGTGGGTCCCCTTCCTCATGGGGTTACAAACCTTGTTTAGTTTTGCATTAAGTCCTCCTACATCAGTCACCGTTTTTACCCTGACACGCAATTCGCAGGCCCCAGATGCCAAACACCCAAGGCAAACTTCAAACACATGTTCTGGGACTGTCCCACACTCCAACCATATTGGGGTAGGATACAACGGGTACTGGGGGCGACTGTCCACCGCATGCACATTACCATATGGGAGGCATGCGCCCTGGGAGTCTTCCGCAGGCGAAAGACAGAAAAAGAGCAGGGCAGGTTTGCATCCTTGGCCATACTCCTGGCCAAACGGGGAATAGCCATGCATTGGAGAGCGCCGGTGGGACCCCCTGAGGCAGCCTGGATAAGGGCGGTTAAAAAATCAGGGGCAGCGGAGGAAACAATTTTGCGGGAGGAGGAGGTGAAAGGGATTCGTAAACACCCCATCTCTATGGAATGGGCACATCTCCTGTTTCAGTTCACGCAAGAGACAACACAAGAAGACTCACCCGGGGCTACGCCATCCCAATCCCAGACTCCACCCTTGTCCCCGATGGTACGAGCAAATGTGAACTCACAGTAGCCATATCAGAAGAAGGACTGCTCCTATAATAGGGTCCCCCCAGACTAGCACCCCGACCTGTGACAGGAGACATAATCTACCTTAGGCATCCTTAGTTCCCCGATTCTGATGCCGCAAACATCTTGTAGACAAACTGAAACCGACCACAAGCCAGATACCTACCACAATGTTTTTCTATTCGTGGGCTCCCTAGACCCCTCCCATCCCCCCCCATACCCCCCTAAGGTTCACTCTTTCATGTTTACCCTATGACGTTGCAAAGTTGTTTTTTATACATTGGGAACATAAGCATGGACATCAACCAAAGAGATAGACCGGGATGGAGTGGGGGACTACATATCAACCCGCACCCTTGCGGGAACCCACATGCACAGGTACATGGCACTAATCAGCCTACCTAATTTCGCATCAGACCACCAAATGTGTAAGCCATGTACAATTTAATGTTTCTCACTTGCACTATGTGATATATGATGGGATGGATGCTCCATAATGTATGTTTTTTTAATGTCTGCACTGCCTGAGATCACCTGTTATTATGTATATAATCAACGTAATATAGTGATGCACCATGGAAAATACAAATCCCAATGAAAAAATGTAAACAAAAAAAATAAATAAGTCCTCCTACATCAGCTAGAGTAATATTACTGATTTCAGAGGACCACAACAGTGCGAACCAGGCTCTACAGGAGCCATTATGCGAGAATGGCAGGGTAATGAAAGGTGTTCCTCCCGTCTTCTGATGGGCTGGCATCATTCCACATACCCAGCAATTGGTAGTGTTAGTAGCATTATGAGTAGGATGCCACATTTGTATGAAAGTGCTATTGAGATGTGACATTCGGTGCTTCTTTTCATGATAGGGAAGAGTGAAATAATAATGTTCGGTGGGGACAGGAGTAAAAGCAGTCAGTACATTTCGAGCCGGAGTTACTTCCGCCACAACCCACATTATTACAGCAATGATAACAGTAGTCAAATTTAGTCCAATAACGATCATTATACTTTTACTACAGACTTTTGCAGCATTCGATTTCTTCTTTTCAGGCATGTTCATCTCGTTAGCAAACAACAACAAAAAACAGATGGTGCCCTAAGGTCCTGGGCAGGCGTTGGTTTCTTCACTAACGTTGAGACGAGTAGTCACTAAAAGGCTACCCCTCTTTGTAGTCAGTCTTTAACCACCCAGGACAGTGGCTCAAACATCTCTTTCTGCAATCAAGTGTCTTTCTTCCTGGATCGAAGCAGATATCTAGATGGATCAGGAATCGTGTGGTCTGGGAAGACTTCCTCAGGTCCTTCAGGCGACGCAGCTCATCCTCTCTTGGTGACCAGGATGTTGTGGTGATCTGTCAATGCAGCTGGGCTCACAAGGGCATGCGGACCCTTACGACAATGGGTGGCATGCACCCAGTTCTTCCGGTTGGTCACTTGTACTGCAGTTCCGGTAGCCAGGAGGACCTGCTCTGGGCCGCGCTACCGAGGTGCCAGGGGATGTGTTAATTGAAACACCTTTATAAGGACAAAGTCACCAGGCCGCAAATCATAGCCTTCACCCTGCGACTTGTCTGGAAGAGCTTCCAGTACCTGCTGATAAATAGAAGACAAGCTGTCAGTTAACTGAGACAAATAGTCACTCATCAACACAAGGGGTACATCATTTATAGGGCGAAGCTTAGTGATCCCCCAAATATTCATAGGCCTCCCAAAGACTATTTCATGCGGTGTAAGGCCAGACCATGTATGTGGTATTGATCTGATGGCAAGCAGAGCTAGGGGCAGTGCATCAGGCCATTTCAAAGACGTAGAAGCCTGTATTTTAGCCAATTTCAATTTCAGGGTGGAGTAGTAACGCTCCACCAAGCCTGCTGATTGTGAATGAAAAGCAGCATGAAATTACTGCTTAATGCCCAACCCTTTCATGACATATTCGCCAACTTTCCCAATGAAATGAGGTAGGTTGTCACTCCATAGGACCCGACAAAAGCCGATTCAAGGGAAGAACTCCTTTAGGAGTACTTTCGCTGTCATGAGGGCTGTATTATCCTTCGTAGCATATGCCTCCACCCATTTACTGAAGGCACAAACTACTACTAGGACATATTTTAGGTTATTACAGCACTCAAACTGAATGTAGTACATTTGCAAAACCTCAAAAGGGGCAGTTGGTGTCGCAAACCCTCCTGTTGGAGTTCGCGTTCCCTTTCCAGGATTATACTGGAGACAGATCAGACAAGACTGGACTATCTTATTAGCAGTGCCAGCAATATCAGGATGATCCCAAACTTGCATAAGTTGTTTTGCATTGAGGATGCACCAACATGTGCCGGCCCATGTGCCATGTGAATCAAAGGGTATAAGTATGCTGTGGGTAACTTCCATTGGGTCATATCTTTATTACTCCAGCAGCCCTCATCATTCAATGTTCCCTCCTTAGACCATTGGTCTAGTTCGTCAGCAGAGGCAGATTGTTGCATGTCAAGTACTTCTTGCCTGGCATCATGACAACGTTTAGGTTGTGACTTCACTACATACATCGATGTGGTACTTCGCTGCATTGCGGTCTCACGGGCTGTGTGATCCGCAAAGGCATTACCTGCTCCTATTTTATCAGTCACTTTCTTGTGTGCACTACACTTAACAATTGGCACTTTCTTAGGATAGGTTAGGGCAGTAAGAAGATTATGTACTAATTCTCCATGTACTGTGTCCCATGTGAGGTGAGGAAGCCCCTTTCTTTCCACAAGCGACCAAAATTGTGTGACACCCCGAATGCGTACTGGCTGTCGGTAAAAATGTTAACAAGTAAGTCTGTACCAAGCTCACATGCTCTCGTTTGTGCAATCAGCTCGGCTGCTTGGGTCATCTTCTGTGGAATGTGAGCTGTCTCAACTACTGTCTGAAGTGTAGTAATAGCGTAGGCGGCCGATGTAGTGCCATCGGGCAACTTCAAACATGAGCCATCAACCCATAACTCCCCATCGACACTAGAAAGAGGTGTATCTTGTAGGTCAACACGACCCTTTGTTTGCTCTTCAGTGAGGAATATACAATCATGTAACTCTTGAGGCTGAGTAGCTGGAAATGGTAGTAGTGTAGCAGGGTTAAGTGTCAAACATCTTTTCAATGTGATATGAGGGGCCAAAAGTGTCAATTCATATCCTGTCAAGCGAGCACTAGTCAAATGCTGTGTTTTCGTTTGATTTAGTGTCAGTGTCTTTTTTCAAAATAGGAAGGATAGGGCTATTGCAAGTATTGTAGGGGACTTCTTCCACTACCCCCACACTTTCAAATCCTGAACAATACCTGCTAATGCTTCTTCCCCTTCTTGGGATATTTTGTATTGGAGAAGACGAGGCAATGAAACACCTTCCTTTACTTGGATATGCACAGGTGGAATTACTATTTGACCCACATCAGTTTCTGATCTTGCCCACAAAGTACAAGGTAGGGACGCCAGAGCGGCATCCTCATTGATAAGACAGGATCTCTCAACCATTGGATAATTGTCATTTAAAATTACACGCACACCTTCCGCAGAACAACGTATTGTAGCACGAAAATATTTAAGCATATCAATACCCACAATGTAGTCCGGCGTGTTAGAAGAAAGCAAAAATGGACATGCTACAGTGAATTTGTCAAGTCCAAATTCAAGTGGCTGTGAAAGTGGGCTAGGTGTAGGTGTCCCATCGAATCCTATCTATGTTATCGCTGTGCCGGACACGGGAGCCCTAGGAACCAATCTTTTGGACAGAGCACAACGGGTAGCCCCTGTATCAACCAGAAATAGATCAGTGGATCCCAAGACATTTGCGTCAACATAAGGACCCATTTGATCTACTGGCACATCAACCGGTTCCTTACCCCATCCTATGCTTCCCTATGCATAATCAGAATCTGCAAGGGCATCAGCAGACTAAACAGACATTTAATATTGAATTTGTCTATCAAAAGTATTAGAATAATTTGGACCTTGTTCAACTGCCTCAAACCTAGGACGAGCTCCTGTACCTCCCCTGTTTCCTGAATTCCCTGGGCATCCTCTCATACTACCCCTTCCCCGCTGGTACTGCTGACCTCGCAAAAGAGGGCACTCAGAACGCCAATGCCCAGTCTCTTTACAATAAGCACACTAATCAGGGGATACATTTGCTCGAGGGAGAGAGGGCACTCCAGGTGTATACACTGCACGTCCGCCTCTTCCACCTCCCCTAAATGGTGGACCATATACTTGAGCCAACATAACTTTTGTTTTTAATTCTTTAACCTTCTTATCCTCCCTGCCTTTCACTTCCTGTTCCAGTCACTCACAATATGGGGCCTTGGTCAAAAGGGAAACTGGGGAAGACGTAGTCCAAGAACTCTCGCTGGCCTTTAAGCGACCAGCTATTTCCGGTAACATATTAGCGACAAATTTGTCAACAAACAAATGCTTACCCGTATAATCGGCCAATGACTGACCACTAAAATCATGGAATGTCTCTTCAAATCTTGAGAAGAAATCAGAAACTAACTCATCCTTTTTCTGTTTACAGGATGATAACGTAGTCCAATCTATTTTCTTAGGGGGCATGAGAGTTTTTAACTCAGTCACAATAGCTTTAGGAAGATCTAATATCTCCTTCTGAGGTTTCTGCGCAGGCTCCCTGTCCACATCTATTTTTTCTAAATGTTCCCAGGTATCACCAAATTCCACATTGTCATCTATTTTACGTATTGTTCTCCACATATCAGGGGGCAAAATAAGCTCAAAAAACATATTGATAGGGGGCGTGGCCTAGCAAGCCGACATGGCGGACGTGTGCTAGTGAGCACCGTCCAGCCCAACGTAGATCCGTCGTTCATCCTGGCTCCCTCGGACCCCTGGAGGGAGCGTGGCGACACTGGCACCTGGCGGGGGGTGCTGAGTGAGCTGAGGCGGCGACCGGCGGTAAGAAAGCCGGGAGCTGGCGAGCGCGCGTGGCGCGGCCCAGTGCACGACAATCAAGCCAGGGCCTCGAGTTGGTAGCCCCTGGAGCTGACGCGAGGCACGCAGCGGCCACGGAGGGCCCAGAGCGGCGGCTGGTGCGGCGAGAGGCCCGGGGGCCGCGGTGAACGTCGGAGGGCAAATCGGCTCCTGGGACGACGCATGGCGGCAGCTGGTACACCGGTGAGGAGCTGAGTGGGGGGGGGGGGGGGACGCCCCGGCCTACGGGAAACGTGGGCTTGGATCGGACAGTGTGCCCGGGAGCCGGACCGGCCTCGGCGGCTCCAGGTGCGGGGGCCCCCCTCCGGGTCAAGGGATCGACGCAGCGGGCAGCAGCGCCATGAGAAAAGAGCGTCCACCCGCTTACGCCCCCCCCCCCCAATATCGAGGGTGTTGGGGGTTCGGCGGCTAGGTCGGGCCGCGGCGGCGGGGTGGGGAAGTCCACGCGAGAGCTGTTCGAAGGATCCTGGGTGATTTGAGTCCGGGGGCGAGAACGCCCATCGGGCCTGGAGGTGCCCCGGCCTTGGGGGTACCCTGGGCCGCTGCGGAGTCCTGCCGGGCTGAGGGGGTGTCCATCGGGGGTGCCCTACAACGACCACGAGGCGAAATAAAGGCCAGAAGGAGCGGTGGGACCGCAGGGAACCGGGGGTATACCCGAAGAACTTGTGGTTGCTGCGAGAGCCCGGGGTGCAACCACTGGTGGATTGGCCGGTGGGGAGCGGCGGTCCTGGATCCGGAGCGAGCTGCTGGGGCCTACGATCGGCGGCTGTATTGTGTCGCGGACCATTGGCGGGGCCTAGCGACCTAGGTGCTAGTCTATTTTGATGGGCGAATTAGGGTGCGGCTGAAGTGCAGGTGGAGGGTCGTGGCTCACATCGGCGGACTGCTGGCCCGGGGTCGGGGCTGTCTCCTCGTCTATCTTCTGCTCATTGCGCTGCTCCGTGGGCGTGGGCCGGGCATAGACTTTGTCGACAGGGTGCCGATTAAGAGGAGTCGCTGGTGCGGGCGCCCTATCCACCAACTCCGGGAGACGCCGCAGGCTTGTGGCAGCTCACCATGACGAGGGACAAGGGCGGCGGGGGTTCCACGAAACAGGGGCCGATAGATAAGTTCACGGGCCCGGGGGCGACGAGTGGGGCTGCCGGGTCCTCCCAGGCTGTCATACCGGACAATGCTGCCCTGATGGCGGCGATCACCCAATCCCGTGATATGCTGGATGCCAAAATTGGCGATGTGGGCGCGGATGTTATGCTACTGCGGCAGGATCTCCGCAATGCAGTGTCTCGTATCACGGAGGCGGAAACCCGCATATCTGGGGTGGAAGATGATGTCGGTGTCCTCAAACAGAAGGCGGCGGGCTTGTGAGGGCATCCGGAAGGGACTGGCGCTCCGGGTCGAGGATGCGGCGGGACGGGCCCTGAGGAACAACCTGCGCTTCGTGGGCTTCCCGGAGAGATGCGAAGATGGTGGGATGGAGCGATTCCTTACACGGTGGCTAGAGAGCTGGGTCCCGCCTGAGGCACTCTCCAGGTGCTTCGTTGTGGAGCGGGCCCATAGAGCACTCCTGCAGAAATCCCCGGTGGGAGCCCGTCCAAGACCAGTGATTGCGAGACTATTGAATTACCTGGACCGAGACACTGTGCTGAAACAGGCCTGTGCCAAAGAACCCTTGCTATATGATAACCACTGCATCCCCTGGTGTTTCCGGATTATACCCGACTGAGACTGCAACAACGCCAGTCGTTCATGGCGGCAAAGGCCAGGCTGAGAGAAGTGAATCTCCCATATGCTCTTCTTTTCCCAGCCTGCCTGCGAGTGGATTTTCAGTCCCGCACTCACTTCTTCGACTCCCCTGAAGAGGTATTTAGGTGGACCGATGAAACTGCGCGGGTGCGGGTGCATACGCCGCCTGGGCGGCTCTCCGACTCATCCTTAAGTGAGGGACCATCCAAGACTGCTCATGGCCGCCGTCGTAGAGGACATGGTCGATCGCGCTCCCGGAGGCGTTCTGCGTCTTGGGGGGCCCTGGTTCGGGGGGATGCTGCCACCCAGCCCCATCCATTGGGTCCTGGATGCGTGTGAGGAGGGTGATGCCGTGCTGCCGCCTCCCTTGGACTCTGTGACTATTCGCTTCTTTGGGTCACGAGGGAGCTCCTAAAAGAGGGCTGTGTCCCTACCTGTTCAAGGTGGTGGGTCTGGGCGACATGGGTAGTGCGTTGGGGATCCATTGGCAGGTGCGGTCCGCGCCTCCCCGTTGGGGGTCCGGAGTCGCACACGCCGCGACAGGTACTTCAGTGTTTTTGAGGTATGGGGTGGGGGGCTTGTTTTGGGGTAGGGGTTTAGCTAAGGGGACGAGTTGCGCTCTTACATTGTGCTCATATTGCCATACACACCCGCAGTTGGAACCATGTCTTTGTGTCTTATGTCAGCTGAACGCCCCATGGCTGTGGGGAACGTAGGGATAGGGGGGCCCTCGGGCATCCTCCGCATTGTGAGTTGGAATGTACGGGGGGTTCTGGACAAAATTAAGCGAGGTGCAGTTCTGCGTCAGGCCAAAAGGATCGGGGCTGATATTCTCCTCTTGCAGGAAACGCATTTGATGGGCTCCAAGGCCCTGTGCCTGCAGCGCTATGGCTTCCAGCAGGTCTATCACGCTGGGTTCGTACAGGGATCCAGGGGGGTAGCAGTATTAATACATCGTAGGGTCCCTTATTTGCATACACAACAGTGGCTCGTCCCGCAGGGGCGGTACTTATTTCTTCAGGGTAAGATAGGAGACGAACCTATTGTGCTTGGCTGCGTTTATGCTCCCCCTCCCTTACAGTGATTCATGGTGGAGCGGCTGCTCTCTTTGTGGGCGGCAATGCCGGACGTGGCTACAGTTGTAGGGGGGGATTGGAATGACGTCATGGATCTGGGAAAGGACAGGGACAGGGCGGGGGGAGGTCTGGGGGGCACCCAGTCCACGAAACTGCTTTCCATGGTGCGTAGTCTTGATTGGGTAGACGCCTGGCGACATGTGCATGGCGATCGGAGGGAATATACATACCTCTCCGCAGTACACAAGTCCTTTTCACGGTTGGATTATATCTTCGTACCCCGGGCGATCGCGACACAGGTACTATCCGCAGCGATCCTTCCTAGAGGACTGTCAGATCACTCGCCGGTGTCGGTAGCGTTGCAGTGGGGCAGGGGGCGGCAGCCGTTTCGTTGGCGGCTAGCGGTTTGGAACTTGTAAAATCCAGCGTATGAGAGATGTATGAGGGAGGCAATAGCGGATTACCTTGTCGCCAACGCGGGGTCAGCCCCCAACGCGGTAATACTACGGGAAGCCCTGAAGCCCACCCTTCATGGGGTAGACATTGCATGGTGCGTGGCGGCCCGTAGAGAGCGTCGGGAAGCGTTGGTTAGGGCGGAGGCGGATGTGGAGGGACTTGAGCGTCGGAGTCGGGGGACAGATAGCGGGGCTGGCGGTGCGACAGCTGCTGCTGGCACGATAGTCCTTTGCCTCCCTCCTGCTGGACGAGGCTTGCCAGGTGTGGCTAGCGACGCGCAGTAGAATTTATCAATGGGGCGACAAGTCGAGCAAGATGCTACATCGGCTCTGCCAGGGTGCATTTGCTCCACAGGTCCTGCCGGGGGTGCTAGATGAGAGGGGAGCGTTGATTATTGACCCGTTGATCATAGCAGAAAGATTCGCCGCCTACTATGCGGATCTCTATGCCCCAAAGGAATGCCTTGCGGAGGCAACAGTGGTCAAATTCCTAGAGGACCTCCTGCCTAGGGCGGTGTCAGACGAGACGCGCCACCAGCTGGAACTCCCCCTCTCGGAGGAGGAGTTGGGTAAGGCCTTAGGGGAACTCAATTCCGGGAAGGCGCCGGGACCGAATGGGTTCCCAAGCAAGTTTTTTCGTCGCTACCACTTACAATTGGCACCATACTACCGTGCGGCGGTTGAGGAGGCCTGGGAGACCGGCCGGCTCCCACAGGACTGGCGACATGCGGAGGTGGTGGTATTCCATAAGCCTGGTCGGCCTCCGGAGCAGCATGCGTCCTATCGCCCCATCTCTCTCCTAAATGTTGAGGCCAAGGTTCTGGCCAAGGCCCTGGCTAATCGCTTTCTGCCTTATATCTCGACCCTGGTTTATCCGGACCAGGCCGGATTTATGCCTCATAGAGCTACGCGGCACAATATTCGGAGGGCTCATGCTGCGTTGGCGGCGGTTCGAGGGACGGGGGAGCCGGCGGCGCTTTTACTGGCGGATATGGACATGGCATTCGATTCTTTAAGCTGGATTTACCTGTTTGCACTACTTCGCCGGATTAATCTTGGCCCTCGGTTCCTGTCATATGTAAAGCTTTTGTATACTGACCTGACGGCTTCGGTCCGCGTGGCGGGCGCGGTCTCCCCCGGCTTCCCTATTTGTCGGGGTACTAGACAGGGGTGCCCCCTGTCGCCCTATTTATTTGCCATTGCCATGGAGCCATTGGCGGCATGGGTGCGTATAGATGCGCAGTTGCAGGGTTTTGAATGGGCCCCTGGACTGTCGGACAGAATAGCCTTATATGCCGATGACGTTTTATTCTTCCTAACAGCATTAGATAGGTCGGGACCACGCATACTGGAGATAATGCAAATCTTCGGGGAAACATCTGGGTTATATATGAACCCTCGTAAGTCCACTTTGTGGGTCTTGGGCGACCGGGTGGGAGTGGGAGAGTGTCTGCACTGCAAACGGCAGATGGAGGACTCAAATATTTGGGGGTCTTCCTGTCGGAGGTGCCGGAGATATCGTGGGAACAAAATGTGGCGCCGGTCTGGGAACACGTCTGGGAAGACTTTGCGACTTGGTCCCGAATGCCGCTGACGATATACGGTAGATCGGCGATCTTTAAGATGGTGGCACTTCCCCGCCTAGTGTATCAACTTCAGAATCACCCGTACCCGATTGCGCCTCGCTGGTTCCGGATGGTGAATTCGGTGCTAGGTCAGTTTCTGTGGGGACCGGGGGCGGTGCGGATGGCGTTGCGCACGTGCTTTCTCTCCACCTATTGTGGAGGGCTGGCGACCTCCGACATGCTCTCGTACTATCAGGCATTGGTGATCCGAGATTCCACTTTAGATCAAAGAATGTGTTTGCTTTGTTTTTCTTTGTGGTTCCTTTTCTTAAAAGTTGAAAATGTCCTTTGCTGTGTTATTGCTTTGTAACTGGATGCTGCAGCGGCCTCTGGGGTACAGAGCCCTGCTTATAATGTGCAAATGACAAATAAAATTTGTTGTTAAAAAAAAAAAAATACATATTGATATCTGGCAAGGTCATAGTGCAGGAACTGATGGCTCCTTGCACCTCCTCATAAAAGGCGGCAGGATTTTTCCGGGGGTCAGGCAAAGCAGCCTTGAGAGCTATAACATCTGCTCTACTCCAAGGAGTGTAAACCCAATTATATATAAAATATCCCTTTGTATCACCCGAAGTTTTATCATCATTTGTTTCCGCACTCTTCGGGGGAACATACAGGGGTGCAGCTTCACGCATTGGTTTCATAGTAATTGTACCACTACCGGGCGCAATCTCATCTACCAGAGCATCTATTTTCTGTGCTTGAGATTGAACTGCTTCTACAACTTTCTGGTTTCTAGCTAATTCTTGCTCCTTTCGTAAACGCAATGTTTCATTTCGTATTTTAACCACTCATCTAATCATATCAGGTAAGTCCGAAAAAGGAAAAGTCCTATCTGTTAGTCGTTTATAATCAGTATTTATATCAGCTGGCTCTAGTTCTTTAGAAATTTGTCGCCAATCAAATATTACATCCCAAGCGAATTTTTCTACAAAATAAAATTGCTCTATATCTTGCCACTGTTGAACCATAGCTACGATGATCGACGCAGTGTGAGGCCAAAGAGCCTACTCTCTAGCAGCAATTTTTAATTTATCTTTTGCCGCCCACCTTGCTTATCTTTATCTTTTTCTTCTGAAGACAAATGCTCCTCGTCAGAAACCTCATCCTCAGGGACACTTGGAGTAGGAAATTTATACGGGGGTGGGGGTCGTTCTAATAGGATGCAATCATCCTGAGGCGGATTAAGTAGTGGATAGATAGGGCGCCTAATAGGGTACTGGCCATTTACCTTTAATCGATATTGTATCTTCTTTTTCTATTTTTTCCTTCATTTCTTTATTTTTTAATTCTAATGCTTTTTGCTATATAGTTTTCTGCTGTTCTTTTTCTGCTATAGCCTCTGAAACCTTCGCTCTCTCACGTACTTCTTTATCCCACATACGCACACAATCAAACATATCCGGTCTACTTTTTCTTTTAAATAAACACTGCTCTACATATTGAGCCTTTTTAGAATCGAATTACCCATTCACTGGCCATTGCAAATCAGACTCTTTCTTTGTGTATTTGTTCCACAATGAACCGTACATTATGGGAGAAATACCATATTTAACATACATCTCTCTATTGGGCGCCCCTTCGGGAGGAGCCGGCTGACTTTGTTCCAAGCTAACTGTGGTACCACAAGAGCAGCAACACCACTTACGGAGTGTGCTGAGAACAGGCATGTTTTACAATTTTTTGTAAAATATTACTACTCCAAACAAATATTCCAAAAGGAGAAAAATCTCCACATTATCTGCCTTCAGTCTTTGCAAAGAGCAAATACAAAAACTAAACCAAAAACCAAGTCAAACAAATCAAGAGTGCTGCTACAGCGACCTTACCAAACAGAAGTCTCCAACTCCCACCTGCCGATCTCTGGTCGACCTAATGGTCACTGCAGAATTACGCCAAAGAAAACCCCAGTCGAGACCGGCCACCACCTGGAGGGTCAAATCGGGAAAACCGGAAAAGTCACATCAGCCTGCAAAGACAAAGGTCTCCTCATGCAGTGCGCATCCTCAGTAATATTTAGATTCTCCGTCAAGACCACTCCTTTGGACGGCTGAGTCTCCGATGGGGCCCCACGTGTCGGGCGCCAACTGTGGAAATGTGCCCAAAAGTGAGCACACTGGTGCAGGGTCACCCTCTTGTCCACGGGTCCAAAGACCAACAAAATAGAGATCGGCACTGGAGTTGAAATAAAATAAATCAAGTTTATTAATCACGCATGAGTGGGACCACTTCCACACAACACTCTCAAGTGCTGCAGGAGGTAGTACACTGAATTCACAAACCATCTTGCCTTTTATACCGGTTTTCTGCAATGTAGGCATGTGGACAGAAATGGAGAGAACAAGTTTTAGAAATAGCTATCAGCAAACAAGGGCAGATGAATAACCACTTGGTCAGCAAAGTGGGAGGGGGAGCAGGAATGCTTATGGCAGCAGTAAATGGTCGACAGTTAACATCTGAGACCAGGTGCACTGGCAGCTACAAACCCCAAGCATGTACATTGCTTAGCCATGTCAGGAGGTCAACTAAAATAGATAACACAAGCAGAGTGAAAAAGACGAGCAGCAGAGGACGGAAGAATTACGAAGGAAACGAAATGGACACCACAGCTAAAATGGCTATTGCTTATGCCAAGTGCCAAGTAAAATATTACACTTTTCCACAGCGCAGTCCTGAAGAGGGGGGCCTAGGCATCCCATCTATTACGGGGTACTTCCACGCAGCCCAACTCAGATACCTTGTAGAATGGTCTGTGCCAGAATCGGAGAAATCCTGTCTTTTTATGGATAGGGCTCTGGCAGGCACATCTCCGTGGAAAATCCCTTTTTTAAAGAAAGCTAATCGCCCACCTAGCCTATAAATATCGGAGATTATGGAGCCCAAGCTCAAAACGTGGGACACGGTAGGAGTGAAGAGGGGTCTCACTTCCTTTCCATCCCCCGACCCCAAACTTGGAGAACCCAGACTTTGTACCGGGGATGAACCGACTTGCATTTAGTGTATGGCAGAAACCAGAATGTAGATCGATTGGTCACTTGTTCGATGCGGGAGCCCTATTCCGTTTGATGTGCTGAGACAGGAAGGTACACTCCCTGAAGAAAGATTCCACAACACCCAAATTAGACACTGGGTCATGGGCCAGGAGACAAAGGCAGCAACACAGCGACACCTCACCGACTGAGAGATGGCTCCTGAGCAGAAAGTCAGACAAAAGAGTCCTCTCAGATCTTTATAAAATATTGCTGGGCCCAGATCCGGAGACTAAATCCACTGCGATGGGAAAGGGAAATAGGACGACAATTGAAAGAATGGAGACATATCCATTATAGGGCCAGACATTCAGGTCCCAACACAGCCAGTGCAGAGACAGCGACCAAGATCATAAAATATTGGTACCTGACCCCGGAGCAATTACACAGAATTTACCCAGAAAGGGAGGACAACTGTTGGAGATGCTGGGAATCTGTTGGCACCTTATCCCACATCCTTTGGGATTGCCCTAAACTGACACGCTTTTGGGACGAAGTTCTTACAGAGGTTGACACCTACCTAGACACTCAGCTTCCCAGATTCCCCGCTTATGTCATACTGGGTCTCTCTAACCTGCTTACTTATCCTCTGAAATCGGTGACAGGCAAACATTTCACTATAGCACTCAGAGCAGTGCAACAATCCATACTGCCACTTTGGGGTACAGAAAAGACACAGTCGAAGTTTGTCTGGCTTCATTGGATTTGGGATACACTGGGGATGGAGAGGCTTTCGTCAGCGCTCAGAGCGGATGGGGACTCATTTCGAGAGATCTGGCGCCTGTTCATAACACTCCTATGAAAGTAATTTACTGAGCTTACATGTCCCAGATACCTCAGATTACTGAGACTTACAGATTACCCAAATGCCCAACCCGCAACAGATCACAAACAGCTGTAGATGGAGACACACGATACAAGACTATCAGACACAAGCAACCGAGGGGAGAGGGTTGGGGAGGGGGGATGGTTGGGTTCATATTTTAAAATAAAACGTTGCATTATAGCCGACGCCTGCCGAATGTTGACGTCGAGTCAGCAGCACCCAGAACTAATGTGTTCAACTGAATATATGTGCAACAATAAAACAAATTTAAACATAAAGACACACAGGCTAACACTATGCATGATATCATTTAATGCCATTAGGCAGCACCTTTAAAGAACTTCCAAACAATAAAACAATCTAGTACACTGTAGTCCATTAATAATCCCAAATTAGAACACTCTTCCTCTTTAAATGCAGCAAAATACCCATCCTAAGTATCTTCTTCCACTTCATTATCCGCCGCTGTTCACTTCTCTTGATCTTTTTCTACTGTGCCTATAGAAGAACACATCACACGTATCACCTTTGCGCACTAAATCAAATCCAAAACCTACCACAAACTTTAAACAACCATTAATCCTAAAATTGTAGACATTACTTAGGCCAGGGTCCCAGGCATCCAGTAATGTTTCACTGGCAGTCCCTGGATTCCAGTAATCATTCAGAGTGATTCACAAAAGTTAAAATGTTGGATGATGCCATATTTGATATCATGTGCTGCAGCAACAAATGATGAACTGAATGCTGAATCAATCAAACATTCACCCCTAGTCAAGAGATCTGGTTTAATCCATCGTTATTTTGCTCTTTACGCTACCACAGTTTGGACCCAGCCATATGCACTTCAGTCTTGACCGTGATCTCATGCAAACAGTCCAACATGAACTGCAAAGCCAGATCCTCCCTGGACCAGAAACAAGTATCTTGGGAACGGTTTCAGGGTATTACACCTCCTCAGCCAGGCTGGCTTGAATCCAGTGGCACAGCGAGCAAGGGACCCACGTCTGGGCATGCCCATCCTACTTAGGGCGAAAAGTGCTGCAGCAACAAATGATGGGCGGAATGCTGAATACATATGATTTGAATATGGCTGGGTTTAAACTGGAATGGCATGGGGAGAAAAAAACTGATAGATTTAGGCTTAGATCTCTGTACTGGGATGAATGTTTGACATTGTTCAACATTCTGTTCATTAATTGTTCTTTTTGCAACTTGTCACTCTGAGAGGCACCGGTATTTTCCGGCGTGGGTCTAGTGCTCTCCATGCCACTGGAGTCAAGCTAGCCTGGCTGATGAGGGGTGAAACCCCGAAGCTGGCCCCAGAATGCTGGCTTCCGGTCCAGGGAGGACCTGGCCTGGCAGTTCTGGCTGACCTGTTCCCATGGGGAGCAAGGTCAAGAATGATTTGTATATGGCATGGGGCGCCAAAAATTGATGAATTTAGGGCCAGATCTCTGTACTAGGGTGAATGTTTGAAATTGTTCAACATTCTGCCCATCAATTGTTTTTTTTTTTTAATCTGAAATCATAGCGTCTGTTAGTCTTACATCATTTTTTGTTGGGTGGTGGTAGATTTGTTGGGCACGCCAGGTGTTTTTTTCTTGTTTTACTTGCAGTTCCAGAATCAAGGAGGCTTGGGTATATTCTACATCAGTGCAGCAGCGGCTCACCAATAGAGGGCATCAGGGCGGTGCCCCGCCTCTTTTAAAACTTTCCAGTGTTCCAGTTTTTACATGAAAACAAACCATTTTATCGATGGTTTGTTTTCATGTAAAAGCTGCAACATCATGTTAGCACCAGCGGGGGCTTCATTGTGCCCATTGGTGGTCTGCATGTGCGAGAGCATTGGCTGTTACAGCCCGGCTCCTCGCATTCACATTCCATAGCTGACATGTTTCACAAACCTCAGGCCGTGTAGCATGTCGGCTAATGAAGCTTTACTGGGGCTTGTCAATCATATGCACATATGCCCTGTCAGAAGCCAGATTAGAGTAAGAGGGTCGACCTCCAACCCGGTCCTGGCTTCTGATCTGGTAGACGCTCGAGCATGTGAATCAAAAAAGCGGAAGCTGTGGTGTCAGATTCCAGGTCTTAGAAGCAGGAGGCGCAAATCCATGATTTTCAGGACCAGCCAAGCAGGAACTCCAGCTCGGAGTGTGTCGGGTAAGGTAAGTTTTCAATACTGGAATGTGTGGATTTCTGAATGTGTGCATGCAAGTGTTTCTATGAATACTATGATCTCCCAAACAACTCCTTCCAAATTCTCCCCTTATGAATACCTCCTTTGACTCATCCCAAACCTCATTTTACTACTATGATCTCCCTAATCCCTTTCTAGAGACTCTTCCCTCCTCCATCTCTCCTTTTCTCACCCGAAACCTCATCTTACTACTATGATCTCCCAAATAACACTATCTAGACACTTTCCACTTCTATCCCTTTACTAACCCACTCAATACAACTCACAGGCTTGCATGTCCACCAGTCAAATTAACTCGTATTCCCCTAAACTAATCCACCACTAATACTTTTTGGGTTCTGGAGTAGCGAGCTACTCACCTAAAACCGCTTTGAAGCCTCGTCAGGGGTAGTAAGCGCTATATAAATACAATTACAAAACAAAAAACTTTACTTTACTTCCTTTTTTCCTTTACCTAAATGTAAAAGAAAACTAGTCACCTCCGGACGCGGAGGGAGGGATAATGTTAGCCTCTGTGTCTTTAATGAGATCTTGATTCTCCACTCATTTCAATCGGAGAATCAACATTTCATTTTTATGACCAGAAGCTACCATCATGTTGAAAGCCCTTCAATACCATATTTGACACAGGCTCTATTGGTGTAAAATAAAGGTTTACAAATATCCCTGCATTCAAGCAGTCAGCTGCCTTCAGAATCTCTTCCAAATGCTCCTCTGACACATACAACTTGCTAGCTATAGCACCTCCTTAAGAATTTGGTTTAAATGCGGTTTAAATTTCTCCACATCATTACCTACCCATCTGGCAATAGTTGCTGTACTAACCGCCTTGTGAGGTTTTACATATGAAATCAATAATTGCAATAATGTATCTTTACCATGCATTCTATGTTCCATCATTCTGCTGTCATATTCCTGTAAACAATACATCACACATAATTTCTTCACCTTTAGAAAATTTGGATGAAAAACAGACTGTGACATAGTCTTAGTCCTCCTCCAGCCAGATCTCAAAAAGCACTCCATCTGGACCATAAGCCTTACTATTCACCTCCAAGGCTTTCACATCAGAAACCTTTCTACAAGACATCAAACATAAAAGTAGCCAACTTCCCTGAGTTTCTTCAATTTTAAATACCTACACAAAGACCAATCCTGAAACAAAGACAAAACCATATTCACATGCCACAAACCATCATATTGCGCCCTGGGCAGTCTTTTCAGCCTCATTCTTTAAAGAATTCTGCGTACCAAAACGTTCCTACCAACTGATCTACCTTCAGCATGGCCTGCCAAAATTGCAGATCTGTAACAATTCATTACTTTGTACCCCAATCCTTTCTTATACTGTTCTACCAAACAATTGATCACCTCAGCGACAGGAGCCTCCAAGGGATCCAAAATTCCTCTCCATGCACCAACATGCCCAAATTCTCCATATCCCCTTATACCTTCTCCTTGTTCCTGGTGCTCAAGACTCCTCCAATAATTCTGCAGCCCTGATTGAAAGTTCCTTAAAGTCAGATCCTCGGACACTTTCAAAACAAGAAAGTTCAACACCTTGTCCTGTACTAAAGGATGCCATTCCCCATCTCCATTCCTCAGAAGACCCTCTCGTACCAGAATTAAAAAAGGTATTCCTCATGCCATCTCCATCACGGTTGGAAAGCAAACCTGAGATATCCAGAATGGTGTTACTAAAACTACCTGACACTTCTCCTCTCTCACTTTGAATAACACTCTCTGTATAATGGCGAACGCCGAACAGAGAAAACACAAACTCTCCTCCCTTTCCAAATCTGCTGAAAAGCATCCACCGCTGACGCCTCAGGATCTGGTATCCAAATGTAATACATCTGTAACTGGTAAGTTAACCTGCTTGCAAATAGAGCCACTTCCAATGGTCCCAAAATCTCGTTTATCTTGCAAAAACAACTCTGCTCCAATTTCCAGCAGCTGAACTCCCTCAATTGAAAGGAATTCTAATCTGCTGTCACATTCAACTCCCCAGGCAAATATTCCGTTCTCACTGAAACTTTGTGCTCCAAGCAAAAGTACCAAAACTCTTTCACTAACTCGGACAACCCATGGGATCTCGTCGCTCCTAACCTGTTGATATAAGCTACTGCTGAAATACTGTCCATCTTCATCAACACAGATTGCCCTTTCAAGACTTCTCAGAAGTTCTTCAATGCATACAAACCTGCAGTCAACTCCAGATAATTTATCGGACTCCTTATTTCCTCTTCTGTCCAAACTCTGTCTCCTGTGTTCCTAACCATACCCCCCAGCCTCTAAGGCTATCATTTGTCTATAGCACATAATCCAGGACACATCCAAAAATGGCACAGCCATTCCAAGCCTGGATATTTTCCAACCACTAACTTAACTCTTCCTTTGCCTCTGCATTCAGGAAAACCCTGTCCCTATACCAAAGCCCTTTCCTCCAGGCATCCCCTATCAACCTCTGTAAAGCTCGATAATGTAGATGACCTGGGAAAATTGTTTTTATTGAAGATGATAACAAACCTATCATTCATGCTAAATCTCTTAAGGACAGAAACTCTTTCCTAAACACATGAAAAATCTTTTTCCTTATCAACTTCACTTTCTTCTCTGGGAGTTGTAAAATAAACTCCCTCGTATCCAACTAGAAACCTAAGTACCACAACTTTTGTGGTGGGTCCCAAAACAGACATGTTGATGTTTTTAATAAATCCTAAGGCTTCCAACAAGCCCCTCACCTTTACTAGATCTTCATGTAGACTCTCTAGTTCCTGGGACATTAGCAAGATATCGTCCAAGTACACCATCATCCAAATACCCCTTTCTCGTAAATATGCCATCACAACTCATCACCTTTGTGAAGCACCAAGGGGCTATTGAAACACCAAACGGAAAAGACATCAAAATTGGTACAAACGGCCCGCCCAAAGGGAACTGCAAAAACGTCTGACTCTCCTTTTGTACGAGAATAGTGAAGTACACATCCCTCAAGTTTAACTTCACCAACCAATCATTCCGTAATAACAGATCCCTCAGACGATGGATTCTCTCCATTTTTAGATGCCTGTAAACCAAATACTTGTTTAACTCCCTGAGGTTTATCACTGGTCTCCATCCTTTGTCTTTTTTCCTGACCAAGAGGATTGCACTTACAAAGAACTTTCCTGCCTCTTCTATGTGTTCTAAAGCAACCTTCTGAATCATTGACTCTATCTTCAAGTCTACTACTTTTATCTTTTCTTCCATTACCGCCAATTCTCTCGGCTCTCCTGTTTGATGCAGTAACTCCACAAACTCTAGCACAAACCCTTGCACCGGCTCCAAAATCGAGGGGTCCTGTGTTCTATTTTCACACTCTTCCTTGGGAAGAACCATAAATAATTCCGGTACTCACCTAGCAAACCTTTTGTATCTTCACTGGGATGCTTCTGAGTCATGTCCCCCAACTTAGGACTTATCTTCTTGAGTATTGCTTTCCTAATCTCCGCCAGCAAGCCAGCACTTGCATTCCCTCACATTACCACTTCTCGTTGACTCCATCTTCTGAGCAACTCCACGTCTACAGGAGTCGCATTAACATGGGCCTCCTCCCCCTTATCTAAAATCCTGCCTAAAGGGCCCAATCCATCAAACAGCTTGTACTGACATTTTTAACGAGAGCTGCAGACCCTTCCTTGGATCCCAGCCTAACCGGAAAAAAAACGTATCAGCTCAGGGTCTAAACTGGTTATATTACACATATTTTCCCCAATAAGTGGCTTACAGTATTTTTGTCTCATTACACATCTCACTTCTTTTTCTAAAGACCTAAATATCCATTCCTTTATGAACCTAACTACATGGTCCAAGGGCCACCAATCACCACTCCTAGGGTGACTAATACCAAATGGGGAAACATCTCACCCAAAGGATCCCCGAGTACCTCTACCTTACATTCACTCCCATATTTCTCAAACTCTTCATCAAAATCATCATCCTGTTGCAGATACAATATGTATTCATCCCACTATTCACCCTCCTCTGTCAGAGTACTTTTTGCCTTTACATTTTCTTCCCCATGTGGGCCGCAAAGGACAACTCTCCTCTGCATGCCGCTTAGGACACCCATACCCTGTGTGCCGCAAAGGACACCTCTCATTTTGATGGTGATCAAATCATCCTTTTTCCTTTGAATCTCCTCCAAATGCTTTGTCTTCCTCCACTTCTTACCTCCATTCTCTTTCCTCATCTACTCCTCCTCTGACAGGGAATTAAACTCCTCACCAGACTCCAAGACCCTTCTTTTTCTACTCTTTAAAATACGGTCAACAGTCTCCTGAACTTTTCTCAGCATTTCTTGCTGAACCAATCTCCTCACTTCTTCCTCAATGTAAAGCAACCCAGAGGTTTTTACACTGCCACTTTTCTCCGACTCCATACCAGTTGCGTAGTAAACAAAAGTACTGACTAAACAAATCCTTCAAAAATCCTAATATTTATTCCTTTATATCAAAAACTCAAGAAAAATCAATCAATCAATCAATTGAATCTTTATTTCGGCAATATTTCAGCCATAAAAGAACACATAAAATAATATATACACTAAAAATACAATGTTGAAGCAATAACTAAAAATTACATAGTCAAGTGTAGAGCAGAGGTGCAAGTCACTGTTAAAAATACAGTATTGCAGCAATAACTGGAATTACATAATCGAATATGAACCCGGGCTGCTAGTCACTATTTGAAATTATAAAACTCCTTTTAATCCAGATAGCATGCAAATACTTTGCAAGAGCAAACACAATATATCCTGCAGTATCAGTTTTAAAAACCCTTAATGCATCTGAACATTTCCTAAATCCTAAATTCCTACAGATAGGTACAATCCAATTCTTCCTTGCTCTACTATAGAGAGGGCAGAAAAAGAGAATATGACATTCATCCTCTTTATTCATACCACAGCCAAGACAATGTGAGGACCTGGACGGGGACCATTTGCTGGTTAGGCACGCTAAAGGAAGTGCGCCAAACCTCCATTGTATGTATAGCTTCCTGGCCATGACAGGGAAAATTACATCCAGGTAATCTTCAAATGAGTATACAGATTTAATCTCTATGAATGATTTTACCATGGTACCATTCTGTGAGTCGTGGAGCCATGCATTTGAACATCGAGATCTGAATAACTCTGTGAATAGATTCCCTGAGATCTCACTACAGGCTGTTGCTGGATTCACCCACATGTCCGCAAGACCCATTTTCATGAATTTGTCTTTGATGTAAGAGAGCCAAGGAATATGCACTGCCTTGCCTAATCTCAGTATTTCTTATAACTCAGTTTTATACTGCACAAGCTCGGGGGTCAGCCAAATCCTCCTCCAGAACCTGAGGGGTTTGATGGCTAGTTCCTCCTGGATGGGAAATATACCCAAGTCGAGCCTCAGCGGTAATAGAGGTGTACTTTGGGGGAGCGAGAGCAACTGCCTCAGAAAGTTGTTCTCAACTTTAGTCAGTCCAGGTCTAACGGCGTGCCCCCAAAGTTCCCCTCCATACAATGCTGCCGCTCTGGCCCTCAATTTATAGATTTCAAGACTAGGGCTGATGGGTTTGTAAGTGGAGGCATTTGTCATTTTTAGTATTCCCCCTGCTATTTGGGTCAGTTTGAGTTGTGATTTGGCAAGGAGTGGGCCCCAGGAAAGTTTTTCACTTAGTGTAACACCTAGGTATTGGAAAGTGTGAACTCTCTCGAGTGCAACCGAGTCTAAGGTGGGGGGTGGTCTGGTATGTAAGGGAGGATTAAAAATCATGTATTTAGTCTTATCTACATTTATCTGTAGACCATGTTCACAGCAGAAGTTGTTAAATCCTTCCAATATACGTTGGATCCCCATAGGTGACTTGGATAAAAGCAAGGTGTCGTCAGCAAACATTATAGCCGCGACATTCCTGCCTGCCAGCCTGGGTGCATCGTTGTTAGGAACTGCGTCCAGGTTAGCTATCAGTCCATTTACATATATGCAGAACAAGGTGGGGGCCAGGACACACCCTTGCCTGACTCCCTTGTTCACCGTGAACCTGGCGGACAATACACCTCCTCTTGCGCACCTGACCTGAGCAAAGTTCTGGGTATGCAACCTCACCAATATTCCCAATAGAGAATTGGGTACACCCAAATCTCGTAAGACAGCCCAAAGTTTACCCCTAGGGACAGTGTCAAACGCAGAGCGTAAGTCAACAAATACCATGTGGAGGCTGCCACCCTCTATTACCACAGTCTTCCAATACAGCATTATTAAACGGAAGATCTGGTCCATGGTAGATGTTTTGCTTCTAAAGCCAGCCTGATAAGGAGAAAGGATTTCATTCTCATTGGTCCAGTCCTGCAAACGATTTAAAATAAGTCGTGCAAATATTTTTTGGGGGACGTCAATGAGACTAATGGGCCTGTAATTGACGGGGAGCAGGGGAGAACCCTTTTTATATATAGGTATGATTTCCGCTCCCAACCACGAGCCCGGAACCTCTGCACCGTACAAAATTGTATTGTAAAGTGCGCATAAGTACGGCGCCCATATCTTAGGCTGTTCTTTGAACATATCCCCGGGTAGCTTGTCTATACCTGGTGCTTTGCCCATTGCCAGTTTTCCTAGGGCAATGGTAACATCCTCTACGGAGAATTCCAGAACTTCGGCATCCCCAGAAAGAGGTAAATAAAAGGGCAGAAGGTCTAAATCAGAAGTGGCTGCATATAGGGATTTAAAGTGGGATTCCCACACCCCCGGATCAAGGTTGACTTCAATTGCATTGCGGGGTTCCGCACACCCTGAATTCACAATAGCCCAGAATCTGCTCGGTTCCTTGTTGGCAAGTGCAGAGGCTAAGTTTTCCCATCTCTCCCAGTCCCAATCTATTTTTGCCTGTTTTAATACTTGTTTGTGGGCAATCCTGAGTGAGCGGATCATTAGCCTGTCACTGCCAGTTTTGATGGCATTAATCAGATCAGATTTAGCTCTCCTACATGTGGCGTTATACCATGACGAGGAGATGGTCCTGGGTTGCCTGGGGGGAGCGATAGGATTTAGAATACCTGCAAGGGTGTCAACCAGATCCTGATGAACAGTAAGCAGGTTTGCAGAAGTGTCCGAGGACAGCCCTTGAGCCCAGATGTCATTTGCCATTTTGAGCAGGGGAAGGATGGATGAATATAGACTTGAGAGTGCATCCCTCCTTTCACGCAGGGTCGCCCACTTTACCCGCCTCCTGTTGTTAGTAAGAACCAGGCCTGGGTCAGCGGTCGATTCCATGTGGGCTTTCGAAGATATGGGCAATTCCATTTTCAACAGCAGTGCGTTGTGATCGCTGTCCGTTCTATTCACAACCTCCAGACCCACAATCTTTGACCACATCCTGGCCTGGACCATTACGTAGTCTAAATGGGATTCCTGATCTTTTTTATTATAAGTACACTTGGAGGGAATATCTGAGGGCATCCGACCGTTAACCACCCTGACTGAGTTTTGCAGAGTTAGGGTCATAATCTGCATGGTCAATGGGGTCCATGCCTTTGCAAAAGTGGACCTGCACTGCGGGATTCCCCAAAACTCATCTTCGTCCAGCAGTGCCCCCTCATTCAGCCCTTGAAGGGGCTCGTAATGGCAATTGAAATCTCCTGCAATCACATAGTGAATGTCTCGGTTTAAAGATTCAAGGAAAACCGATAATTCCCCAACGGTGTTGGATTCCTTTGCCATAGCAGTAGGACGTGAATATACATTCACTAATGCCAGTTTATGTGAATTGGGCCATGTCATTAGGACGCATAAAATGTTGTCCAAATTTGTCTGAATCAAATCCACCCTACAGCCCAGGTGTACACCGATCCATGTTGTCAGACCACCAGAAGGGCGGCCCTTACCTCCCCATCGGGCTGCGATGTTAAAGGTCACGAACCCAACTCTATGAACCTCCTCCCTGGCCCAGGTCTCCTGCAATAAAATCACGTCAGCTGTGTCAACAAAAGAGCCCCATGCTGGACATGCTAACTTATTTTTTAGACCTGCCACATTCCATGATAATAGGTTCATACACTGAGGATGACACGGGTGATGAAGTGGGGGGTCCAGTAGAGGAGAAGAGCCACTCTGCTGGTGTGGATCAGTTGGCCCAATAGGGGTGGTACTAGCACTTTGGAGAATAACTGGCGATTGGTGGGGAACAGAAGACAGTGTAGAGTACTCTTGGGGGATACTAATACTATTGCTAATACTATTCCCCGCAATGATAGAGGGGCTCCCCTTATTACCAGGAGACAAGCTCCTTTCCCTAGATGACTCAGTGGGCTCTAAGCCTATGATGCTGCCCCCCAGTGGACGCTGAGCTGCATGGTTGTACCTAGCCAGTCAGTCAACCTGATCAAGGCAACTGAACCTGTTTGAGCAGGGGGGATAAGACCATTTTGGGTCAAAGGGGGCTTGTCTTGATTTCCCACCACCTCCCCTGAGCGGATGCGAAATATAGGTCCAACCACTTTCTTCTGGCCTCAATTGACCATTTGGATAGAAGTAGGAGAGGGGACGCACCCCAATTTTTGTGTCTGAGCGGGAAGTTTCCCAATTGCAGATATAATCTGCTGTCCTGGCGTCCCGGAAATTAACTATAACGCAATCGCCAGTTATGTTTTTAGGGGTGTACCCCACCCACCCCACCCTTCTAACCATAATGATCTCGCATCTAGCATGCGGTGGCAAGGGCCTGTGATTGCTGAGCCAGTGTATTACCTTATTTTTCAGGTTGGAAAACTCCTCAGTACTGTGGTCATTAATTTCGGGGACCCCTGTGAGAACAACCAGGTAGGGACTTGCTTCCGGGGGCAGATCTAATCTCGGGATAGACCTGGAAGCCTCACCCTGAATTCGCTTCCTCTCTATCCTCACATTGTCACTGCTTTTGACCAGAGGGGCCTCTCCCAAGGTGTTGCTATCTATATGATGGTCAGTGGGGGGCCTAACTTCGTGTTGTACTTGTGAGAGAATGTGGGAGGTAGCTGGAACTGCCAGAGGTATAGCTGGTGGAAAGGTTGGTGGCCGTGTGACTGTACATTGAACCGTAGGGACTGGCAAAACCCCCCCGGCCGTAACGGTACAGCCACATTTGCAGAGGCATGGGGGGAGTACTTTGTTATTAACACCCTCAGTTAGACCCTTAATTTGTTGTTCAAGCTTAGTAAGAAGGGTCACCATACCCTCCAACCTAGATTCCAGGGGTCCCAATAGGGTGCGCAGCAATAGGTCTAATTGTTGCGGAGGTATTGCATCCCCAAGTGGCTGTGGCAGGAAGGTAGGTGAAGCGAGTACCTGAGCAGGGGGATCCCCAAGGGGCTTAGAAGGGATAGAAACTGGAGGAGGGGTGCGGCTACCCTGACCTTCTCTGACCGCTGAATCGGCCTCTGGGGCTGCAACGATACCTCGTTTTACAGATTTAACTCCCCCTGTCTTGGTACTAACTTGCCTAGTGGCTTTGGGCTTAGTTTTTGATGTCAACCCTTCATTGGTGACCCTTTTTTTACGCAGGATAGGTCCATGTCTAGTCACTGGGGGGGATATAATTCTTGAATTAGTCGTAAGATCATTATCACTCGAGGGATCACTAGAGGAGGTATCATCAACAAATTGGGTCAGAGGAAGGATTGTATTGCTCGCACCAGTACCATTAGGGGTGCGCGCAGATGCAAGAAGGCCCAGAGAAGATCTCCTGGCTAGGGCCAAATCCTGCGAGACTCTGCGCTCCATAAGAACAATACCCTGATCAATCACCGAGTTAGCTCTTACTATAAACTGATCTAAAGTGCCAGTGAGGTTACCTTTGGGCACATGATTCCTACCCTCTTTGGATGCCATTCTCAAGTGAGGTAAAACACAATAAGTAAATTGTAGTGATAAAGCGACAATATACCCTGCATAAGACAGTGAAATAATAATAGTAGGGGTAGTTAAGAACCAATGCAGTCAAATAGCTTAAAATATACACATACGGCTTAGTCCGCAGATGAAAAAGGGGTGGCCCGGTCCGGTCTCTCTCGGTCTCAAACGGGCTACAACGGGCACGCCCTTGGTCCGGGCTTCGCCCGGGATGCGCCCCGGACGCGTCCCGCGTACGCGTTGTGGAGGAAATAGATATAGTGGGAAAAGTAGGAGGGGCCGGGAAGAGTCTCCAGCTGCGGCCAATGTCCTGGAAGCAGAGGGGCCGCTGGGACTCGCAGTCCCGGATTCACCGAGTGTTGATCCTCGTGGCTCCCACACCCACGCCTGAGTCCACGGATACACCTCCAATGCCTGGAACACCTCGCACAGCCCACTGGCCAAGACGTCGCCTCCGAGCGGAAAAAAAATCAATCAATCAAGAAAAATCCTCTTAAACTCCTAAACTAAACTCCTTAAAAACTGTACCTAAACCGTACCGCTCACCTTCCTCAGCAAACACTACCTCACTTGCACCAAACCAACTCTAGACTAATCCTGCCATTAACTTCAAGCCGGCATGTACGTGCCACGACACGCCCCAGAGTATCCTGTATTCCCTACACTTCTTTGGGCCCAATGCGAAATGGCACCCAACTCTTGCGAGGACTCTTGCGTGAGCCGGCAATGCTTCATCTCCTGCTGCACAACTGTGCATGAGAAAACACTCTCCCAGCCGTGATTCCTGCGCAAGAGGGCTTGAGCCCAACGCCCCAGTCTTACCAGTAAGACTGCGTGCAGTTAAAAATGCTCGTTGCTCATCCGATCCGACATGAAGAAGATGCCTACTCACCCCCAACTCTCTCGGCTGTCCAGACACATTTGTTTACAAAGTTTTAACATCCTCCTGCGCTTCACCTTCAAACATCAATAAATTACCCTATCTACCTAAGAAAAAAACAAAATGCGCTTCTGTAAATTAGAAGCACATAGACATCCTGAATACTCACATTCTAAAATCAGACAAAAAATACTGCAAAGACACGCAAACAATATTTATAATAGGTTCAAACAGAACATGAAAGCTACTTATCTCTTGGAAGAAGCAGCATTGAAAGAGTGTTCTGACTGGGACTATTTATGGCCTACAATGTTCTAGATTTTTTTATTGTTTGGAAGTTCTTTAAAGGTGCTGCGGAGCGGCATTAAAAGAGGTTATGCATAATGGTAGCCTCCGGTCTTGAAATGAAATCCATTCACATAGTGCCACAAGGTCAGGCGAGTACAGTAATTGAGCATAGTACAATCCAGCAACCCTGGTGCAGCATAAGAATAAAGGAACAATACCTGTAGAGCATCTATACAATAGGATGTAGTTTTAAACTGAGCTAAAATTGAACCGTTGTACATAAATTTGGCAGAAATACAATAAAACAGATCTGTCAAGAGTTTGAACTGCCACGCAGGGCATCGGGTACACACTATTCTTACAGCATGCTCTCATTGTATTCAGTAAAATAATAAATTATAAACAATATGCAGCAGAATGGTAACTTGCAGGACCTGGATATAAGGCCAGAACAACCTGTGCAATGTGGTCAGACCTTCAAAGGAAAAACTGTTTGTGAACTGACCAGGCAATTTATGTTGGTCTTTAGTCGCTCTGAAGAACAAAGAATTTCAGTTAACCTTGAAGATGCTGATCGTGAGTTCCTTCTTACAGGAAACTGTCAGAGTTCTAGGGCTTTGCTGCAACTCTGGAGAAGGCTTGCTTTCAAGTGCTGGGTTTCATAAATGGTTGATATTCGAAGCCCAGTCCTTTTACTTCTTGATATACATCCGTCTCCAGCAGTCTTACGTTAACATCCAAGATCTGTTTATGCATGATAGGTGTGTTCAAATGCAATCAAGATGCACAAAGGGGCACAGGGCGCAAAACCATGCTCGGAATTAGGCCACTCTTAACACATGCTTGGTGCTAAAGTGCAACATCGACATATGCATATGTTGTCAACAGCAAAGAAACTATTTAATTAAAAGGAAAAATAACTTCTCCCAAAGGGCTGGAATTAGGATGCGAACAGGATAATGGCTGAAAAGAAATGGGTTTCAGTAGGAGGACAAATGGGGGAGAAATGTTTCCATCACTCAGAGTCAGCTATCGAGTACATCCTGTTTAATGACCACTGTCCCCAGTTATGACCTAGATACATCCTTAATATGTAATAGACACTATTTTAATAACATTTAATATTTTATGGATTCTTCTACTGTCTTTGTGCTTCTTCATAGTTTCAGTGTCAGGTGGTTTTCTTATGTAGCATCAGTGGGCTTGTTGGCACTATATAAAACACTCAAAACAAATGTATAAAAACACTCAGCCAATCAAATTAAATCCACCTTTTTTCTGATCACAAATTCCACTTTTTCTTCCCCAATACAAGACTGGGTATCTGCACTTTTCTCACTCAGGAGTTGTATGACATATTTCCCCTTGGTAAGATCTATGGGATTTAATTGAGTGTGAAGTCCTTCAAGACATTTAAAGACAGGATCTTAAAAGCATATGATAACCAACTCCCAGCTGAAAAATTATGAAAGGAAATGTTCCTTATTTGTTAATCCCAGTTCATCTTCATTGAAGTCATTAATGTAGAATATTCCCACTGCCATGCAGGTATTTGGACACTTCATTTCCAAATAACCTAAAGGAGGTGAAAATATGCCATTCCTTAAAAGGAGGTACAACCTTGATGGCATACACCGGCCAATCAATTTTTTCTGAATTCGCTACTTACCTATTTTTATTTATTATACAAGACAATATTACCGTACCAAACCTCAGACCTGCTCCACAAGGAGAAGCATAACTCAAAGGGCAGAAATAACATGAAGGAAAAGATAGCCAAATACGTTTCATGCACAGAAAAGTTGAAAACATATAGTTTTCGTTAAGGAGTTAGTGACTTTCATATCCCAGCATACCTTGTACTGGTAGTTGCCGTACCAGCTCCACTCTTTTTGAAGAATGCATCTACATTTATGCTGAATAAAATTGTTCTTCCCATCCAAAAGTACAGACTAGGGAGGCGAGAGGATTTTTTATGAATTCAATTAAGACTTCTCCAATACAGAGCTAGGAATAAAGTAACATCTTCGGTTTAGTTCATAAACGTATAATAAAATTAGCAAGCTAATCCAGAAAGTTTTGCAAACACCAAAGTTAAACTACTTGAGAATCGAGAGGGCTTGGCTGATTAGAAGAATCTAAAAGGTTTACCGGGAAGCCTAACCAACTTCAGCTTCTGCTCTACAGTCCATGGCTAGACAGTAGAGCTTGGTGAATGTATGAATAGACTTTTATGTAGCTGCTCTAAATAGAAATAACTATGGGATATTTCACAACTAAACAGGGCTTTATTTTGTCCCTCTTGTAGAATTTGCTCTAGAATTACCAGGCAAAGGATTGCTGGCCAGCTAATAGCGTAGTGAAATACAAGCAACTGTTTATAGGACTATGGATTGTTTAAGAGCTGGTTAAATCTTCAAGCTTTTTATTTTGTTGAAGTAAAATGTTCGGAGCATGTATATCTTTCTCCAGAAAAGGAAGGGTCACTGAAGAAATCCAGCAGGAGATGGACTGATTTATATAACAATCTGAAACTACTTTCAGTAAGAAAGAGAGATGCATTCTCCCTATAACTAAATAGGAATGTCGGACTTTTTAAGATTCCACTATTGACTGCACATTAAGTTTGCTTACTCAGCAGGCTGATGTAAAGACCACTAGAAAAGCTACCCTTCATGAATAATACAGCAATGACAACTCAAAATGAGGAGTTATAAATTTAGATAAAACCAGACAGCTCCCAAGGTGGAGAAAGCTGTCATCGAGGATGGTACGTTTTCATCAACCCCTCTAAAATGGTTCTTGTAAATTGGATTGTTAAGAAAGTACTTTGAGAAGGACCCTTCCTACAATCTGAACTGGCCGCAAAAGGCACTCTGGTGGAAGTCAACTGTAGCACTGGCTCTGTGCAAGATGAAGCAGATATGGGATCACATCCTTATGGCAGAAGGCTGGGTCATGGTTATGATGTTGACTGCATAAATAGAACATTTTCTAATTAAAGACGTATGGTGATCTTATTGATTTTTTTTTATACTTTCAAGATATCAATGTATTCCCAAGGTAGATTTAGTTGTCCGTATTGTCTGACTTCAGAGGCCATGCTGCCAAACTCAAGGGCTTCACATTGGGATGATATAATTGGCCTTATATCTTGGATAACATATCCGTTTTATGTGAAAGTTTCTTGTGTGGTGTTAGGGACAGGTGATGATCTGAAACCTACCATTGCCTTGGCCACCTAGAAGTAATGACAATCATCTTGTCATTATGGAATTTCAGTACCACAGCTGCATTTAACGGTATTGATGGCAAAGTGTGGAGAAATGTCTCCAACCAATCTATCAATATGCTTTGTACAGTAATCCTGGTCCCACACTCTAGAGACAAAGTTTTGATATTTCGTGTATTCAGATGTTGCAAACAGGTTTACAGCAGGAATCCGCAATCTGAGAAAATATCTTTTAGCACATCATCATTCAGAACACATTTGTGGTTTTCTGCAAAGAATCTGTTGTGAATATCTTCTTGTGAGCTTTAAGGCCTGAGAGCAAATCTGCTTTCATAGGCAGATCCCTCACTAAGAGACATCTCTAGATTGCTTGTGCTTCTAAATTGAGAGTCCTGGATCTGGTGACAATCTGTTTAAAGAGACAGTGCATTGTGGTTGTGTTGTCCATCTAGATTATGATTTAGTTCATTGTCAGAGATGGACCAAGCAGGCATTTGTCACAGTGGTCTGCGAAGGATAGATCCTGATGCAAAAGGACTCCATTTACAATATTGGACGACTTGCAGTTTGCCTTTCAAGTTGTCCTCCCACTATGACCACTGATCTTCTAAACACTGCTGTAAAGGCCTCTCATGATGCCTTGCATTTGGGACAATGACAATGCAGGAGGCCATAAACCATAAAACAAAAGATTTCTAATGGAAAGCTGGAGCAGATGTCTGAATCTGAAAACATTTCTCCAAAGGAGACACTTATCCTGGTTTTGTGATCAATTTGGCTCCTAGGAACATTAAAATCTGTACTTGAGTCAACATGGATTCCTGGAAATTGAACTGAAGGCCCAGATAATTTGCCAGAACAATCACTATTTTGAAGACTTGGACTGTTTTTTCTGCAGTGTAGTCCTTTACCAACAAATCGCCGAGATAAGTATAAAGGAAAATAGCCTCAAAAAAAAAAGTTGCCACTACTGATGTGCACTTGGAAATGGTCTGAGGTGCTGATATCAGACTGACAGGGGAGAACTGTAAGTTGGTAGTGCGAGTTGCCTAAGAACTTTGACATTTTCTGTACATCCTTTTTACTGAATGGTGCCCACTGTAGAGCCAATGCACATTTCTACGGAACTTAGGAAACTTTTGATGTAAAGGCAGTGTATAAATATGGTGTTTCTTGAGCCATTGGTTTGTGATCCAATATTGGTCTGAACTCTTGTTTGAGCCTTTTTTGCAATCTAAAAAAATATCTTGAATAGATGCCTTTTCTCTGAAGAGGGGAAAAACAAATTGTATCTAGCACTCACTTGTAACTGTTAATTTACTTGCCACTCTGAAATGTTTTGAGAACCAAACATTATTAAACAAAAACCGCTTCACATAACTGTGAGCAGTGGTAGATACCTTGCAAAAATTAACCGGTCACCTTTCAGGAGCTGGTGCTGGTAGCTGTAATCAGGTGTTAAACTTGTACTAATATGGGGTACTTTGCACAGACACTTAATAGCTACTAAAACAACAAATTAAAGAGATAATACTGCTACAGATTGGGCCACATTACGCCACATAATTTCTCTTTCTGAGCTACATAATTTTATCAACCACTGAAGCTTAATTTCAGTGGTCCTTTGTATAACACCATCTGCCATTTCTGAGTCTTCATCCAACAGCATGCTCCACTGTGGGCAAGTAGCTTTGCTTTACTTGCGCCCAAAACTCCAACATGCAAAAGTGACGTTGGCTACAATGCCAGAATGGGCATAAGATGATATGCATGACATTAAGCCACCTTTCAGCTAGGTTTTACAATATTACAAAATCATCTGAACCATTTCAAAAACTGTTTGTTTGACGCGTAAAACCAAAATTAATTCAGTTCACATATTTTGTTCACTCTTTCATTAACATCATGGATTAAAAGAAGCATTTTCTGTAGAGAAAGTTTAATACCAAGCTTCAAAACATAAAAAGGTACAAAATGGGCAGCAGCAGCGCAACCTTCCCTAACAAACGGAATAAGCAAAAGGTTGCTGAAGCAGGAGAGACTTCACAGGCCACTTTAACACATACAACATGGGTACAAGTGGCTAATACTCTAAAGAGGGAGAGAGAGGAGTTAAAGGACTGCTGTACCCTCTGTAAACAGGCAGACGTAGAAAAAGCACAACAGTCCTAGAAGAAACAGCCACACTGCTCTGGAATTGCCATGTGTTCAAGTACTCACATATAATTAACTCTCAACTACTTTGTGAAATATGCTTCGTCGGTGGGTTCCAGGCCGAGCACATGGAAGCATTCGAGAGTACTACTGTTCACTGGTTGTGCACTTTTCTTAATTATAGGCTTCCTAGTTCTCCTTTTGTTGCACTCAGACCTTTTTTCATAGAACATGGACATCTTGGGCAGAAACAGTGTAAGCTTCAGTCCTTCAGATGACAGGTAAAGCTAGAGCAGCAGCACGAGCTTTCTAAATCACCAGACACCTACAAACCAGGCAGCAGCAGTGCAAGCTTTGCTCCCGCAAAAAACAGGCACAGCTTAGCAGTAGCAAAGTAAAATTCCTTCTCTTACAGAAAGGCAGCAAATGCAATCTTCTATTCTCTGCAAAACAGATTCGTCCCTAGTGAAGACACATTTTTCTAGATCACCCATGTTAGCAATGGGTCAAAATTTGCTGCTTGGAAAGGACACCCCCTACTGATGGAAGTCTATGCATCCACCCAGTATCTTCCCCAAAAATGTCTCCTGCTTTAATGTGGCTCCCACCGCCCTCTACTTTATGTATTTATTTATATGGCGCAGCTAATATCCTAAGGCATCTAGGTGCTTATTCTCGCAGCAACTCCCTTAACTTTGTTTTTAACATTCAGCCTCCTTCTTTCTCTAATATGCTTGAGGCTCACACTTTTTCCTCTCATCCCTTCACCTACCTTTCTCTCACAACCCATGCTCTCGCTATTCACATTTTTTTGGCACACCTGTTTCTGTCCATCCTGTAATACCTTGCTCTCTATCCTTCTCACATTATTTAACCTCACTACCACACTATACCCTTCTTGACAGCCATCTCACTATTGTATCTCAAAAACTCCTTTCTCGCATCTTCCTTTCATATATCTTCGAGTCCACCCTTCTTGCACCATTCTCTCAATGGCTTTCTTTTGTCCCACACACTCCCCTTTTCACTCACACCCTCGTCTCTCAATGAAATGCTCGCCTCACAAACACATGCATCCATTCTACTCCCCTTCCAAATCCTCCTTTGCACACAAACACCTTACTTGCCCTTCTCACACACTTAACCTCCCTTACACTGCCTTCACTTGCCCATATCCTTCTCAGCACACATTGTGCTGGGGCGTCATTTTGCATTACGACAGTACCATGCACCATGGGTGTAACACAGACTCCTGCAGTGCAGGGTGGTCTCCAACCTTCAGGCCAAGGCCTAAGAATATGCGTGCGATATGAGAGTCTCAGGGCCCCTCACCACATTCTACTGGGGGGACCCATCATTTAGCATTTCACCAGTACTGTACACCATGATCGTTGTGCTTGGCAGGCGCAGTCACCAATTCAAACGTGCGACCAAACACCACCAACCCAGTGTCGCACCATTACCAAGCACGTCTGTATCCGACCTCAGCCTTTCACCAGAAGACACACAAACATCTGAGGAAAAAGAAAACAACAGGCACCCGAACCCGCACAACCCTCGCTCGCAGACATGGAAAACAACAGTTTTTTTCAGTGACAAGGATGTGGCGTCTTTAGAGCAACCTTCGTAACCTCTCAGCACTCGTTTAAGTGGAATCACTCGGGCCATATTCCTGATGCTCTTTTCAGAAGCAATTACTTCCATGCCATTTCTATAGACATTCATAGTGCGCCGGAGAGATCTTGATTATCCGCCCCCGTCGCTGTCTGCCCGCTCCCTCCCCCTGTGCGCCCGGAAGACCAGGCTTTCCGAAATGGAGTATTAAACAAACAGGTTGTCAGTGGCGCGTCGGTGCTTTGAGGGGAGCGCTACGCCGCCACTGTCATGCAAAGCTCGACGCCACGCGCCTCTTCCACATAGCGCCTCTTTCCTGTCAATCAAGGCCTGGCTCAACTAATTACCAAAAATTGGGTGACTCACAAAAGAAGCCACTAAAACTGCACATGTGCGATTTTGTACACGAGTAAACAACAGTGCGAACTCAATTTTTTGTTTGTTGCAGATTTATATAGCGCGAACTCGACCCGAAGGCCTTGGGAGAGCTTTACATGAGCACCAGTTACGTTACACAAGACGCATTCCGTTTTTCTTTGGGATAGGCCCAGAATCACAGGATGTGGAGTCGACCCCGAGGCTTGGTTTCCCAGGTCCAAAGTCGGCAGCTCCAGCCGTGAGAGAGACCACACCCTCTCTCCGAATCTCAATCCTTACATACAAACTTACAAGTTTGTTAACACACCCCCTAAAAAATAACACACATAAGAAACATCAAATTAAGCAATACTGGTTATATACACACTAGAACATCACTATATTCCATTTGAAAGGCCACAAAGCTCACAATACGAGCCCTGCACAGGGCCACTGGAAAGATGGGCGCACGTTTCCTGACCAAAAACGGCGCTTAAAAAGCACTTGCCGATTAACCCATCATCTGCTGCATTATTTGCAGATTTCAACACAACATTGTTTCTAACTCAAATAGAACTAAAGTTACAAATATATATATTTTTCTATAAAGAATCGCCATTTGCAAAGGATAACTGGTCACCTTATAGCAGCTTATTGCTGTATCAAGGTGTTAAACATGTACTAAAGAGGTGAAATGTTTGCCGAGGCAGTGTTAATGTGTTAAAATGAAAGACTAGAACATATTACTGCTACAGAATGTGCCACATAATTTGCCTTTGGGTGTAAAATGTAGTCAACCCTGCGGCGTTATTCTTCTCTGTTGCAGTGGTTGTTACATGCAAACATGGGGGAACCAAGGGGAAAGCAGAAGCATTGAGCCAGCCCATCAAACACAGGAACCCTCGTCATAGTATGGTATGGTATGGAATGAATAGGTCTCGACATAAAAACAGGAATGGAAACAAGTTCACAAAACTGAAGTTTCATATGTAGATCCAGCTGAGGGGCACTTACGGTTATACTCTACGCACCTGTTAAACTCACATAAAACAGAAATCCTTCTCATCACTCCCGAATTGGAAAACAAATTTGACCAAGAGCTAGTTGATAAACTTAACTTAGAACTTTTTTCGTCATCAACCTTACACACTAGGTAGCAGTGGTATAGAAAAACAGCACCTCCAGCTATAAATGTGGGTACATTTGCTGCTAGCAAAGTAATAGGGTGCTAACAGAGGCCGCAATTTCTCTACCAAAAAGTACAATGTAGAGTGTGACACTAAGTCATACCCAACAAAATCCAAAAATGGTCTGGGGCGCATCCAAGGTATAATCGAATATTTTTTATAAATAAATAAAATATATTATTGTGCAGTATTTCTACTTGTTCGACTATACCTTAGCTGCGCTCCAGAGCATTTAAAGTTTATCCTTCTTCTCCGACTCCTTCATAAAAGCCACTGAGCTTCTTGCTTGACAATACTCAACCTCTCTGCAGCCTTCGATACGGTCTCCCACCGCACACTCACCGCCAGACTCCACGACGCCGGCATACAGGGAACCGCCCTCGACTGGATCGCTTCTTCCTCACTGTCAGAACCCAAAGGATCAGACTGCCACCGTTCCTCTCCGAACCCACAGAAATTAAATGCAGAGTACCCCAAGGATCATCGCTCAGCTCCACGCTCTTCAACATCTACATGGCCCCCCTCGCGGCCATCGTCAGGCAGCACGGACTCAGCATAGTATCCTACGCCGACGACATCCAGCTCATCCTCTCCCTCAACAAAGACCCCATCACCACCAGACTCAACTTCCGGGAAGGAATGAAGGACGTTGCATCCTGGATGAGCAGCAGCTGCCTGAAGCTCAATTCGGAGAAGACAGAGGTGCTCGGACCCTCCACCTCTGCATGAGACAACACCGGGTGGCCCACCGCCCTCGGCAGCCCTCCCACCCCCACGGACCATGCCCGAAACGTCGGCATCACACTCGACTCCTCCCTCTCCATGACCCAACTGGTAAACGCCATAGTCTCCAGCTGCTTCAGCACCATCTGCATCCTCCGAAATGCCTTCAAATGGATCCTCCCCAAATCAAAGAAGACCGTCACCCACGCGCTCATAACCAGCAGACGGGTCTACAGAAACGTCCTCTATGGCAGGATAAACAAGTCTCTACTCCACAAACTCCAGACCATACAGAACACAGCAGCCAGACTCGTCCTCGGCATCCCTCGACACGAACACATCACCCAACACCTGTTTTACGCAGGTGTTGGGTGATGTGTTCGTGTCGAGGATGAGTCTGGCTGAAGCTCAACTGTCTGGCTGAAGCTCAGGTAAATATTAACATGTAAGGGTACCGGGAATTAGTCCCAGTATCTGGGGGGTTAAAGAGGAAATCTTTAACTTGGAGTATATCCTCCCATCAAAACAATTAATCACAAAAAGATACTCCAGTTGACCGTAGTCAGAGAGGTTATTATGTTAGCCGTGTCAAAAGACAGGGAAAAATTGAGGGGGAAGAATGGGTGCCTCTCTAGTGAAAGGTTGTGCTAAACACAATCTTGTGTCAGGGAGAGAACACTTCTTGTTATAGTTACCCTCACAAACCCTAGTGGTGTCATGCTTCATCATCGGGTCACCCCGACCCCTACAAGTCGGGGTGGGCTCGACCACAGTGTTGGGAGCTCTTGCAATAGATGAAGTAAGGGGGGTTAAAGATAAAACACCTCAGGCAGACCCCCGGTTTCCCTTTATTCTTGGGTCTGTCTGACAAGACATGTGAGGGTAACTAAAACAAGAAGTGTTCTCTCCCTGACACAAGATTGTGTTTAGCACAACCTTTCACTAGAGAGGCCCCATTCTTCCCCCTCAATTTTTCCCTGTCTTTTAACACGGATAACATAATAACCTCTCTGACTACAGTCAACTGGAGTATCTTTTTGTGATTAATTGAAGCTCAGCTACTCCACTGGCTCCCTGTCGAGAAGAGAGCGACTTTTATGTTACTCACCCACGCCTATAAATGCCTCCACAACACCGGACCCCAATACCTCAACGAGAGAATCTCCTTCCACGCACCCAAGAGAAACCTCCAATTTGCTGATTTCGTCCTTGCCGAAACCCTGTGCATCCGAAGAGCCAGAACAGGTGGAAGAGCCTTCTCCTACATCACTTCCAAGACCTGGAACGAGCTCCCGATCGACATCAGTTGCGCCCCCTCCCTGAACATCTTCAGGAATACGCTCAAGACCTGGCTCTTCGATTGAACGGAACTGCCTACTCCCCCCCCCCCTTCCCTCCCCCCCCAGCGCCTTGGGTGAGTGGCACGCTTACAGTTCCACTGATTGATTGCTTGATTGATATAGGCTATAATTATCTTAGTGCGTAAACTAGCTCAATCTGACAATTTTGATCTCAACTCCCAAAATAAAACAAATAACCTATCTCCAAGTAAAGTAAAAATAGCAGCACTCATCGCCCAGCTCATGGAAAGCCTCTTTCATTCCACAGCCAGACTTTCTCTTGGCCAACAGAAAATGTTACCATATTTCTGCGATAAACAAGTTACTTAACTTCAGTGACTCTCTTTCTGAGCAATGCTCTAACCACAGACTCCTCACCTTTTAAATTCCCCCAGGTGCTAGACTGGATCCGTAAAGTTTTCAGCAATTGTTCCCGCATGCCAATAGGTGGTATTATTGGACTTAGCAGAGACCTTGCCCCGCCTTTGGAAGTGTATATTTTTATTTAGAAGGTTTATAAAGTGCTCAGCTACCCCATTGGGGTTTCCCATTGCAAAAACTTTAGGTCAGGTCTGCCCCACTCACCCCAATTCAAAACAGCCAGGTCTTCAACAGTATTCGAAAGAGCGTCAGTGAAGGACAATTTCTCAAAGATTCTGGTAGACAGTTCCACAGCTTAGGGCCCTGAAACACAAAAGATCGGCCTCCCATACATGTGCGTTTAAGCAAGGTGACAACACACAAGGAAAGTTCACTGGAACGGACAGTACAGAAAGGTTGATAGGCTTTGACTAATTCTTGCAGATACTGCAGGCCAATCCCTGCTTTCGCTCTGTGCATGTATCACAAGGTTTTTAAACTAATTCATTTCTCTACTGCAAGCAAGTGGAGTTTCCGCAGAAGACCAGAAGCCACAACACTTTTTGGGAGTCTATAGACCATCCTAGCTGCCGAGTTTTGGACCACCTGCAACAGTTTAATGGATGCTCTATCTGCTATCAGATATAGCACACTGCCGTAATCCAGCCTCAACATTATTAGTGCCTGAACCATCTCCTTTGAGCTGTCAGTGACAGTGAGGAGCCATATATGGGTGCCACCTCTACGAGCTGATGTTTGTTTACCATAAGGAATTCCAAATCCTTAGACGCAGATCATCAGTAACAGACTGCGCACCATAACAGTGTGCAGAATGGGGGGAGGTGGCTAGCCAGCTAGGATGGCGAACGCAAACTCATAAGGCTCTGCGTCTTTCCCCCTGTTTTATCCTGATTAATCCCACGTAAATACATATAAACCAGATGACGGTAGGTGCAAGATCCCGCTTGGTGCACTGGACCCTGAAGAGTGCAGGAGCTGTGGATCTGCAATTAGCGGCAGGGCAGAGTGAGTGGTCTCGGCCTGCGCTCGGTCGTCAAGACCGGAGGCCACAGTTGAGACGTTGCCCAGCCGGATGACACACTACATGCCTCCTGTGAGAAGAAGATGCGGATACTAGCGGCCCTGCTGAGGCGTTGATGAAGAGGGGGCGCACTGTTATCAACTGAGCCTGTGGTGCCAGAGGAGAACCGCAGCCGAGGCGTGGCGAGCATACCTGTGCTGGGAGCAGATCAGACAGAGAGGAGCAGGTTGGATCCTCTGCACTGGCCCCGGAGTGAGAGGAGCAGTTTGCGGAGACATATCAGGGGCACGGGACAGGGGAGACGCCCCGGCCCATGCAGACAGCACAGAGAGCTGAAGCGACGATGGAGTACTAAGACACCGACTGCGTCCATACACTCGTCGCCGTTACTCGCAGCGGACCCATTACTTGAGGGAGCATACACACCTTGTGACTAAATACTTAAATTATTTAAATATCAGCCCTACTTACTGCGGACATGAGTCTCAATTGACAACCACTGGTAGTACTTCATCTAAACGATATAGATTTTATCAAGAGACTGAAATTTTGCCCTCAGGAAGTCTGCTGTGACAACAACAGCTTGAGATGAAACATGCGTTGGCAAGGGGCTCGTATAACAAATTAAGACATTAAAAAAACTACTGGAACCACAATCTCAATTTATTTGTGTATGCTTGGAGAACAGTACTGTTCACTCCAGAACCTATTCTGATTGAGGAAGAATGGTTGGCTCTTCCTTCTACGGAGCACCAGATAACTCTTGGACATTGGCCTAAATTTGACTTGAACACTTTGTCTATATACATTTGGTAGAGTGCGCCTATCTCCCAACCATCGCTTCTTATTCTATTGTTAGCACCAGAGTGAGTGAGTGATGCCGGAGGCCTGTGCCTGCGGCCCGTCGCGGGCTGTGCCGGCCTGGGAAAGAGGAGACAGCCACGCACGGACAATCGAAACCCGATGTGCATGCTGAGGTGAGACACGATTATTTGGAGGTTTGCGTTGGGCTGAGGGATCCGGGTGGGTCATGGAGGTGGGATCGGGCTTGGGGTCCATTGCGGTGATACCGGGTCAGCACGGGGGCCAGATCGGGCCAAGGCCCCAACATGATGGTGCGCAGGTGGTGCAGGTCTGGTGGGACCCCACAGGGCCTTTCTCTTCCTGCTATGGGACTGGAATGGCCCCCTAGTGCTTTGCTTGGCACCCGCAGAACACAGGTGATCGAGGGAGGTGTGGAGGGATGCACTCTGGTGCACAGTGACATGCGCTGCGTCATGTAGTGAGCTATTGGAGACACAATAAAATTGGATGAGGCCCGGTGGTCTGATCGGGCCTAGGTCTCTTAACAGCGGAGTGCCACCAGGAATACGCAAGGACTCCCTCCCGTTGCAGAAAAGAGGGGAACCACATGCATATACGCAGACAACTGTACCCATAGCCCCAACATGCATTATGCTACCTAAAACAGAAGAGAGTTAGTATGTTCGTACTCTGAACAAATACTGCATAGGATGGATCGGGCAGCCGGCCTCGTTGCACCCTGGCCACAGAGCAGGCTGCACTCACATTGGTCAGATTCCACCAGTGGCTCACTGTAGGGGAAACAGCCACTACAACGTGGCCGTTTCCATGCATAACCATAACCACACATGCATTACAACGCATACCTTTACTACGAGATACGTAGTAAAGGCATGTGTGTTAAAGGAAAAATTAAAAAAGGGGGTTTGGGGGGTCTCCCAAAAAGCGGGAGTTTAAAAAAGGGGCCGGGGGGTTCCCCCCCCAGAAAACACACCTGTTTCCGTCGCGATGTGGAGGCAATCGGTGTCGTTAGAGGAAACGGAAAGAAACTTCCGCTTCCTCTTTACGACGTGCAACGCAGCTCGGAAGAGCTGGGAAAGGAGAGGACGTGGAGAGGTAAGGGGGATTTTAGTTTAAAAAATAATAATTTAAGGAATGAGGGGGTTATAATGGGATCGGAGATAACCTTTACCAAGAAAATGCCATTATCATGCATGGTTTTACAACGAAAATCGTTGTAAAGCAATGCGTGGTAAAGGCATTTTTGTGGTAAAGGTTATGCAAGGTTATGGCATTCGCGTTGTAACGCATGCGTGGTAAAGGCATGCGTTGTAACGTCATACAACCCACTGTAGCTGCCAGCGTGCTGGAAGATGAGCTGTGGGGAACTTTGGCCCAGATAAAATCTCCTCCCACCACCTAGCAGACACCCGAGCACCCATCACCAGATGCTGGCAACTGATGGAACCGCTGACAGCCGCCAGATACAACGCCACACAGAGTTTGGGCAGGGATGATAGAGTCGGAGACAGTTAGCAAAGTGTTGGTTGTGCGCATCATATGCCTTCAGTGCAAAAACTGGCAATGGGTCGTCGACGATTGATCGCCTCGCAGTCCGCCATGCCCTTGCATGCGAGTAGATACAGTAGATACATGTAGAGGGAGAAAAAACCCTGGAGCACCAGCATTTGACTGACACTATCCACCAAACTAGACTCAGTCCTAGCTGCAGTTGAGAAAATAGGAGCCACGCTGGACCAAATGCACGCATCCTTGGAATTCAAAACAGACAAAGTCAGATCTGACTTTACATTCTTGAGGGCCAACCATCGTAAGGTAGCTGCCAAAGTCCACGCTAATGAACTTGCTCTAACAAATCTACAGCCAACTACCCACAGCCATGCTGCGTCAATATAGGACCTTCTAGACAGAGTGAATATCTTGGAGGATAGGCTGGAGGACGCGAAGGGGCGCTCACACCGCAACAATGTCAGAGTGGTGGGCCTTCCGGAAGGTGAGGCGGGACAAGACCCAGTGTCCTATGTCGAGCGCTGGCTGAGGGAACTCCTGCGGGAGGGTGCGCTGTCACCCCAATTCGTAGTGGAGTAAGCCCATAGGATACCGGCCCGCAGACCACTGCCAGGGGCCAGGCCACGGCCGGTCCTATTCAAAATGCTGAACTACAGAGACAGAGATACTGTCCTGAGGGTAACACGCAAGCTAAACAACACCAGAATCCAAAATGCTAAGATCATGTTGTTTACTGATTATACAGCGCAGGTGCAAAGACAGCAGGGGTCTTTTGGTGCAGTAAAACGGCATCTTCGAGAATTGGATATTTTCTACTCTCTGCTGTTCCCAGCCCGCCTGCGGGTGGCTGCGAAGGCCGCCACACGTTACTTCGATATGCCATCAGATGCCTGGAACTGGCTGTAGGAGACAGGCCTGTGACGGAAACCAATCCGCCTGTTGAGCCAACAACACCACGGCTCGACAGAAGAGGCCGACATCGAATCAGGGGTCTGGGCCGCACTGCTCCGCCATCAGCAGCCCCTGACCTGGAACAAAGATTAACGGTGAGAAGGGAGGCACTACATGTGGCGGCAGTGATTCGGTCCATGCAACAAGGCTCAGACCAGGAGGTGGGGTTCACCACATCACAGAGCGGAGACGACTCTACTCCCACGTGGTCTGAAGATCTGGACTCCCTTCACTTACCAGATGTCACGCCGCAAACGTCAGACGATATAATCTGAATAGTCACCAGAAAAGGGAAAACTGAACTGTCACTTGCAATCCACATATGCAGCAATGATCCAATCCTGTATGTGGCGCTTCTTGACATGCATGTGGCGCAGGGAATGGCTTGATTCTTGGGTGGGTTAAGGCGAGACTTGTGCGGGACATGGTGCTCTCCCATGCCAGATGGGTTTCGAAACCCCACGGAGCACTGAATGGTCACCTGGTCTCCTACTAATCATCCGCAACTCCCTATTGCGATAGGAGCAACGCACCCGTAACATGACTCACGCAAATATTCTCACATGGAACGTGAGAGGAATACACATGCCTGCACGGAGATACTATATATAATATATTCATACTTACAGCATAAAGCCACCTGCATAGCCCCCCAACAGGAAACACAATTGGCTCGAATAGAAGTGGATCGCCACTGTTGGCACTGACAAGGTCAGGTATACAACACTAATTAGTTCTACCAGGCCAGAGGGGCCTTAGTGTGGGTAAGAGCAGGGGTCCCTTATGTGGTGGAGGAGATTGAGGCTGACGTGGAGGGTAGATACGTGTTCACGAAAGGCAGGCTGAACGGCCAAAGTGTCCTTATTGGATCTGTTTAGGCTCCCAATATATAACAGAATTAATTCCCTCGTAAATTAACGGAGGTCTTTGCCCGCTGGAGTGGAATACCCTGGCTGATATGAAGTGATTTTAATTCAATGTTGGATGTGGAGCAGGATTGGTTGTTTCTGTCCCAGACACGCACCTCGGCTGCATCAAATGCACAAGCGTTGACCAAGAGTCTGGCTCATTTGTCTTTGGCTGAAATATGGCATACTCGCAACCCACACGCAAGCATCTACTCATTCTTTTCCCAAGTACATGGCTTGCATGTAATACTGGACCACATAGTGGGGGTCATATAACCAGTTTCCTCTTATTAGGGGGGTTGATTACCTGGGACGCACACACTGTGAACAAAACCCCCAAGCTCTTACAAATTTAATGGGAAGTGGGCCCAACAATCCTTCCCCACCGGGCGCCTTCAGCCAGTTGCACTGGACGTCCAGGAGTTCCGTGCCTCCGTGGGGGCTGCAACGGCGGAATACTTTGAGGTAAACGAAGGCTCCACAGGTGATACGCTCCTAGAGTGGGACACTTTTAAAGTGACTACTAGGGGGCATTGTCTAGGACTCACACGGAACATTCGTAAGCAATTAAGCAAACCACTTGCCAAAATAGAGCACCAGTTACTGCGATACGAACCGACGCGGCTGCACACACAACGTATACACAGCGCTTAGACGAGTTGCGCACTGAGCATGCGGACCTATTGGAGAGACTTAGGTGCCACAATTATGCGGCACACTCTGCACGCACACTCGCAACATCAGAAAGGGAGGTTGAATGCTTGCATGGCTTCTGCTCCAGAAAGAGGCCCGTCAACCTATATACCCTCTGCACAATGACATGGGACAAGTTATATATACAACACGAAATACACACAGCAATGACGGAACATTATGCAGCACTTTATCAATCCTCAGGAAGATGCGACGAGCGGCGGTTAAGCACCTTCCTAGATTCAGTAAGCCTACCCAAGTTAACCCCGAGCAACATGAAACATTAGACACACCAATCTCACTTGACAATATTCATTACGCAGCACTGGAACTCCTGTGCCAGATGGACTACTGGCCGAATATTATAAGGCGTGCGCTGCAACATTGCTCCAATGTCTGCATGCCCTCAACACAGTGGCACTGGAGTTGAATTTCCCCTTGTCAATGTGTGTAGCGAGTCTAGTGGCACTGCTGAAACCTAATAGGGACCCCACAGGCTTGGGCTCCTATGGACCACTAGCCCATCTGAATGCGGACTATAAGGTGTTGGCGAAAATCCTAGCAGACCGGCTGGCGCCTATGGTCCCAACCCTCATCTATGCGGCTCAAAATGGGTTTGTGCCCTCTCGAAGCACCTCCTTAAACCTGAGGCTCTTTTTTTAGAATCTTCACATATTCTGCGTATCATTGGCCACACTCGGGTTGTCTAATATTAGATCTAGAGAAGGCCTTAGATTCCCTGGAATTTCTGTTCGCCGCCCTAGCCTGGTATGGCCTTGACGGTATGTCAATCCGTATGGTTAAGCTACTATACAGGGAGCCGACGATCCAGGTAAGAACAGGCCCTTATATATCTGAGCATATCTTGTGACAAGGATGCCCGTTGTCCCCGTTCCTCTTCCACCTAGCAATAGAACCACTGGCAGAGGCCATCCACGCTGGCGCACACTGGAGCATCCTGCTGGTGGATGGCACACACATGATCTTGCTGTATGCAGATGATCGCCTGGTGTACATCAGAGATGTCCAATCGATCCCTCCACGACTAGCACACACTCTGGCGGTCTTCGCCGCCTTGTCAGGGCTGAGAGTTAACGCAGCTAAATCATGTTTGTATCCCTTCAATAATACATGCCAAGACTCAATGTATATACTTAATGAGGTGAGTGTGCGGTGGAAAGCCGACACCTCCTGCTACCTGGGCATAAGTATATATAGGCAACCGACTGACAAGCTAGATGGTAACCTGGGCAGAGCATTGACTGCTGTCTGCTCCCAAATATCCTTCAGGGGCACGCTCCTGCTGTCAGTAACAGGCCGAGTGGCCCTCACAAAGATGGTGATCCTTCCACAGTTGCTAAACTATTTTGCAAATCATCTTTATACACTCCCCCGCTCCTTTTTCACACCCTCGAGAAGACCAGCATGGGAGGCTCTTGGCACCGGTTGGTAGCTATAAAGAAACTCTACCTGCCTACAGACCAGGGAAGCCTGGCGGCACCAAACATGAAACAGTATTACCTGGCGGCGCAGCTGCACTGGGTAGCAAGGTGGCTGGCTAATCGCCAGCTCTGTGATAGAGTAACCACACCGACCTGGTCTCTGGCTGCTCGGACTAGGCTGTTTCACCCTTGTGCGGAGGCAAGGCCCCCAGAGTCACTGCTGCTCAATGTGGCATACAAATGTTATTGCAGTAGTCTCTATATCACCCGGAGTGTGAGACCATACACGCCTGCTCCACCACTGGAGGGCACACCTAGGGGACGCATCACAACCGTGGCAGCCGAACTACGTAGGCGGAGTGAGACGGGGATTCAGGATATGGGAGCCTTGTACCGTATGCCACCTTGGTTGAGGAAGACAAGCTAAACCCAGGCCAATTCCTGCTACACCACTTGCTCCTGGCTGCAATTGCCACTAAATGGAGAGACATGATCAGCGATCCCCCAACACATCTCACTATCCAATACTTACTTATGATGGGACGAGATGGCCAGCTCACGCGGTGGTTTCCGCTTCCCTTAGACAGCACACCGCGATCACACTGACACTACTGCGACTTCACTGAGAGGGAGACCAGGGCCGCCCACTCACGGACCCCAAGTGGGCCTCAGTGTTGGAGGGACCTGTGCATATTCCTAGGAATATGCGTCTCCGCCAGATACAATTCTACATAATGCAAAGGGCATACCTCACTCCTGCTTAAATCAACCAATACTTTGGCTGTGTTGACACTGCCTGCCCCTGCTGCCACCTTATAGACGCAGACCTATTACGCATGTGGTGGGAGTGCCCCAACTTACAGGGATGCAGGAGGGCGGTGGCGGACTCCCTCTCCCAATGTACAGATCGCACCCTTCTCTTCGAGTGGGAGACCTAATCCTACACCTTTACCGCAGAAGCACAAAGCATGGAGTGACATCCTGCTTCCGAGACCTAGGACTTGCAGTGGCTAAGAGGCTGATCACCAGGAAGCGTAAGGCCATGTTGACTTGGGCTAAGGCAGAAAGCATTGCACTGCGCCAAGAGGACACACTGGGCATTTGTAAGACACCAATCGCTACAAGCCGGGCTGCGATATTGGTCGAGCTGCAAAACATTCACAGCACTGAGATAGACATGCTGCCCCAACTAGCAACAATGCCTCAGAACGCAAGCGAGGTGAGGAGGATAGACTGACGGAAATGTAGTTAAGAGTTACTGGCTAGCGGTTCCTGAGCGGCAGCAGAATAGGTAAATTAGCGAAGTACGGCCTTGACAAGAGTGTGACTACAGACCGTACCTCCCGCCGGTGAAACCATGAATCGAGGGCTTTATACTAAATATAGTCATTAAGAATACAAGCCCCGGTGGTATGAAATATATATGCAGCGTCATTAGTATTTACGGATGAATGGAATGTTGTGAGAAGTATACAATTGTAGGAGTGGAACTAGGTATCAGACAATTATTACACTAAGTCCTGAAGAATAGCCAAGAAGGGTAGGCTAGAAACATGTAGACCATTACGTATTCAGAACATTAAATCCATGAATCCTAATTTTTCCCCTGTTTTTTAACCATACCGACTAGGGGCCGGAATAAAGTAGTCATTACCCACTAGCCAGGTATTTTTAAACACCGTCCTTTACTTCACTCCTTCCCTGCAGAATAACCTCCCTCTCATAGTCAAAACTCAGTGCTCCCGCGTAGTTCGTCTGTTCGCAGCATGCCCCGTTTCGTAGCAGTATGGAAAGGACCCTATGATGAAGCATGCCACCAAGAGGTAACCCTGATGGGTGAGGGTTTAACAGAAAACCTTATGTTTTCCCCTGTGAAGGAACAAAAACTTCCCTAAAAGTAAGGTTGGGTCATCTTGTTTTTCTGTATTTTACTGGCTTACTGGCTAGCAGACATGATCGTACAGTATCTAGCGTGAACCTTAGGGCACACCCCAGACTCCTCTTACAAACGAAAGCGAAGGGGACACATCGATAAGGGGGACCAGGAAGAGCTCTAGTTCAGTACATAATCACCTGTTATGTTTTACGTTGTCCCGTTTCATTATTGCCCACCTCCCCCGTTATCAGACTACTACGCAGCAGCCACTCGCTGGGTTGACAGACACTGTATTGTATTGTATAGCAATTACATTTAAATAGCACTTACTACCCCTGACGAGGCGTCAAAGTGCTTTTTCAGTGAGTAGCGCGCTACTTCGGAACCCATAAAAGATTAGTGGTGGATTAGTATCGTGAAATATGAAAGTGATTTGAGCGGTAGATATGTCAGTCAGTTATCTGGATTGAGAAGGATAGTGGAGGGGTAGAAGAGGTGAAAAAGGTTTGCATTTATATAACGCTTGCTACCCTTGATGGGGTGTTGAAGCGCTTTTTCGGCGAGTAGCACGCTACTTCGGAACCCATAAAGGATTAGTTGTGAATTAGTGTAGTGAAATATGAAAGTAATTTGAGTGGTGGATATGTTAGTTATTTGGATTGAGAACAATAGTGGAGGGATAGAAGAGAGAAAAAAGGTTTGCATTTATATAGCGCTTGCTACCCCCGATGGGGTGTTGAGGCGCTTCTTTGTTGAGTAGCACGCTACTCAGGAACCCATAAAGGATTAGCGGGGAACTAGTATAGTGAAATATGAAACTAATTTGAGTGGTGGTTATGTTAGTCAGTTATCTGGATTGAGAAGGATAGTGGAGTGATAGAAAAGGGAAAAAGGGTTGCATTTATATAGCGCTTGCTACCCCTGATGGGGTGTTGAAGTGCTTTTTAGGTGAGTAGCACGCTACTCTGGAACCCATAAAGTATTAGTGGTGAATTAGTATAGTGAAATATGAAAGTAATTTGAGTGGTGTACTAAGATACTAAGTGTCCGTAGATGACATTAATGATCAGTGTGCGCAGCGCATACATATAGGCAGGAGCACGTGCATGTTACTGCTAGAGACACAGACACATCCTGATTGAATCTGTACTGCTATACGCTTTTTATTAAGAAACCAACCAGAATGTCTGATACACAAATGTGATTTATACTGTGTCTGTCTGTATTGGCAACTAAAAACTCAATGAAACAGATTAAAAAAAAAAAAATTAAAAAATGACAGTGTTTAATTGAGTCTCTTAACTTGAGACTCAAATAAAACCTAGAAGCTCACTCCACAGACCGAAGAGGATGGAGGGCAATGAGGAATCTGTGGTAAATAGAGTACACATGAGAAATAGAATGAATGAAGGCAAGTCATTTATTCTCCTGAGGGATCCGTCTGATCACAGATTCCTCAACTTTTCAATAGCAGTACCTAGGGTCTAATGAGTAGACTTCACACCAGGAAATCCTGCAGTAAGGAGCAAGCACAAATATGGGCGCCATCTGATAAAGATGGGTAATACAATGTGATCAGTACTTTTTAGGGTTTTACATTAAACCACGCTTGAAGCTTTACTAACATCCACTCAAGGAAGAGATATAGGGCTAGGCTTGCTCGCAATGATTTTATGTGCTGGTGGGTGCTTTAAAGGGTGAGTGACGTGGGAGGAACTTTTGGTCCCAAGTCGATATTGATATATTTCAACAGGTATAATGCTTGTTGTTATGTCAAAGGACACTGTACTAAAAGTCAAAATGAGAGTGACTGATATTCAAAGACTTACATATGCTTTCTGATGCAACATATTTGATCAATAAGATATTTAAAGACTAAAGACTGAACTTTATTCTCTAGTCTATCGACAGCCAGGGCAATGATTATAATGCTAGGTTTTCAAGGTCATGATTCTGTAGTTCTGCGTCAGGATGATTCTGCAGTTGTTGTATTTTTACAGTCACATTTTTGGAAGTCCAGCATAGAGCATGTTACACTAGTCCAGATTTGTCATTACCCAGAATTTTGTTACAACCAATGACTACAATAAAGTAACAGTATGACCTTCTGTAGTAGTGATAGGTGCAAACATGTAAGCCCTTGACTACAGCGCTGATTTGGGTTGAAAAAGAAATGCTAACCCAAATGCGTTTTGCATTCTTGGAAGCGTGTTGTGGCCTTTTCCACTCTTTGTGGTTATTTAAATTATATGAATTTTAAATTATATGAATTTGTACTCTGTTACACCTAATCTAATGCCATAATGTCCATGTCATGGTTAAGGAAATGTGAGATTATCTTCTGGCCTTCTAGTGACTCCTCCAGTCAGACATGTATCTGGGTGTCATCAGCATATGTGTGAGAAGTTGGCCTGGCATATGCTGTCCACTAGTTATAGGGGACACCTTGAGCCAGTCCAATTCGACTCTTAAGGTGATAGGTTAAAAGACAACCTTTAAAGAAAGCTATCTTAGTGGTAGCTGTGGAGGGCAGCCTTCAGGCTAAGTCTTGAAGGAGTGTTAAGCTTATTGTTTTACCATGGATAACCTCTTGAATGACCAAATGAAAGAGTAGTCCACACAGGTATATATTCAAAATATATGTATTTATTCTAAGAACAAATCCCACTAGTCTCTTGTGAGGCTGGAGGTAAAGATACAATTCGATAAAGCATTTAGACAACAATAAATAGCACTGGAATCACAGGGCCCCGGGGGGGACCAATCCATATATTAAAAAAGTGGTATAAGAACCACGACAGTTCTGCAGACAGTGCCTAGGGCACTTAGGGTCGCTGGCCCCTTACGAAAGCACCCAAGGTAGTGAGGAAGGGGACCCACGGGAGACGGGTGCAGTGTTTAAACTACAGTCGGGATCTCTATTAAACCCTATGGGAAATGTCGCGGTTGGAAATTACAAGAATCTGGACACTTCTTGCAGGAGTTCAAGTTCAGGAGCTTAGAGTTAAGCTTTTGGAGGGCCCACACCCACGACAGTACCGAGGTACCACTGTTACCTGCCCCAGGGAAGCCGGGTGCATAGGTCGGTTTCGATGTCGAGTCGCGATCTCGTTTTCAATGGAAAAAGGTGAAGAACTGCTGCTGGCGTGAAGCGTCGTCGATGTCGTGCAGATTGAAGATGTAGATCTTGAAGGAAAGGACCTGAAAGCAGAGGTGACAGAGTCTGGGTCACTAGCCAGTGACCAGGGAGCTCAGGAGAAAGAGCCCTTCAATGTCGGGTGCTTCCAGGTTGAAGACGGGTAGCTTGGATCACCAGCCACGGGGTCTAGGAGGCTTCAAGGAAGGCCAGCTTCTGGAGGGCAACTGTCCCACGAAGGATGAAGGCCGCTGCGGTGTTAGTGTCCGGATTGAAATGCCAGAAACCGGTCCTAGGAAGCTTGTTTCCGGTCCAGGGAAGGCATGGGTTGGCAGTTCGGGCTGGACTGTTCCCATGAGGCACAGGGTCAGACTGATTTGCATATGGCCGTGTCTGAACTGGGGTGGCAGAGTGGGCTAAAGAACGGTGATGGATCAAACCCAGATATGTTGACTGGGTGTGAGTGTTTGATTGGTTCTGATGCTCCGTCCATCACCACCCCCTTTTGTACCGCTTTGTTCGCCATAAGTTGGCAGGGTATGCTTAGACGTGAGTCCCTTGCTCACTTTGCCACTGGATTCAAGCAAGCCTGGCTGAAGACGGCTGAAATGCCAGAAACCGGTCCTAGGAAGCTTGTTTCCGGTCCAGGGAAGGCATGGCTTGGCAGTTCGAGCTGGACTGTTACCATGAGGCACAGGGTCAGACTGATTTGCATATGGCCATGTCTGAACTGGGGTGGCAGAGTGGGCTAAAGAACGGTGATGGATCAAACCCAGATCTGTTGACTGGGTGTGAGTGTTTGATTGGTTCTGATGCTCCGTCCATCACCACCCCCTTTTGTGCCGCTTTGTTCGCCATAAGTTGGCAGGGTATGCTCAGACGTGAGTCCCTTGCTCACTTTGCCACTGGATTCAAGCAAGCCTGGCTGAAGACGGCTGAAATGCCAGAAAACGGTCCTAGGAAGCTTGTTTCCGGTCCAGGGAAGGCATGGCTTGGCAGTTCGGGCTGGACTGTTCCCATGGGGCACAGGGTCAGACTGATTTGCATATGGCTATGTCTGAACTGGGGTGGCAGAGTGGGCTAAAGAACGATGATGGATCAAACCCAGATCTGTTGACTGGGTGTGAGTGTTTGATTGGTTCTGATGCTCCGTCCATCACCACCCCCTTTTGTACCGCAGTGCCGGATTGGATCCACTAAGCCTTGGCAACCGCAACCCACGCAAGGATCACAAAACAGCTACGGTGCTGACCCACGAGGTCTGAGCGAGGTCTCCAGCGAGGAGACGGTAGAGCAGGCCTGGAGCAACCAGGGGAGCCCTTTAAAGTAAAGATTGACCTCCATTAGGGCCCACCAGTCGAGAGACAAGGGACCGCGGGAGGCGGCAATTTGGAGTGTGTAAAGATGAGCCCACGGGTCGCCGGAGCGGGCTGAAGCGTCGTCCTTTGGCACAAGTAATGCTGAGAGGTTGGCTCAATGATGGGCCAAAGCACAACTTCCCCACTGGTCGGGGTCGTGTGCTGTGCAAGAGGTGGCCGTTGTCCTGGGGTATTGGGGATCTCGGCACCCACGGGGTCCACGGTGCTGAGCTTTGCTGTGCACACTCACTGGCCTCTGGGATGCTTGGAAACCCACCTCAGGGTAGGCAGAAGTCTTCGATGTCCGTAGGAGCAGCGGAGTTCCAACCGGATCACTTGCAGAGTTTCAGGTGCCTGCCAAGCAGGGGGGTAACTCCTTTACCCCAAGGGAGATTTCTTCATTCAGCTGTGCGGCAGCTCGTCGAAGGTTCAAGTCTTTGAAGTCCAAGATTAATCTGAGGCTCTGGGGACCCTGCACCCACCTTTATCCAGAGATTAGGGGAGTGTCTGCATCAGACCCCACCAATGAGAGTTCAGGCGGGAAAGGGTGGCTACATCCTCTTCCCTTTGTGTGTTTTCCCGCCTGGGCAGGGGACAGGATGCCCCTGAACCGGTTCTAGGCAGTGTATGCAGAAGTAGGCACTGGAGAAGCCTACGTGCAAGTTTGAAAGACATCCTATGGTGCACCCACCCAGTTCCAATCCACATAGTCTGTCTGGGGAGGTGGGAACACCTCCCTGCAACAAGATCCCTATTGTCCAGCTGCCGTGGCTGGAGTTCTGCCCAGCAACAGGGAGCCAGAGTCGTGTGGGTGGCGGGTAGCATCCATTTTGTACTACGTGTGCACTTTTAAATTGGTGTCTAAAATCTGCCGCTTTTACCATGTCACCCCTCTAGCAGGGGGGGAATCATGCCCTCACTCTTATGGCTGGATTGGGGGTATGATTCCTCGATGTTTGACACCAAACATGACATGGTTCTGTGCAGCCACTCTCAAGTTGTCACGCTATCGCGATTACTTATAATGCGGTTAAGAGTATATGGTATGGCTGCACTACAAACAACCCAGCAATAGTTTTAATGAAGGTTGCAGGGGGGCCCTACTCAGGTAGGGGTTCCCCCTCACACATATCTCAGCACCCTGCCTTGTAGGATCAGCAAGGCCGCCTTAGGGGTGACCTATGAGGATATATGTGTTGTATATAGGTGGGATACAGGATACCTATATCCCTGTAAGGGGTGCAAGCACCACCTTACCCAGACTACAGTAGTGGTCTGGTGGTGTCAGTTTGTATGGCTGTCCTAGGGGTGGCACAATAAGTGCTGCAGCCCCTGGTAGGCCTCTGAGGGACCCATGCCCTGGGTACCTAGGGTACCATCTACAAGGGGCTGATAGGGTGTCCTCAGTATCCAATTGGTATGTACCTAGGGTACTCACATCAGTTTAGAGAGGAAGCAGATAGGCTGGGGTCCTGGATAGCAGGATCCCAGCCAGACTAGTCAAAAACCATTCAAACACCAGGAAACAAAATGGGGGCAACCATACAGTCAGATTCCACCTTCCTACAATATGTTTCAGAGAATGCCCCATTTTGTCCAAAAACATGAGCTTGGGGATGCATGTAGAACCTGAATAGTAATCAAGAGTGAGCAGAGCCTTGGGGTACTCAATTAGATGCTTTCCTAGTAGATTATAGTGCCTTGTTTTAAAAGAACATCCATTTGATAGTTTTTGAGGTTTGGTGAGATAATTCCCCCTAATTCTATTGGTAGTCTTAGTTTCTTTATGGCAATTATAGAGCATTTGTTTTGCCAAAGGAAAAATAGTATCTAATTTGTGTAGGAAGTCTTAATAGAGCTATAACGTGCCCATACTTAGTCGGCAGCTTCACAATATAGGTTACCATCATTTTAATGGTTTCAATCCTTCCCCGCCTGGATAAAAATTTCAGGGACAAATTATCTAGTAAGTTTGTGATTTTTTTAAAGTGTTTACGAGTCATTATGACTAATGGTACAAGGCTGTTTGAGAATTCAATTCTCTGGTATTTTATATAATAACGTTATCAAGACAGACCAGGTTCACGCAATAATACATCTTTCGTTCCCAAATTGTTTAATAATTGTACTTCAGAATTATCACAATAGAGAGTGTAACCAGAAAAGAAGGTTAATACTTATATGGTGTTCATAAGAGCCTCAATTGATTGAGGTGCGTCCCTTAGTAACAATTAATATATCATCTGCATATGCCGCAGTCTTCACAGTCAGGTCCTTAAATTTAAAGCACAAAATTTCTCATTGGTTCTAATGTTATACAGTCGTAATTCTAGGGCTAGGAGGAACAAAGTTGGGGAGAAAAGGCAGCCTTCCTCGGTACCTTAGTCTGCAATTAAATAAATCTGGTAATATATCTCCAACTCTAACTACAAGATACCTTATCAAATGCCTTTTCAGTGTTGAGTGTAATGCCCTCTGTTGGCGAGGAAGCAGCTTGAGCTTTTTAAATAGCATAACATAGGACCCTCGTATTGTCACTTGAGAGACTATTGTTATAAGAGGCCAACTAGGGATGGATTAATTATATTAAATTTAAAATGTTCCAATCTGTTATCTAATACCTTTGCATATATTATGCAGTGTAAACTAAATATATATATATAAATTAAGGATATCAGTCTATAGCTTTTGGGTAGAAGAGGTATTTACATTCTGTTGGTATAATTGTTATTATTGCCTGTGCAGCTGTACCACTTATAATTCATAAGCGAATTAGGTGTTGTGAGGTGAAATGGTGCATGGTATGGAGTTAGTCTTGATGCGGTTACCGTGGTGAGGACTTTTTGGTTTCTCTTATGGGTGGAAAATAACTTGTCTAAGCAATGAGATTTCATTCATTAGCTTGAATAGATAGTGTCAGTAGGCATTTATTTTTACAGATGTAAAAGAGTATGAGATCGGGGGGGACAAGAACTACTTTACAGTGGACAGGGCACAAAAGGTATGAAAGGGAGGGAACAAAAGAAAATATATAGGAGAGAAGAAAGAGCTATGAAAGAGAAGTACGAAAGTGAGGAAACAAGACCTTCTTTGCAAACTGAAGTAGGAACATAATGGAGGAACCAGGGTGTAGGAATCAAGGAAAGGGGATGAACCAGGAACAGTGGAGAGGTGAAGGAGGAAGGAGCAGGAGCCATAAAGAAGGAGCCTGAGACAGGGTAAAAGAGCCAGGGTGGACTGGAAGGACCAAAATGAACAGACCACAAGTCTTGGTAGAATGGTATATCAGAGGGATAGGAATCATGGGTACACAAGGAAGGAGCAGAAGGCAGGAAAGAGGAGGCAGTGGTGGATCACATTAGCAGGCGGTGAGATGGAGGAATGGGGGAAGAGTATGGGGTAGAGGGGCAGAGCTGGAATGGGAGAGTGGGAAGAGATGGAGCAGTAGAAGTAGGTTGGAGGACAAGGTATGGGGAGAACTATTTGATCGGAGAAAGGGCCAGGAAGTAACAGTAGGGTACAAGATGCAGGAGTGTATAATAGATGAGCAGTAGGATGGGATGCACTACAGTATGATAGGAACTACAGAGTGCTATGTAAATAGAGTAAGGAATTGTAAAAGGGGGGAACGGAACAATAATACAGGTTTGAAAAGCAAATGGAAAACAATAAAGAATACCGCAAAATGTGGGCACTGTTTAAGGAGCCATGGCAACATGAAAGCCAAGTATGATAATGGAAGAACATGAAGTAGGCAGGAAGAAAGTTACTGATAGAAGAGCTAAAGGAGGTTTTTGGGAAAAATATGACTAGAACAAATGCCTGAGCATTGAAAAAGACTGAACACCAGCAATGGAAAAAAGGTTATAATATCTGCAGAGGAAAGGGAACAAGATATAGAGAAGATAGGGAAAGGAACCTAGGGAAGAGAGGGAAACATCCTAGGGAAGAGATGGGACAAGGAATTTTGCATTGTAGAGAGAATAAAAAATACTATACAGTGGAGAAAAAAAACAAGAGCTATTGTACAGAACAGTGAACAAGAACTACTGCTTAGAAAAGCAGGAATGTAACAATGTGAATTGAAGCAAAGACAAAGGAAAGGAGGGGCTGGGGTGTTACATGAGAGAATAATAAATATTATATGAAGGAGAGGAAAAGCAAAAAAAGAACAAGAGCTATTGTACACAACAGAGGGGATAACAGCTGCTGACAATGAGAGAAAACGAGGTCTGAGAACACAGGAAACAAATACTACTGTTTTGATGAGAGGAGACAAGAACTATTCTTTGGAAGTGTGGGAAAAAGCTACTATTTGGGTGATGCAAACGAGCTACTTTATGGTAGAAATGGAATGAAAGCTACTCTGTGGAAGAGGAAACAGTACCAACTGTAGGAGAGATGGGGCAATAAGTATGTAGGGGAGATAGGGAACAAACACTACAGCATAGAAGAGAATGTTTAATCAGAAATCTGATGTCTGAGCCTTATTATACACGTGATTGCATACATGTTAACATGTGATGCGCTGTTCTGTACAAACATTTATTTGAATGCATATATGTAAGTAAATATCGTGTGCAACTAGATACTTTAGTAAAAATGTAGTTCTCTGGCCTGAGGGAAGGATGTGCAAATAGAGAACACATGGATTTGATGGCACTGGTGCAGATAAGCAAAGAACGGAAGAATCCTGAATAACAGACTTCTGAGTTATCTCGACATTTCTGAGGATGAAAGAGATTCTCTGCAGTCCAGACTGAAGGAGTGGGTTCCTTGAGCTGTCCTATCTTCAGAGGGTCCACCTCTTTTCCACTTGCTCGTCTTTCATTACTTGCAATGAGCTTGATCTTCTTCAGGTTCAAGAATATCAATGAAGAGCCCATTAAAAGTTACTTACCTGTAACCGGAGTTCTCCTTCATGTGAACCTTCAATCAATTCATGAACTACCCACCCGCCTTTCGAGGGAGACCTGAGAACTGACATGGGTGTCTTGTTTCCTTTAAGATCACGATGTAGATTTAACATGAACACCCTCTTAACTGACAAAAGGAGCGTTCTTGGAAGGCCAGCCTAGCTGCTAAAGGCACGGTACAGTTATTCTCTCTGTAAAGCTATGTAGTTTATCTGTCCGTTTCCTTTCATTGTAACAAAGAAGGGTTAAAAGGTTTGAGGCAGCTGTCACAAGATTGTCATTTAAAAAGTTTGATTGCATTCTTTAAGAAGGAAGAAACAAAGCCTTTAGAAAGGCATGTTCTGAAAGTTTTCAGGTGCTGCATGACCCCATGCATTTGAAGAGCTATTGAGTGTTCAATAATATCAGTGAAGATCCCTAAGGGAGACCTCAGTAATTACTCTGTGTAGCTCAATCCAATTTACACAATCTATTACCCACACATTTCTGTTCAAGAAATCTAGAATCACACCGTTCCTAGGTTTTTTACCCTAATAACTATGCTGGATTCTGCTCTACCCCACTTCACAGCGTGTTTATAACGTTATCAAGATCTTTCAATGTTACATTAAACTAATAACAAGAGTTATGTGCATATCTTTTCATAGACCATCTGGCCCCCTCTATGCATGCCCAGCTAGATCACGCTAGCTCACTATTTTCTGACACCTCATTCTGTATAAGAGAATGATAGATAAAAAACAAATTCAGCAGCTGGGATATGATTTAAGACACCTGCAACGTGCACAGCACCTGGTTCACGATCTTCATTGGTGTTTAGTGTGAAGCAGAATTACCTTAAAGCTTCTATTCCTGGTAAGAATGGTGGTTTATGGAAATTTGATTAACAGATACGCCTCCTAAATCATCAGATGTGATTCAGCAACAGTTCACATATAGTTGTGACTAGGATCAAACCTATCTAAGCAACTGTCCACCTCTGAAACTTCATAAGTTGGTTAACTCAATAGTGTTCAGGAAAGCCATCACTGCAGAGTTTACATACAAGTGACTTGAAAGGTGTCTGCAAACAGCAGTCACACCACGGCACGTGTAACAGATGAAGCATGTTGGCACCACTGTTTGACCTTGGGTAGCGGACATTCGTATTTTTCTATGTATGGCAATGGGTTGCATTTTCCATGAGATCACACTCTTGTCTGTAGATTAAAGCAGAGAACTTTTTTTTTATTTTTTTCAGGAATATTCACATCTCATGACTAGATAGCCACCCTATTCTTCTGTGAATGGATATGGCCTTTGACATCCTACAAGGTCAGAGTTATCTCACACTTCAGCTCAACCACCTTTAAATGTCTCTTTTACAGCTATTTAAACCCCTTTCATTTTAAATATTCTAATCTATAATATCTTGCTCCTGTCTTTCAGGCTTGGTCTATTTCACTAACAGGTGCTCTGCTATCCCTCTAACCCTCACTGCAATGTGTGCTTCACCATTACTGAAACGCTCCTTTTATCTAATTCATCTCTCCTCTCTCCACCTTCTTCTCATCCTCCTTTCACATATATATTCCTTTGCATCCCAGAGTCTCACCACTCTCCTTCTCATCTCTTCCAACATGTCCTTCTTCTTTACCACAGCTCCCACTATCTTACCAGTCTCTAAAATCGGAATCTCTTACTGCCCGTCTGACAGCTCAACCAACCTCGATGTTAATAGTCAACATAACTTAAATAAACCTACCATGAAATAAGGAATTTTCAAAACAAACATCATTGATCCGACAATTTCAGTTTCTTTTACATTTAAAGAACTCACCATTCCTTCCTTCCAGGTGAGGGATGCTGATGATGTTTGTAGACGAACAACAGTGTCATCAGTATCTTGGACCTGTGCGAAACAAAATACCACATGTCATTATGTGGCACTTGCCTCTCTATGCCTCTCAGCAGTTGACTTTCACTTTTTTCCTCCTCTGCATTGCCCACCAATTCATTAGTTATTTTCCACTCGGTTTTCCAACACTTCCTGCTATATTACTGTCCGTACAAATCCCTGCCATATTATCTTTCCTCTTATATAATTTTACCTTCAGCTTCCACTGCTTCTTCCAAATTTTTCTTTGCTATTTTCCAACATGCTTCTACTACCAACAGCTACTATAATATTCTCTCGTCATTTTCTACCAATTCCTGCTATATTTATTTTGCCTTCTGTTTCCACCAGTACTTGTGTGCTCTTCTTTTCGATACTTTTCTTGACAGCTGGTTTTATTCTCGTAGAAGTCATTACAGTTGCATATTCTATAAGTGATTTTCGTTCAAGTTAATCTCTAAGGATTTGTATCCAAGGCCCCGATATATGATTATACTGGTCGCAAGAAGCAGTTGCCATTTGTGATCAGTAATTTTTGACCAGTATTGAACTTTGTGAATCAACGTATGTACTTCTAGGTCAGGTCGTAAAATTCTGAATTGTGGTGGGTTGCGATCAAACCTACCTTAACTTACCTCATTAATATTCATGAGATGGTCGCAAATTGTGACCCACTTAGATTGGACAAAATCACAGGGATGGATGCCTGCAAGGGACAGCAGACCACAATTTCTGCTAAAAGAAGCAAGCATCTTTTAAAATAACTACAAGGGTTTGCTGACTGTTGGCAGTGATCCCAACGGCTATTGCTTACTGTCTCTAAAATGTTTACATAAATTCACAAAGGGGAACAGGTCAACGGAGGACACCTTTACTCTTTGTGAATCAGTTACTACTCCAACTTGGAAATCATTAACTTTTCAATGATTTGCAACAGGAATTACAGTCACAAAACACTGATATCGATTCGGTATTTGGAGAGGACACCTAAAAAACACCCCTTTCAAATACTGAATCAATATCTAGCAACAGTCACATTTTAGGTGTCAGTGAAACTTTACATTTGAAAGAAGAGCAATAGAGACAGGCGGCAGGGGCCGAAGGAGCCTGAAAGGAGCGAGTGGGGGAGGAACGGCGGGCACTAGAGATCAAAGCAGGCCTAGATTTGGAGTAGAGAAATCGAAAGTGGATGAGGAAGAATATCCTACTGCCTGATTAAAGGACCCCACTCAGGCCGCAGGTCTGTAGTAACTCCACTCCAACCCAAGGCAGCGAGAGCCTGGAGGCATCTGCATGTTTTCTACTCCGGAAGGAAAATGTCATGGTATTTTGCAGGGATACAAGGATACTTTGTTCACAGGAGCTTTGCGCTACTATGCGTCAGCCACGACTGACGACATACCCTGTCTTGGTGGTCCACCTCCACCTCTACCCGTCCAAACTCTGCTTTGCCGTGCTACTATTTCTCTACTCCCTTCTCCCCCATCATGGTCTTACGGGTGTGTCAGAAGTACACTACCTACCTGATCCACACTGGGAAACCAGCGGGACCCCCCCCCCCCCTTCCACTCCACTCACCCTGCAGATCAGACACACCAAGCGCGATTGAACTACAAACTCATTTTCAGTTTTACCTTAATATATTTTGTATTTAGTTAATTCACACCAGACTATTGTATTTGTTGTTTTTCTCACTTCCATCATTTTCTTTCCCTTACCTTTGACCTTTTTTGTCCCTCTTACCGACATATTCCCCACAATATGTATATATTTTAAACTTTTGTACATTAAGGTCCGAATGCAGCAAATCTATTTGAAGTTCATCACTGGATACAGGACGTTTCTGAGGATGAGATGTGACAGGGCACAACCATTTCTTTCCCAGTGTTGATGGATTATCAGAATTATTTATTGGAAATTTTATATAAAGTGAACCATATATAGATGACCGGTCTAAAGGCTTTCATTTGGCAGAGACTGCCTGCCTACCGCCTTCCTGCTTCTAGACATTTTAGTAAGATGCGGGAGACAAGGTGTTTTCTGTGTGTATACAGATAGTCGGAATAACCCTGTGTGAAATGTTTCACAGAAGACTGATTGGGCTACGCAGTAACACCTCCTTTGCTTTCTGAGCCAGTCGATATACCGTGTGCGTTTGAGCAAGAGGGTACAGACATCTGTTTTGGGTGCTTTATGTGATTTCATCCTAGTGGTAGTGATGGTGAAGGAGGTGATTGTCTGTCAGGCGGCAGATTCGCATGCATTATGGCCCCTTCATGTCTTGAATTGTGTTTGGTCTTTTGGTTCAAGCGACACCTGCACAGAGGCATCAGCCAGCTTCGCGTTGCACTGTCGGATTGTTCGGTCTCATGCCCACAGGTTGGGGGGCATATCCTAGCTTAACATTTTGTAGAGAGCACATTGGAGTGGGGAGGTTTCTTTTTCAAGTAGCTTTCTCAGGCTGCTCTCGAAATAGGATGTTGGAGCCTGGCTGTGTCATCGGTTCTGGAGTAGCAATCAGGCACAGACAAAGGACAGGCCTGGACTAGAAACGTTGTCACCGTGAAAACACACGCAATCCCGCCCTTCATGTTTAAACACACAGGATGGGGGGAATGCTTGCAATAAGTCTAACCACTGGCAATCGCTCGGGTGGCATTACAACTGATGGTCCTTTTGCCCATCATGCCACCTCAGTTTGAGCCCAGCAATATGCGAATCAGTCATGACCTGCGCCAATAAATAAAGTCCAGCCCAAACTACTAGGCCAGGACCTCCTTCATCTAGTGGGTGAAGAATAATTGGTTGGAATGCTAACCTGAGCGATTGCCAGCAGTTAGACTTTTTGCAATCATTTCTCTCGTCACATTTTGTACGTATTATGTACCACCCTTGCCATCCACCAAATGAGAGTGCTCAGGAAGCCTAATCTCCCTCTTGTCACTTCAGTGTCTGGGTCCCATCTCTCCAGCTACAGCAATACAGGCAATAGTCTACCATTGTCTGGAAAGAACGATTCCTTGTGTTTAAATCGGTGCGTGTTCAAAAGCGAATCAAATGCTTCTAGTCTCTTCAAATCTATGCAACAGCCTTCTACAACAGCTCACTGGAAAATTGCTGGATTCATCCAACTTGAAAAGTAAGTTTTCCAAGGCACCATACAGCTCCAGGATGCTTTGCGTCCAGTCCTGATGAAGTCCCATAATGATGTTTCATAGTCACCACAACTCTTGAGGTTCGAAACGCTGATGATCGAATTAGATTGCCTGTACTAAATATAAAGTCCGGCACACATCAGAGAAGTTGTAATATACTGCTCTTGGTAACTGAGACTTACAAACTTGATTATTCTGGACAGGCTCACCATAGCATTTCTCTGAATTGACTCTTTGAAGTCAAATTTTGTTCTCACATAATCAGTTACAGTTTTTCACTTGATGCACTGCACAAGCACCTTCGCTTTGCACTTATGAAGCAGCCTTCATAAATAAATGTTGTAATTCTAATTTAAAACTGTTTGAATATATCAAAAGATGAGCAACAGACCCATGCACGTTTTGTCATTTTATGCTCTAGAGTGTAAGAGATTTATACCTTAAATATGCAATTACTAAGCAACTGTTGTTACAAAACTTACTTGGCTCCAACAGAACCAATTATCTTTTTATACTAAATGGTACCCAGGTTCTGACGAATATAGGGTTACCCCATTATAGCTTAATGGTTTATTTATTGGAGGGTTATTGGATTTTAGGATTTTTTTTTACTTTTATATATTTTATAATTCTCTATAGTCTATTTTTTACATTTAAGTTTGTTAATTTGATTAAACATGTAAATGTATTTATAGATTATTTAAAATTGATCATTCTTTTAACTGCTAATTGGTTACTTAAATTATTGATTATGTAGATTACATAATTGTTTTAGAGACTATTTATATTCATTTATCATATTATGTTTTAGTATCTGCATATAGTAGTTGATTTTATAGTATTTTTTAATGAATGTGTACAATTAATTGTTTTTCAGTGTTCTTATGGGTGCTGAGGTTTTAGGGTAGTAGGGTGGAAAGTGTTTTAAATATACACTTTTCAATCTTTTCAATTGGAAAATACTTTTTAATACTTCATTAAATACCTTAATATTTTGAACACAATCTTCATTACATTTATACACATTATGTAACTTTAACAATATTATACATGTTCCCTGTCTCTGACTTCACTTACTTGGTTGTCCCTGAGGATTGCGCTGCCTGCCTGACATTGTTTCTTGCTGCCTGCCACCTGTTGCTGTCCCGGTCTCCCGCCGCTGCACTTCCATCTCGTGCGGCCGCAGTGGGGAGACCGGCTGCCAAAAAACCACAAGACCCAGGTGCCCCAGCGGTCACGAATCACGTGACCGAGCGTTTCGCGCCAGGAGGCGCTTCAAATCACGGTGCTGCTGCGGCAGAGCGGGTTCCCTGTCTCTGACTTCACTTACTTGGTTGTCCCTGAGGATTGCGCTGCCTGCCTGACATTGTTTCTTGCTGCCTGCCACCTGTTGCTGTCCCGGTCTCCCGCCGCTGCACTTCCATCTCGTGCGGCCGCAGTGGGGAGACCGGCTGCCAAAAAACCACAAGACCCAGGTGCCCCAGCGGTCACGAATCACGTGACCGAGCGTTTCGCGCCAGGAGGCGCTTCAAATCACGGTGCTGCTGCGGCAGAGCGGGTTCCCTGTCTCTGACTTCACTTACTTGGTTGTCCCTGAGGATTGCGCTGCCTGCCTGACATTGTTTCTTGCTGCCTGCCACCTGTTGCTGTCCCGGTCTCCCGCCGCTGCACTTCCATCTCGTGCGGCCGCAGTGGGGAGACCGGCTGCCAAAAAACCACAAGACCCAGGTGCCCCAGCGGTCACGAATCACGTGACCGAGCGTTTCGCGCCAGGAGGCGCTTCAAATCACGGTGCTGCTGCGGCAGAGCGGGTTCCCTGTCTCTGACTTCACTTACTTGGTTGTCCCTGAGGATTGCGCTGCCTGCCTGACATTGTTTCTTGCTGCCTGCCACCTGTTGCTGTCCCGGTCTCCCGCCGCTGCACTTCCATCTCGTGCGGCCGCAGTGGGGAGACCGGCTGCCAAAAAACCACAAGACCCAGGTGCCCCAGCGGTCACGAATCACGTGACCGAGCGTTTCGCGCCAGGAGGCGCTTCAAATCACGGTGCTGCTCCCGCGTCGCGGGATCGCGCGCGGGTAGCGCCGGGAGAAGCCCGGGACAAGGGCGGGACCGTCTGTGGCCGTCCGGGGCCGGAGGAGGCTGGGCTGGGGCCCACTCCCTAAAATCTACTGAGGTACATCCCTGCTCAACCAGGTCCCTATTGACAAGGTATCACTGTATCATTGTTGTACCGTCTAGGAGACTGATCTGGCACCTGACTAATGGGGAAAAAAGCCATCATGAAGAAACGATCTATAGAAATGCAGAATAAAGGCAGTAAGGTCCCCCTGCCGAGCTTGACTGCGATCGATAGGATGTTGCAGAAAACGATAGGCGTTGTTGTAACCGCCATAGAGAGCACAGAGAGGCGCTTATCACTTCCCCCTAATATGCGCCTAGCTTCGCTAAACCCTTCCTCTGACGAACAGCCAATAGTCTCACCTGGATCTACATTTCTGGACTCTTATGTAGGTCTCCCAGGAGTTGAGGGTAGCCGCAACATCCCTTTTTTAAATAATCCTCCCCCCGTAACATCATTATCTGCAACAAGTGTAACTAGTGCGCAACACATACCAATCACACAGCACCAGGATACATTTGCAGAGATATACGATCCAGTAACCAATCCAGTGGTCTTGGAGGACTCAGCCCTCTCCCTATGTACGTCATTGAACAAGAGTGAGAGCCTTATAGTTTTAGATAGGTCCCCACCCTTGCCAGCAAATGGGAATATTTGCCACCATAATCAAAATGACACGAGGCCATATAGAGAGCCACCCCTAACGAGCAAAACCCCTCTGCTCAAAACAACTAATAGACGTATTGTTAATCGAGTAAGAACTGGTGGGGCTTCGAAGAGGAAAATAATAGAAGCTGTACAAAAAGGGAGGGAACCTAAACTATTTAAAACCCAAGATTCGGAAATCCCTAAGCAAAGACCTCCCATAAAAAAAAGGATACCTGTAAGGCCCAATGATAACCAAGGGCGTTCTACTAAAACTATCACTACAGGTAGTCCTACTGGAACCATAACTCCTGCTTCTAATGAGGGTGTCTATGGGTCATTGGCACACATAGAGCACATCGTTAGGTCAATGATTTTGCCAGTCCTTGAAAGGATTAAATTGGTAGACGAAAAGCTGGAGAAACTGGGACAGTTAACTCTTGATAACTTTACTTCCCTAAAGAACCTGATAAAGGTAGAAGTTAGAGGGAGAACAGAGGACCTACCTTCCTCCTATGTTGATTCGGCAAACACTATAAGTGTTGGAAGTGCTGTAAGTACAGGACTCACAGTTCAATCAACAAAGGTACTAAATTGCAAAGGGCTGAATTGTAACCAACAAAAGTTAGTAAAACGTGCTAAAACTCCAACATCTAGTGCAGGGAAGCTTACGAAGGGAAAAGCTGCTATACCACAAAGCACAGAAAAAACAACAAATAAGCACGTAGGAAGTATAAAAACTCCTTCAGTAACAATTGACTTACCACCAGATTCGTTGCCCTACACAATTGTACTTACTGGCGTCCCTGAATTGAAAAATGGGAAAGTAGAATCCTACCAAGAGCTAAAGAATAAAGTGTTATTCTGGTTGAATACTAACAGGCCGATCCCTAGACACTTAAACGGGGAGATACTGTTTGTCAGAAGGGTTGGCTGGATAGGTAGGAAAGCAAAAGACATACAAGGAGACACGATTATAGTCAACTTCAGAGATAGAAATGTAGTGGCACTAGTTTGTAACGATGAATACTACAATGACAAGGGCCCTATTAGAATAAAAAATCTTAATTATTTTTACAGTGAGAAGGCTACCCGTACATATAAATGCCGGGCAAGCACGGCATATGAAGTTACGCCGTGGGGGCCTGTCAACTTTTTCAACATACCCATAAATAATCGCTTCTCTGAGCTATATGGGTTAGATGAGACAAATTGACTTGATGTAAGTTACGATAAAGAGGATGATATTATTGCTAAATCCATTAAGGCAACTATGGATGGATGTAACACTAGGGACATAGCCAAACAGGATAACAACCTAATCCTGCAAACAGAAGTGGAGAATATCAATTCACCAATAATAAGAACTGGTGATGTTACAAATATAGACTTGGGCCAACCTGACAGTACTAGGGAAGTTGTGGTCAAGTTAATCTCTTGGAATATTGCTGGTATAAAGAAAAATCTGTCTGACCCTGCTTGGCACAATTATATCAGCAAAGCGGACCTTATCTTGTTCCAAGAAACATGGGGGGTAGAACACTCTTTTAAAGTAGGGTACAGGTCATTCCATATAGCAGCATCACACTTAAATAAAGGTAGACCGTCTGGCGGTTTGATAATCTGGGCAAGAATCACGCTGGGTATTGACTTTACACAAGTGGATTCCAATAGCCCTGATATTTTGGCTATAAAATTTAATGACGCTAAAGGACGGGCAATGTGTATTATTAATATTTACAACAGACCCCATCCGTCAAATAAGGAATCAGATACAATAGCCCAACTAGATGGTTTTATCCGCAGTTTAGACCACAAAACTATGTTGATTATAGGAGGAGACCTTAATAGGAGTTTTGAACCCATTACGGGGCTAGATGATATCCATGGCGAAGAAGACAAGGCCTATGACATCCCTAGCATTGACGCAAATTACATAACACCGTGCACAAATGGCTCATTGCAGATGTTAACATTGACTATGGAACATGGCCTACGCTCCTGTAACGGCCGACTCCCTTCTGATTGCCCAAGTAAACCGACCTTTGAAAGAGGTTGCTCTACTAGCCATCTTGACTACATACTGGTCTCCTTGAATCTATGGCCAATGCTCATAGATTTGAATGTGGATAACCGTACTGAAAGTGACCACTTTCCTCTTTCTTTGACTATCACTGGCTCATTGTTTACACTCCCTAAGGTACTGACACCTAGTGATTATATTTCCACTTATGAGCCCTTGGAGTCCAACAATTGCAGGTCTCTAAAATGGCCTGCTGTAATGGCCAATGTCGATACAATTAGAGAAATCTATGCACTCTACGTAAAATTTATGTCGCCCTTAGATAACATTAACACTGAGGAACGCTCGGTATCATTAGTACATAGGAATCTGATGCAGCAACTTAGGAAAGTCCTCTCAAAAGAGGTTAATATAGGCCAAGCCTGTCGGAATAACCGGCCTAAGGAGAGCCTTTGGTATAACAAAGCCTGCCGGCAGGCTAAACTAGAACTAATAAAGGCCATAAAAGGGAAGCAAATAAATATCTTGAGAGAAAAAAGAAAATTTTATAAAAACACTATTTTAATTGCAAAAAGATCTTGGGATGAACAAGTTTGGGTAGATTTACTTCAAGCTTGTAAATCAAAAGATCAAACGTTATTCTGGAACCTTATAGCTAAGGGCACCAAAGAAGGTGTGCAATCCAGAGATAGGTTTCTAGAAGAAAAGGTCTGGGTCAAACACTTCTCCTCATTATACTTATGTGTAGGGGAGGAGGAAGTAATGACAAACGAATACCCAGGGCAAAACACTTGTGATTCAACGCTAACATTTAGCTTGGCAGATACCATACTAGCCATTAATTTAGTTAAACAAGGCAAAGCCCCAGGACCAGACAAAATTCCTGGGGACCTCTGGAAACACGAGAATAATCTGTGGGCACCCTATATTAATCTACTTAGTAATGACATCGCAAGAGGTGCCCCAATTCCAGAAACCTGGCAGGGTGCAGAAATCGTGACCATTTTTAAGAAGGGGGATAGATCCAATCCATCAAATTACAGACCTATCAGTTTGATAGATGTCTTGCAAAAAATTTATGCGCGCCAACTCCTTAATAAATTGAATATGTGGATCGAGGATCATTTTATTTTCACCAAATACCAGGCAGGTTTCAGAGCCAAAATTAGTACAGTAGACCAGGTTTTTAGATTTTTATGTTTAATATGGAAATATATCAACATAAGGAAATCCCATCTATACGTAGCCTTCGTGGATCTTAAAGCGGCCTTCGATTTGGTTCCCAGGGGGCAGTTATGGAAAAGGCTGAGGGATATGGGCGCCCCCGGGGAGATCTGCCACCAATTGATTAGGCTACACGAAGGTAACTATGCAAGAGTAAGGTGGGGGCCAAATGGAGAGCTATCGGAGAGAATAAATATAAAGAGAGGTGTCCGACAAGGTTGTGTTTTGGCACCAACTCTTTTTTCTCTCTACGTAAATGACATCCCTGAAACCCTCTTGGGCTGCGAGCATGACTCTCCCAAGTTGTGTGGTCAAGCCGTTCCGGCCTTATTATTTGCGGATGACACGATTTTAATCTCCCAAACACCTAATGGTCTACAAAATCTTTTGAATAAATTTCGGGAATACTGCTTGGACAAAAACCTTGAAATTAATGCTTCTAAAACGAAAGTTATGGCGATTAACCCCCACAGAGGGTTTAACAAAGTTTTTAATGTAAATAAGGAAAAGATTGAACAAGTGAATAATTTTAAATATCTGGGTATCACCCTTGACACCAAAATGAACTGGAAACCCCAAATAGAAAAATCGAGGTTAACATTAATACAAAATAAAGCCCCTATAATTAGGAAGTTTAAAAGTAGCCCTATTAAAGCAATATCACCTGCAATTGAACTTTTTAAATATAAAGTTCAATCAGCCACCCTATATGGGGCAGAACTATGGGGCCATGTACCACGAGATTCTTTTTCAGTCCAAGAAAATAGTTTTTTGAGGCAACTCTTAGCGATTCCGGGCTGTACCCCTCTTGTCCCGCTATTTTGGGATTTGAATATACGTCACTTGGACGATCAAGCTCATTTACGCCCACTATTGTATTGGGTGCGCCTGTGGTCAACTGATGAGCTTGCAGACTATAGAGACGCACTGAAGGAAATAATCCAAATAAAGAATGCTACTCAGTTGGTTTGGTTAGCGTATATTGAAAACTGGTTTACAAAGCTGGGCTTACGCAACTTTTGGACAGATCCGGATTCACTAACCAATTCTTCTAAAAAATTGCTGAAGGTCACATATTGGGACTATATTAATAACTCTGTTTTATATAACCCCAAACTTGGACCACTGACCCTAAAATTTTTAAATTTTAAATGTGGAAGCAAATTCGAAAACTTTATGGATGAAATTGAACCCCCTCTGGCTAAATCACTGTATTTAAAGTATCGCTATGGTATTTTGCAACTTAGCTCTAGAACATCAAAATGGGCGCCCAATAATAATAATAATAAATCAGATCTGTGCAAATTGTGCCATATGGACGTTAAGGAGGATGAGACCCATGTTCTTTTCATATGCCCTGCATATATGCGGCCAAGGATAAAATGGATCAAACCTATTTGTTTAAACTTGGGTCTTCGTCGTATCCAGGATGGGGAAAGAATATTTAAGGGCGACTCATCACAGAGGATAGTATTTAGCCTGAGTCGTTTTTTATTTAGTGTTGCGATAATTAGGAAAAGGAATGGTCAAAAAATGTAATGGTATCATCATTAAGCCTGGTTCTTAAAAAAATTTTTAAAAAAAAATAATCCCTTTTTTTATCCCTATTTTAAAACATTGTGTATAAATTGATATTTAAAAATTTTTTATACTGTATATTGTATTTATGTATGGATTATTTGTTCCCACCAGAAATGCTGCATTTTTGTCATAATGATTGTTTTTATTGTACGGTACTCTTTTATGGTTATTATAACCGAAATAAAGAATTGAATTGAATTAATACATTAGTTGAAATAGAGGTTATGAATTATTAATATTTTTTTAATTTAGGAGTGGGAATAGTAAATCTAATCCTTTGAGTTTCAAACACCTGCCCCACTTTGGCTCCAAAGTCCAACACTTTCCGTAAGTTGGAGTGGAACTAGTAAATATTATCCCTTCAAAGAACAAAAAAGTCCCTACTGTTGCTTAGTTTGAAGTGGGAATAGTCAATCTGACCTCTCCAAATTTTAAATATTTTTGTTTATTTCATTTTTTCTAAACTGATTTTGTGATTTCATTTTAAAATGTACTTTAGTTTGCATTTTATTTTTTCATTGTATATATTGGAGTAATTTTTGTTAAATTATGTTTTAGTTTTGATAATGTTATTGTTCATGTTTATGGTTTTATAATTTTAGCATATCGTGTTTTTTCATTATTTTAAGATATAAAATGAATTTATATATTTTCTAAATTATATGTATATTTTGGTATGTATGTATTGCTATTTATATAGCGCAAACCTAGAAATGATTACCGGGGGGGGGGGGGGGGGGTGGCAGGACTGGGAGACTATCTAAAAGAACGCGTACATTGGTGGCCTGAGGCGTCAAGATGGCGGTCGCACTCTAAGAGTACTCCGGACCCCCTCCGTCATCCACCTAGCATCCGCCCGTTTACAACTGCCATCGGATCCCTTGACATACCTGCTGAGGCTCCCTGCCCCACCAGCATTGCCCGATTCCTTTTGCTGGCGGATAGGAGCCTCCACGGCCTCACTTTGTTCCCCTTCCTCCCAAGGTCCCAGATGGCGGCCTCCTCGGCGCATTGCCCTTGGGCCTGACATCTATGCCCTGACGGTTCGTCGCCTGGCTCCGCTCAGCCGCTCTGGTCCCCTTGTTCCTCCCCATTGCCTGGGACTTACCCTTGGCCCGCGCCTTGTGCCAGTGACTGACTGCGGCACCCGGGTTCCCGGGGCCGCGGCGGGGAGCTCGCCTCCCGTGTGGACGGAGCCGGAGGACGGCCGGAGGCGGGCACAGCCCAGCCGCGCTGGCGCCTGCATCCTGCACCCAGCGCTTGTCTGCTGCCTCCGTGGGGGCTCGGTCTGGGATTCCATCAACAGTATCTGCCTGGTGAGTGGAGGTCGGGGGGCACCCCCTGTCCCTGGGCCTGGAGGTATGAGGGCCGTCCTGGTCGGCCAAAGACTGCGCTTCGCCCTTCGGCGTTGCGGCCCGCCGGGCCTGAGGGGAGGCTCAGACTTTAAGCCCCTGATGTGGCCCTGCGACTAGCGGGTCCCGGCCCGGCCCTGTCCCGACCCGACCTGAGCCCTCCTGCTTTCCCTGGTTCGTCTCTGCCTCTGGGGTTTCTGACTTCTGGGAGGTCCCTCGTGGCCTCCTTCAACGGACCTTCGGTGGGGGGGCTGGGGATCGGCTACCGGGCCGGGTGGCTGTGCAGGGAGGCGATGTTGGCGCTCCCGCCCCCTCCTCCTCCCCTCACGGACTCGCCTTCCTCTCTACCCCCCTTTGTGTCTGCGCCTACCTGGGGGATCTCCTAACCAGCACCCGCCCTGTGCGGGAGGATCCATGGAATTCGGCTGCCGTTGCCGGGTGGTGGTGTGAGGGGTGGGCTCCCCCTTCCAACTCTTGCTGGGGCGCCCCTCTCTGTCCTGTTTCTTCCTGGGACTGGAAGTGGAGAGGTCGTCCTGGCCTGTTGAGAGTTGCGCTTCAGCCCTGGAACGCTCGGGCCCACTGGATCCGTTGGAGGGCCCATACTCCTGGCAGCTCACTGACACGAATCGGCTGCTCAGTGGACGCCCGCTCCGGCCTGACTTGGACCCTCCTGGCCCCCTCGGCCCGGGGCGGTGCTGCGGCCTCCTCTTTGCCTCTGAGAGATGCTGACTTCTGGGGGAGAGGGGGCTCCCTCGTGGCCTTCCCCAACAGAGCATCAGCAAGTGGGATTGGAGGCTGGGGACCGGCTACCGTGTCGGGTGGCGAGGCGGAGGGGCGTTGCTTGCTCCTGCCCCCCCCCCCATCCTTCGTTGACTTCCCCTTCTCCCCGCGCCACACATCGCTTTTGGGGATGTCTTCCTGAGGATGACGCTCAGTGCGGACGAAGTAGACCTGTCTGGCTGGCCTGCCCTGTGCCAGACCCCCACCAGCGGTGGGACCCCGGACCGGGCTCTTCCTCTTCTCCCCCTCGGCCTACTCCACTGGTCCGGGAACCTCTCCACAACTGTGTGGCCTTTTCTCGGCCGTCATTGTGAGGCAGCGCGGGCCCGGGTGCGCGCCTCCTCCATCACTCCTCGCCGACCTGCCTGCGCCCTGGTGTTTGGAGCTCGCTATTTGCCCTCAGCTGCCTCCACCGAACGGCGCCGGCCCTTGCAGGCTCATACTGGCTGGCCCTTGCAGCTCAGGGGGACCTGGGAGGATTTGAGGATTGAGGCCCGGGCCCGATTATTGACGGTCTGGATGTCGGCTCCCTCCCTCTCTGGGATTGCGGATTACCTCCCACTGCCCGTTCAGCAGCGGAGCTCCCATCCTCGATAAAGATGGGCAGGGACCGTGGCCCAAAGAAGACTGCCCCACAGACCCAGACTAAAATGAACCAATACACCACCAATGACCGGGACACTGGAGGGGAGGCATCAAACACCCCTGGCCCTGCCGTGGGGGAATCTCTCCACTATCCTCCAGGTAATCGGCGCCTCGCAGACCTCGGTGGAGAACAAGATTGGCGAGGTGATGGTGGACATGGCCCTAATTCGTCAGGACCTGCGCAATGCTACGGCCCGGATCTCCGAGGCGGAGTCGCACATCTCCACGGCCGAGGACGATATAGGTCAGCTCAAGACTCAGGGGACCCGTCTCCAAACTCAGACCTTCACCGACGGGCCGAGGACGCCGGAAACAGGTCAAGGAGGAACAACTTACACCTCATACAATTTCCCGAAGGGGTCGAACAGGGTTGAACTGACACATTCGTGGAGACCTGGGTGAGATCCTGGATGCCCGGGGAGTCCCTCTCTCTGTGGTTCGCTGTCGAGCGTATCCATCGCTCCTTGGCTCCCCGGCCCCCACCTGGGTCTCCGCCGCGGTCCATCATCATGAGAGTCCTCCACTTCCATGACAGGGTCCAGTATCTTACCAAAACAACAAGATCCTGCTCTTTTTGGACTATACCAAAGAGGTGCAGGCCCAACGACAAACTTATGACGACGTCAAGCAGAAACTCCGCAACCTGGGTTTCAGGTATGGTCTCCTCTTCCCGGCCCGGCTCAGAGTTGTTTTTCAAGATAAGACAATTTTCTGTGATACCCCTCAAGCGGCCTGGACCTGGCTTATGGAGGAGCGCCCTCACCGGACTCGTCCTGCCTCTCCCCCTGTTCAGCGTGAGCCCACGCAGCCTCAACCAACCCTTCCTAAGCCACAGCAGCAGCGTACTCGGTCCCGCAAGAAGGATGACCGCCGCAGCGGGGCCTCACGTTCGCTGGAAGCAGTGTCCCAACTGCCCACTACCTCTGATCTGCCTCGGATTTCTGAGACTCTCAGCCTGACTGGATCCTTAATTGACCTGAGCCGGATCCCAGAGCCTTCCGAAACATTGCGGCCTACCATATCTGATTCTGACTTGTCCAGAAGCTCTGCTCTCCGGGGGTATGAGGAGGACGACGAGGTCTGACCTCTGGGACCCAGCGGACTGGGATCTATTTATTGCTTCTTAACCTACTTTTCTTGCAGCTGTAAACATTAGCATATCCGTCGACATGGAGGGGTCCATCTCTGCCAAAACCATGCTCCGCTAATCGTTTTAGCTTAGCATTTAGATTTGTCTTTTTTTGATTTGTTGTATTCCTTTTTAAGGGAGACAGATGATTCAATTTCAGAAGTGTAGGGTGGGGGGTGTTGGGGGGGAAGGGGGGACCGTTGTCTCCCGCTTGTTTTCTGTTCCCAGCCGTGTTCGGCCTCATGGTTTTTGTTTTTCTTGGCAGCTCCTTGTGCTCACGTACCACTACCAATGACATGAGACCTATCATAGTACACTAGCTCTATCCCCCACCCGGGCTGGGAGATGTCACCTCCCCCTGGGACCCAGGTCTATCCGCACTGTTCCGCACACACACTGTCCAATCAGATGACGTCCACTCTTAGCAGACCCCTCCACATTTTGTCATGGAATGTTAATGGCCTATTAGACCGTATAAAATGAACCACAGTCCTTTGCAGCGCCCAACGCCAAGTACCCAATATTCTCTTCCTATAGGAAACGCATCTTCTGGGAACTCACTGCACCTTCCTCGCCCGCTACGGGTTTGATAGGGTCTGGCACTCTGGGTTCACAAGGGGCTCCCGGGGTGTGGCCATCCTGACCCGCAGAGGTCTCCCCTTTACCCCGATAGAGGTTGAGACTGACACACAGGGGCGCTACGTGGCCTTAACCGGAAGAATTGAGGGTCACCTTCTCCACCTCCTGTGTGTATACATTTCCCCTGCCACTATGTCCTCTGCCCTCCGACGCCTCATACTGCTGATCTCGAATTTCCCTCAGGGTCTGACGGTCATCGGGGGCGACTTCAACGCAGTTATGCAGCCTCCCCGCGACACGACAGGTGCTCCCTCAGCGTCCCGCCTTGCCTCTGGTAAGCGCCTTTCCTATTGGTCCTCTGCCCTAGGTCTCTGCGATGCTTGGAGGGTATGGAACCCCTGCCGAGAACAGTACACTCATACTTTGGCGGCCCACCGTACCCATTCCCGTATTGACTTGCTCATGATGCCAGCCACTGATTGTCAGTTGGATTTCCGGGGTTGCTATCCTTCCACGTGGTATTTTCGATCACTCCCCTGTCTCCCTCCACCTCGGGCGTCCCACCAACAGGGTTCGCACGGTTTGGTGGCTGAACGCTTGGTTCTTGCAAGATGCGGACTTCGTTGATACCCTCGAGCAGGAACTGCAACAGTACTTCTTAATTAACAAGGGATCGATTCCCTTTCCGGGAACACTATGGGAGGCCGGCAAGGCTACTATGCGGGGCGTGGCTAGAGGCCTGGTCCACACTAAGCGTACGGCCCAGACCGCTCCCCTGGTTGCCAAGGCCAAGGCTGACCTCAAGCGATGGCAATCCCTTCCTCTCAATCCCCTGGGTAGGAGTGCGCTTTTTAAAATGATGGTTCTCCCCCGCTTTTTATACATTCTTCAAAACATAACCTTTCACCTCCCGGGGAGCTGGTTCCATGAAATTGATGGTCTCCTCACCCGTTTTTATGGAAAGGAAAGAGGCCGCATATGCCCCTGGCTCCACTGCCTGATAACCCCCTATGATGGAGGCATGGGTGTGACCACTCTACACCTATACTACCTGGCCACGAGGCTCATAGTGGTTTACGACTGGTTCACCGGTGGCTGATCCGACCCGGCGTATCAGATAGAGCTCCGGTCCATGGACTTCCCACAGCTTCAAGCCTACTTGTACGGAGCCCCCATACCACAAACCCTTCCCTCTATCACTAGGACAGTCCTATTGGCTTGGCGCACTGCCCTGCGCCACACGAAATGGGATAGGAAACTTAACCAACACGCGCCCCTATAGCATGGTACTTGGCTGCGTGAGACTTCAACTCTCCGGGGTTTTCGTCTATGGGACCGCATTGGGATTTCGCTTCTTGGGGACGTCTGGGTTGGGACCACATCCGGGCCTTTGCGGACTTGCAGCAACGCTATTCCTTCCATTCCTCCCAGTTTTACAGATACCTTCAGCTTCGGCACGCCCTAAATGCGCACATTACATCTCCCACCTCCCTCCCCGAATTTAGTCCTCTCGAGGCCTAGGTGATGATGGGGAACTTAGGTAGAGGTGGGGTGTCGCGGATTTACTGCTTCTTGGTGAACAACGTCCCTGCGTCCCTAGACTCACTGCGCGCACGCTGGGAGGGATGGCTGGGCCCCTTGGAGGAGGCAGACTGGTGGGACGCCCTCATGGCCCCCAAAACCTTGATGACCTCCTCCAAACTGCGGCTCATTCAACTCTACTACTTACACATGGCCTACTTGACCACTGCGCGTTTGCATAGAGCCCGACTGCAGCCCTCCCCGACTTGTACACAATGCAATCACGCCCCAGCAGACTTTTATCACATGGTCCGGCAGTGTCCAGTCATTGCGTCATTTTGGGCAGGTGTGGAGCTGGGACTTACACAGACCCTGGGGTGGGTGGTTCCCCATGATCCACTAAGTCTGCTTTTAGGTGTGTTTGACGACCTGGACGGCTCTCGGGGCGATAAGCGCTTTCTTGGGACTGCGGTGGCGGTGGCGAAATGTGACATTTCAGCACTCTGGTCACAGGCTAAGCCCCCTACTATACGGTGTTGGAGGCGGGGAGTGGATTGGTGTGGGACCTAGAAGGAACCCCTCTTCGAAGCCCGGGGCTACCCGGAACAATTTGAAAAGATTTGGGGTAAATGGTTCAATCTGTCGCCCTGAGTGGTGCGTGCACTCCTATGATTCGTGATAACCTTGCATGTAATTTTACTCTGAAGCACGATACACAAGTCTATGTCATCGTCTCTGTTGTTGTTTATCATCAAGATAATGTGCCTGATTTTGCTGCCAATGTGAATCGGTGGTTTCTTCTAAATATCAATAAAGTTGATAATAAAAAAAAACTAAAAAAAGTATGTGTATATTAAGTGGGGAATTACACAAAAACACTTCACACATATTGCATTTAACCCTTTTAGGCACCAGGAGATTAAGTGACATGCATTTTCTCCATGTAGGCTGCATGCAGCCTACATGGAGAAAATGGCCTACCCATAGATGCCTGTGCGGTCGGCATCCCAGCCAATCACAACATTGCAGCGTTGTGATTTGCTTAGGGGGGGGGGAAGAAGGCTGCCTGTTACCTGTTCCTGCGGAGGCAGGAAAGCAGGAGCAGACACCAGAGTTGGAGCCAGGAAAATGCGGGACCAGGAAAGGTACGTTTTGTATTATTATTATTTAACCCCCCTCACTGCGCGACCCTCCCCTCCCTGCGTGACCCTCCCCCTGCACGACCACTCGCCCATACCCTCCCCCTCCCACCCGTGAGCCATGCCGGCCGCGACTGGATGGGGCAGGTGGCACTTATGTGGAATGGGCGTGAAAGTGTCCCAGAATCAAAAAAGGTGGACTTACCTGGCGTCGTAGAGCTTTCAGTTGACTCTCGAGAAGATGTTTCTCCTGGAGCTGGTTAGCTGCCTCAGAGTCCTTCAGTGAAATCACATGGTGGAGATCTGTGATAGTCCCCTGCAGCTCATGAAGTTTCTCATCCTTTTCTAGGACCTAGCAATGACAAACATAAATGTTATGAATAAATTAAATGAAGCATCTTTGAGGTGCACAACACTACACTACTTTTGCCAAATACATATGGCGTCTCTAAAACATATGAAATGGGCCACCGTGAGTTACAAGCATTAAAACCAGCAACAACTTTTTCTTGCAAATTGTGTCAACATAACTCTCACCTAAAACTTTCACAGCTTAGGTGCCTAAGATTTGTCTCATGATCAGAAATTGCTAACAGTCTTTCACTCATGTCACACAAACTACTGGGTAATTCTCAAACAAGTGGCTGTGCATGAGCTACAGAAGCTACAGACATGCTACACTTAGCAACAAAGCCATAGGCAGTGTGTCCTAACACTCAAGATAATGCTATGCACACAGTATTATAAATGTTAAAATAAATTGATGGAGCATTCACTTTTCATCAATGATGTAAAAGGGTCAGATTTGGTTGGGCAGCGTTGCTACTCTCACTCCTTGAAGAGATGGGGGTCATAATGGTCCACAGGCTTCTGTATGGACATGACATTTATGTCACAACCCCATGAGACATTAAAAAGAGGAGACAGTAACTCACATTCATCCTTCCTCATCTAGTATACACTTAATTTTCATAGGGGAGCACACTCTTACCAAGGAGTTAAAGGGACACATTATATGTTTTACAGCACCAACACTGAAGGAAGTTGGAGTTGATATCTTTGGAAATAAATTTGAACATATGCAAAGGGGCTTGCTTCCACAGCACCACCTTTGTGCTAGATGAAACTTATAACATGTCTGACCACTTAGGTTAGGAAGTTGTAATGGTGAATCATCTCAGAGGGAGATTTCACCAAATTCTGTGAATGAACTGTCTGTCTCTACCTGTTTACCACTCGGTCTGTGTGTCTCTGTCAATATGTCCAGCCCAGGGTGAATATTAGATTCCCACTGTCGAAACAGTTACTGGACCTGGAAAATTTTCAAAGCAGTGCTCCAATGCACTTCTAGATTGTGTGTGTGGCTCTATGTGTGTGTAGGCTTCATTCGGCCCCATATGCTAGGGAGAGAAGCTGCATTTAAGTGCCACCCCTGCACACCAACATCAGTTTCTTACTTGACCGCTTCCATACCCTTAGAAGCAGCACAAAACAATTAGCGGTACCAGTCTGCAGATTTCTAGTTTGGGAACTTTCTTAGATGGTAAAAAGAAACCATTCCATAGAACAGCAAGTTGGGAGGGCAGTGCGGAAGCTGTGGTTAGAAAGCGTAGCCATCGGAAAGAGCGTTACAGAAGGTAAGTAACATGTTCTTCTGATCCATAATTCTAACCGCAGATTCCTTACCTTTCGAGTTGATACCAAAGAAGTACCCTCCCGTAGGTGGAGGCTCTGGAGTGGGCTCAGACCAGAAAATCCTGCAGGACAGAACTGGATGAAATGCCCTTTGTGTCAGACCTGGTTGTCAAGTCAGTGGTGTTTCATGAACATGCCTACATTGCAGCATGGACAGGCACTTCCCAAGCTAAGGTTGTGGCAGCAGCTTTAGCCCTGGTGAAATGGGCTCTCAGATCTTCAAGAGGCTGCTTTTTAGCCAGTAGGTAGCAGAGCTTAATGTGGAGGACTATCCACATTGACAGGGTCATCTTCTGCACAGCCTTTCCTTTCTTCACACCGGAAAGCCGTACAATCGATGAAGTTTCTCCAACTCTTTCGAGGGGTGAGGAGGGGCAAAGAATGCTGGGACTGATGGGCTGACTAACATAGAAAGGAATTACAAACAATGGGGTGACCCAATTTTGAAGCTCAAATGAGCTGGGTAATGCACAATACAAAACAACAATTGTCCATTCGAGAAAAGAATTATAACAGGAAAGTGATACTACTACCTTCTCCAGAGTATTTTTATGCATTGGTACCTATAAACAATAGATGCAATGTGTCCTGAATAAATCAGAATAAAAAGAAAAGATAACACACACACACACAGAATAAAAACAGACGGTTGTTGGTTTGACTTTTTTAGTGGAAAATTCAATAAATCATCAGCGGTTGCGCATATCACATCTACAATTCAAGGTCAAACAATTCCATGTTTCAAAGCCACATTGGCATTGCAATCGTATGAGAAGGTGCTTGGGTGATTGTGAGGATAGAAAAAGAAAAAGTGTGTTATCCTATACTAAGTTGGAATGTCACGATAACCTATAAATGTCAATAAAAATATGTTACAAAAAAAAATCCTATACGAAGTTGGAATAGTTATCTAGAAGCCTGTTTAATGATTACAAATTATTCATTGGTTCTGTCTTGTGTGTGCATAGATGATTAGTAACAATTATCCACCATGGATTTGATTACTAATCCAGGCTCATTACAATAAGGCGTTGACATTTCGACCTGTACATAGGTGGGGGCCACTGACTGCCTCAAGACCGGGTCTTCATCAGGACAGAGAAGGTGTAGCAGCAACCTGAAAGCAGACGTCAACCATTGCAACAATCGATGTTGCAATAAAAGTAAGAAAGCAGACCAAGGAGTTCCGTCTTAATCAGTGGTATTAGTCCACCTGGATGAACAGGACATTCCAGGTAGTAAATATATACTAAAATTAAATCAGTGCTAGGTTAGACAAAGGAAACTTTTGGTTTCCAAATGCCTCAATCCTCTTCAAACGTAGTCTGGGTGAGTTATAAGTAAGGAATTGGGAATCATCCTGCTTGTAGAAGCCTGGACCTCCTGACTCTTGAGTAGGATACTGTGCAAGGAATTTAGGGCCATCAGTAACTAGTCTACGGCATATGGCCACCTACCTACTCGTGGGGAGGCAAGAACAGGGTTTGGACCAAGTGCCCTTTAAGGTGTCAATGAGGGCTTCACTGAACGGAATGAAGAAGTCAGACGACACTGGCCCAGGTTTCACAAACATCTGGAAGGATATTGTCTTGACTTCAATAGGAGGCAGTTATAGGTCTAAAACCGCAACAAATTACCAAAGCAAAGGAAGCACTCTCTTCAGTTGAGGCCCAAGAGGTTACGCCAATCATATATCAGGAAAGTATCAAGCCTTCTAGCCTCCTGTAAATCCGTAAAAAGACTATCATTATCATAACGTGGTGTAAGGGGTGAGTAAACCTTCCCCATACCTCACAATCGTAATCTCAGGTGGTGGCAACTTCTAGTCATAGTCAGAGCCAAAAAGACATTGGAGCCTCTGAGGGCAACTCAATGGTATTGGAAGCAGAGGATCAGACTCCGGTTGTATTGGTACTAGGTGCGCTGTAACCGATTCGCAGCGTGGCCATGGTCGGTACCGGATTCTCTTCTGGCATCACAGCATCACTGAAGGAGGACCTATGCGTGTTTCAGAGGCGGGGTGGAAGCTGTGCCGGAGTGAGTGCTGAACCCAAGGTGGTCCAAAGCGGTTCAGACAGATAGTGCCAAGGATGGATCTGCTGGTGGTAATCAAACTGAGGGCCCCTGTAGATCTTTGGAAGCATCTTTGGGCCCCAAAGATCTGGAAGATGCCTAAAGGGGGCTGGAAGAGCTTCAAAGATATGCAGCATGGTATCCTTAAAGGCCTCGACTTGTTGCGATGCCACCAATGGCCACAGAACTCTGGGCATTAGGTTTAACTTATGATCAGGAGTGAGATTCATTGGCACCTTTATGCCTTTGCGACTTCTCTTTTGATAGGAATTGGCAGGATCGAGTGGAGGTCTTGCCTCATTTTCTTATACTTTTGCTTGGACCCCTCTCACAAAAACGGCCTCTGGAGCAAGCCTGCACCCTTTAACTTGGAGCAAGAACAGGACTTTCGAGAGGCCAGTGACTTCTTGTGTTTGGCGATGTATAGCTTCACTTTGCAGTTCCAGATCAGCTTCATGTGCATGAGAGCACACTCATCGCATGAGTTGGATTCAACCCCTGAGACCAAACACTGAAGACACTTCGTACGGGCCCATGACCGACATAGGTTTTCTGCATTCATGTCATGGTTTGAACTGAAGCCTGTGTTCTAGGTGGGGGCATCATACCTTAGCACACTGGATTTTGTGGTGGGAGTTGTAAAAAAACAAAGAAATTGGAAGCAAAGCTCCAGATCTGCATTTGAGGTAGCAGAAAGAAAGGATCTGACATCAACCAGGTTCTCCTTGGACTGGAAACAAGCATCCTGTGACCGGTTTCGGGTTAACACCCCTCATCAGCCAGACTAGCTTGACTCCAGTGGCATGGAGAGCACGGGACCCACGTTTGGGCATACCCGTCCCACTCAGGGTGATACATGCAAAAAGAACAATTGATGGACAGAATGCAGAATAATGTCATACATCCACCCCAGTACAGAGATCTGGACCTAAATCCGTCGGTTCTTTTGCTCCATATGCCATTCCAGTTCGAAACCAGCCATATGCAAAACAGTCTTGACCCTGCTCTCTATGGGAACATTCCAGCCCGAACTGCCAGACCAGGTCCTCCCTGGACTGGAAACAAGCATACTGGGAGCGGTTTCGGGGCTTGGCAGTTCGCATCAGACACAGGGTCAAGACTGATTTGCATATAGCTGGGTCTGGATTGGGGTGGCGAAGTGAGCTAAAGAACGATGATGGATTCAACCCAGATCTATGACTGGGGATGAGTGTCTGAAAAGTTTCAGCGCTCCGTCCATCATTTCCTTGTGTTTGCTTTGTGGGGCCCTTGCTCACTTTACCACTGGATTCAAGCTTAGCCTGGCTGATGAGGAGTGTTATTCTGAAAATGGTCCCAGGATGCTTGCTTCCGGTCCAGGGAAGACATAGCTTGGCTGGTCAGGCTGGACTGTTCCCATGAGGCACAGGGTCAAGACTGATTTCCATATGTCTGGGTGTGAACTGGGGTGGCGAAGTGAGCTAAAGAACAAAGGTGGGTTCAACCCAGATCTGTGACTTGGGGTGAGAGTCTGAAAAGTTACAGCGCTCTGTCCATCATCTCCTTGTGTTTGAGAAATAGTAACAGACAGGGCTTTAAGTGGGCCGGGTCCTGCCAAAAAAATGAATCCTAATTCTGCAGCAGTACCACCCTTCACTGCCCGTCATGTAACTTCAAAGAGACTCACTATAGCTCTTTCAGTCTCATCATTTCAGAACTGAAGCATTTTCAATATTCTATAAAACAAAGCCATAGTTGTTGCTTATTTATCTTATGCAACTAACAACCATTGACAAAGCCAATAGTCTTGGATTGTTTTAGTTATGTTTCTTGTTGTACTACATATCTAGATGCAGTGACTGAAGCAGCAAAATACCAGGCAGGTGGCACACTATGCTGAACACAGATTTTCAGTTTATGTGTTTTTAAGCCAGGCCTTTAATTACATCGACCTCGGCCCTTTGAGAGACCCCCCTCCCCCCCCCCCCCCCCAAACACAGTTTTTTCATCCCAATGAAAGGCCTGGTAACAGAGAATACGGTAGACAGGAATGAATCTTAGGAAAGACTACACTTATTCTCTATAAGGCATACAGAGGAATTAAGGTGTGGAATGAGTAAAAAGCATGCCTAAGGGCATACATTGGCAAAAGGCGACATGAGCAGTATCCATGCATATTTATGTCAAGGATACTACTTACAGCTGGACAAACACACTGCGTCAACGAGGAAGAAATTGACAAAACAATCTCAAGACAAGCAACCTCAGGATCTCCTTCGCACCCATCTTCCTCTCCCTACACAGTCAGTCTCACACAACTGTGTGGTGTGTGTAAGCATGTATACGTACATACACACAAACAACACATAGATGAAATGCTAAAATCCAGATCTGCTTGAGATAAACATGCAATTCATCACTTGACCGGATGTTCAGCTATGTTTAAGATCAGATGCATTGCAAGCTATGATCTGCAGAAGACCTGATATTGCTTCAGCATTCGTTTCTGACGAAAAAAAAGGCAAATAGGAAATTTAATATAGTTGCCTAAAATGCTACAGTCGATGACGGACTGTAAAAGGAGGAGGGGGAGTAGCAGGCCGCCATTTTGCACTGGTTAGCTCAGATGCCCTCCCGGGAGCTGCGGCTCTAACTATCTTTGTTTAATGTTATTTCTACTGAGGAGGATAAATCACATCTGGGCTCAAGGGCTCCCTGAAGACTCAGAGTGACTTTTGCCTGATTTGGTCCCGTGCAGCTCCCGAGACTCGGGCCGCTCCTCTGACCAATCACCTCCTCTGATAAAGGCGGTGCTCACTCGCCGCCATTCATCATCCGACAAACCTGCCACCGAGCAGAAAAAAAACACAAGAGACAGCTGAAAAAGAGACAAGAGGGACGGTGGAAGCAGAAATTAGAAAGGCCTTGAACTTGTCCCAGGAGCATTAATAGAAAGGTCACAGCAGAAGTACTCAGAGACGGTCTCTGTGTGAGGTTTCAGCAGTTTAATATCTACATTATTGTACTGTTGCATTTTACATAGCGATTCATAGCGCTGGCGAGGCCGCTATGGTTTGCCTCGCCCCTGTTCCCCGTCTGATAGAGAGTTCGATGTAGCTGGGTGCGTCATGCGTAAAGGTGCGCACCGCACGTCATACGCATAAGGTTTTGCATAGAGCGTGAGAAAAGATAGAGCCGCCCGAACTACTGCTAAAAAATGGCGAGCTTTTTGTGTTGGATGTAGCTTTAAAGCAACAGCATTATGCCTATCTAGAAGTCCTTCTGGGCACCTTTTCGTTTTAATATTGGTTCTGTAATGATGATGGGATGATAAATTATACAGACTTCTTGTGACAGGCTGGGACGGGCCGGACATTCCGTCTGGAAAACAAAGTGTTGGCAGCGTGAAAGCCGGCTCCATAGCTCTCTCGAGCAATGGGTGGCCTTTAAAAGGTTGCATAGTCCCAACCAAATATGATTGCTGTTCTTTTGTTGCCCCTCCCATGGCAAAAGTGTACGTCAGTGGGTAGTACTACTGCGCATGCTATCATCCGGATTAATGGGTCTGCTCTCATGCGATTTTGGTGAAAACTGACAGCACAATGTCCACTCCAGCTGGCTTTGTGCTAGTTTGAAGCCCATACGAAATTTAGAAATCTAAACACTCGTCACCAAACAGCAAGGAATGCCTTGACGCAGATTGCAACACGTCAATTTATAGGACAGCAAACATAACAGTGCATCTGAAACGTACCTACAGCAGTTTGATTAAATGACAATGTTTCAAAATACAGGCGCAAACCTAGCATGCACTGACACCACTAGAACTCAAACAGCACTACAAATGCCACTCTAGGATGACTTAAAGCACCACGGCTATTCCACTTCTGGTATGCCCCCAACTATGACTAACACCACTTCAGTTATTCCAGTGCAGGGCCAAAAACAGCAGTGCAATGGAAAATCATCCAAAGCAAAACGATGGGTTTGGAGCAGCGTATTTATCGGAGGATAAAAATCCATGAGGCCTATTCACATAGGACAATAACATCTAAAATGGGATGATTCATATACAGTTAATACAAAGCGAAAGGACCTGTGCCCTTTTTACACTTTTACTAATACTTAAGTTGGTGTTACTTAATGTACAAGGGTTGAATTACTGACGAAGAACTCAATTTGTGACCTTGCTGCATGAGATGCACTTAATTAAAGATGACAGAAAGCACCTGACGTCTTACTGGTTCCAGTCCCAGTTCATTCAACAACTTTAGATAAAACTAAGGGCACAGCCATCCTGATACATGGCTAAATGCTGTTTACCATACAGGCAACATCTAATGGGAAAGATGATAGATGGGGGAGGGGTTGTGAAGTAGGCCTCTAGACTAACCTATTATCTTTTTGCATGTAGGGTACCAATGGATACAAGGAGTAGTTTTTATGGCTTTGTGCCTCGTGATTTACATCTAAGAGATAGCTTGGTATGGTAGCTGCGGCCTCCCTAAGAACTTATAGGGCAGGATTTTAAGATCTATACCTCTTGGATGCATGGTGCACCCAACATAAGAAAAAGTGAGATCACACTTTATTTCTGGTGTGTAGGAGTCTCATTCTAGAAGTGATTCGTTTTTAGTCTCCAGGTCTGCCCTACGAAGTGTGATAGGTATGTCTAGATGCAGATATTGTCTGATCATGCTCCTGTGGCTCTAGAATTGGGCTGCATTGAGCAGCTCCCTCACAGCCAAGGTTGATGATTGTGACCAAGACAGCATTTTGTAATGTCGTTTGCGAGACTGTGAGGCTGAGGCATCGAATCATTATTGTGATGAAAATGCTCACCATGATGCATCATGGGACACAGAGGAGGATGCAGCCAAGGCGGTCATGCAGGGGCAAACTCTTAGCTCACACAACCCACGTTTTGCTTCTTCAATGGGGCAGACATCTGAATCCCGGACTTCACAGTAAGACAAACAGAGCAACTTAGCTCACAGAAAGATTATAGAGACTTGTGCACAGAAAGAAGCAAACTGGAGGGGATTTTGGTAAGGAAAGTGGTGTACAAACTCCTTATACATGTATAATAATTATGTTTTTAAAACTATAGACATGCATTAGTTCTGCTTAACAAATGTACCTATTACTGACAGTATTCTATATTTTTAACATGTATATAAGTGACTGCATAAATAAGTAAATCTTTTATCATAACTATTGATCTACAATTGCTTCACTATTAAATTACAAAAAAAATATGAAAGTACAACAACATTTGAAAGCCGGAGTTTATTAAATGCATCTTTAATATAAATGCATATAAATACCTTCCATGTACTTATGTATCTATTTATTACTTTTACTTTTCTTCTATTCAGCATATCCAATGCACTACCTTATTTCTCACCCTATACCGATCTCAATATATAATTGATCTCAACTCTGACTCATCTCAAACCTCATTCTACGACTCTTTCTAATGCACTACCCTATTTCTCACACTAATCCTCTATCAATATATCCTCTACCTCCACTCTCTCATTCATCACAAATCCCATACCACTACTATTAAGCCCAAATTGACCATTTCTAAACTCTTCCCTCCTCTATCCCAAACAAGCCTTTATAAACTCTTACCTCTGACTCATTACTCTCCACCTCCCCTTTACTCATCTCAAACCCCCTCCTACTGCTATGAATTTAAAAAAAAAAAAATTCTAAACCCTTGCCTCTTCTATCCCTCCTTCTCTCTTCTCTCCCCCCCACTACCCTTTCAATCCAAAAACAGGATAACATGTCCACCACTCAAATTAATTTCATATTTCCCTATACTAACTCCCTTCCACCTCCACTTTACTCACCCAAACCCCGACTACGGCTATAGACTCCATCAAACAAAAGAAACATTTCCAGACCACTCCCTCTTCTATCCCTAAACTATTCCTTTTCAATCCAAATAAAAGATTAGCACGTGCACCACCCAAATGAATTGCTGTTTCCCTACACTAATTACCACTAATCGTGTTTGGGTTCCAGAGTAGCGTGCTACTCATCAAAAAGCACTTCAACACATCATCAGGGGTAGCAAACGCTATATAAATGCAAACTTTTTGCCTCTTCTGTCCGTCCACTACCCTTCTCAATCCAAATTACTGACTAACATATCCACCACTCAAATTACTTTCATATTTCACTATACTAATTCACCACTTATCCTTCATGGGTTTCGGAGTAGCGTGCTACTCACCGAAAAAGTGATTTAAAGCCTTGTCAGGGGTAGTAAGCCTATATAAATACAATTACAATTATACTCAGCAAAGCTATTACGAGAAGCAGGGCATGGCAGAAATGTATCCTACAAGATCTGCAAGAAACAGGCATGCAACCACTTCGCGAAAGTAAGAGATGGCACTGAAAGGATTGAGTTGCATGAACGACCACCTTGGGAGTCTTTTCAGGCTACTACTCATACCTATATAGACTGCAATCAGATGGCTTGCCTAAGAAGACTTTTTACCAGCGGTCAGCTTTTCCACTCAGAGCCTGACTTGACTGAAGTTTTAGATTCTCTTACTGAATGATTACTGTAAGTTTGATTCACACAGGCCAAAAGCTCTCCTTAATTTGTGATGTAAACTTTTTTACTTCGATCTTAGTGTCCTGATTGGACGCGTTATAGCCGGTTCATATTTCACCATATCAATCAGGATACATTAAAGTTAGAACCACCAGCAATAATACTAGGCTAGTGCAGTCCCCAATAAAGGTATGAGAACAGTCCAACTTCTTTGTGATAGTTCTCTGTTTAGAGGCTGAGAAGTTGTTTGATAATGCAGAATACAGTTACCTGTTTAAGTTAACTTGCATTGAGCTTAAAAAAAATATCAGGGCTAATTTTGTGCACCCACAGACCACTCTAAAAATGAATGAGCACTTGTCATCTACAATAGATCTGTCTCAACGTACTTGACAGGAATGTCCAGAGCTCCACTCCTTTTCCAACTTTCTTTGAAACATTTTTGTTTTTAAATCAATTCACTGGAGGATATTAGTGAAATTAGAATTGTGTTAGGACATCGCAAGGCAATTGCATTTGGCAATAATAGCGCATGCTTGCAAAACAATCCAGAAGCTTCACCACCAGGGTTGCTTGGCTCGCTTAAGCCTTTTCTCTGGTCTGGGGTTTTAAGATTAACTATAATCTGAAATCTGAACGCATAGGGGTTAATCTAGGTGGCATGGTGGGGATATGCTGTTAAGGTGCTAGAACTTATAGTGAAGAGTGAACATCAGGACAGTTTAAATACCTGGGACTCTACTTATCCCGGAACAACAAAGAGGTCTCATAATGTCTGGGCCCTCTAGATGCTCCTTTTAAAGACTTTACACTGGTGAGGCAAGACAGCCTGCTTGAAAATGAACTTCTACCCTAGATCCAGCCCCTCACTGTGTTGGCCTGAGTGCCACCATGAAATATATTCACAAAAAGTTTAAATCTTTTCTGTGAGATGGGAAAAGGGCGAAAGTAAGGAGATCAATCATTTATCATTCAATCATTTACAGCGAGACTTCTATTGGGGGTCCCTAACAGACTGTCAGCAGAACCGGCCCTCCGTTCCCTTCACTGGCTGCCGGTTCAGGAACAAATTAAATTCAAGTCCCTATGCTTAGTGCATAAAATAAGACAGTGACGTGGCCCGTCTTCAATCTCCACCACGATTTGCCCATACAAAGCTAAGCGTAAACTCAGGTCAGATGATCTTTACCTGACTGAGGTTCCTAGAATTAAGAGATCTAGAAGTGGTGGTAGGCTCTTTTCCTACAATGCTTCTAAACTCTGGAATGCCCTTCCTCTCTATTTACGCGCCACCCATGATCATCTGTCCTTTCGGAAACACATGAAAACCTTTCTCTTTCCCTAGTTTCTGGTTCCCCCGCCTGCTGTTGGTACTAGCGCTGGGATGCCTCCGGGTAGCCATGCGCTTTATAAATGCTTTTCCATTCCATTCCATTTCATCTGGGGTGGGAAGGTGGTGGGTTAGGTTTACCACTTCTAGCCTACTATATCCTGGTGGCTCATATTTGTATGACTCTAGAATGGATGAATCCACTCATCACTAAGCCATGGTCCAAAACCAAAAAATAATATTCAGATATTGCATTTAAGCATTCCCTCTAGCTTCATCACAAATTCATCCATTACATGCGGCGCCACCTATCCATAACTAGTATGCCATGGGATTACTGGTAGAGGGGTTCTCAGACAAGCTCCCCCCCCGCTTCCCCCAACCACGTTGCCAAAGCACTGTATCCCAGATTTCCACTGGGGAAAATCAATAATAGGTTTGCAACATGGGGAACTGAGAGGCTCTTCGAGTTGAGAGGTTAATATGGTCAGAGTGCTGTGAGATAAGGAATCTGCTTTGACCTTTTTCAATTGCCAGCAAGAGATGGGTTAATCTTGTTACAGTTGAGGTTCTGGGCTACCTCAAGGGAACTACCCTACATCCTACAGGTATTTGACAGGGGTGATAAGTAGTGTGGCCTCATTACTATGCAACAGATTCAGCTCCATCATATCTTCTAGGGTTCATTGTTACAGGGTAAAATGGGAAGAACTGAATGTCCATTTCTGAGGATACCTTGTCAATCTTTTGTTTGAGGTTAACTAATGCATCTATATATGTACGTTTATGACGATACTTCGACGATCTTGACATGCTGGTGTATGACCTCCTCACTGGCTGAGTTCGATGTATAACTCAGATGCTGGAAGGGATGTGGCTTGAAAGGAAGATTTATGCACTTATGGTGGTTCTTGCATGTTAGTGTTGAATTTTGGCGTTGTATCTGAATATTACTGGTCTTTCCCCAACAATGGACCCACTGTTACTATTATTTGGTAATGGGAGGAGGGGAATATCTGCTTCTAAGCATTACAAGAAGGCTGGCAACTTTCATATTTCGCTACTTATGATGAATCATCTTGGCAAGTGAAAGCTCAACAATGCCACTGTCCTTATAGCAGACGAAGATGTGGTATCTGAGCACGATGAAAAAACTGCCAAACCTTGTTCATAATAAATTGGTAAATATGAAAAAATGGACTCTCTTCAAGACTTTGTTAGAAGTGCATCTCATGGAAGGCAGCTTACTATGTACACACCTGAAATGGTGAGGAGGGTTAGACTATAAGATTCAGAATCGTCGAATCACGTCCACCAAAACGCCCATAAATACCCTTGACGTCCTTTCCAAGAGAATCCTTGTTGGCTCTCTTCCATTCCAGTTTGCCTAGACTTAAGAGACGGAGGCTTTTGCCCATACCCACTCTAAGGGTCAATTAATAGTGCATATTTCAAATGTCTACTGTTTAGGTCCTGTCCCAAGTGAAACGCTGTGACCATTACTTCACTGTTTGCACATCCTACCTTTTATGTTTCTCTACATTTCCTCTTCTCAGTGCTCTCTTATACAGTCATTTATCCATATTTGTTCTTGATTTTTTTTTACATTGTTTTCAAATTAGTGCAAGCACATATCAGTTAGCAAGTTGAAAATCATATTTTACCAGATAAAAAAATTAAAGGGTTGCAGGAACTCACTCTGCAGATACATCATTAGAGTTGGGACCTAGTGGAGTATTGTGTGATTCTGAAAGATGACACAACATCATGCACTGCGAAGCCAGTCTCAACCAGTGGAGTAGCCCTTATTCTAATCCCCTCCTCTGCGGTGGCTGCATCGTTTAATTTTGTGGATTTTGAAGAGTAACACAGAAAAAACTGACATCCATTCTACAGAAGGTTTTGCCTCGTTTTTAATAGTTCGTAAAACTCCTGTTTTTTTAATCTGCTTTTGAAATCCACCTGCCCCCATCCTGGTTTTCTTTGCATCCCTGCAATAGCTCATCGTTTGTCCAAATGACTGCACTGCAGACTGGAACAGTGCACGTCAAACCATCAATCTAGTTGGGGCCTACCTTCCTTTACAATTATCCACAGTGAACAGTTCCGTTCTTGAATCAACCTTAGGTACTCACTGGACACCGTGGATATCAGCTATACTCTGAGCTGCTCAGAGCTATATTTCAGCCCCATGCAGTCATTAAGTACATAATTATTTGGTATTCAGTACAATGGATACTGTTCCATCTGTATCTAGTGTGCATTAGATATAGACTTTGTCCAGGGCCAATTCGCATCCTTGCTCATATGCTGCTAAAACTTACAATACATCGAGAAACTGCACTACCAGGACCGACATGAAGAATATTAACTGTGCATGGTCTTGACAGCACACTTGGTCATCCTACCCCTTCCATTTACATGCCAGAACCTTAGCGGAAGAAATTATTTACATCATCTACTGGAACTAAATTCCACCTACGTCTTGGGGAGTTGGACTGAATTAGCTCCCCTGCAGTGTGTTAGCTGATCGAGTGAAGATGTATACTCTTGTAGGCACCAACCTCACCTGAGATGACACACTCAGGCCCCTAGGCCAGTTTAATAAATGGCCTAATGCATGGAGGAAAACAAAGCCCTTCTTATCCACGCCCAGTATAGGCGGCTCACAAAGCCCTAAGCAGGAGCTTTTTCCCATAAACCAGACTGAAGACTAAGTAACTCGCATAATATAAAGCCTTGAAAAGTCTTTGGCTCCTGGTTACCACCAGTAGATCCACCCAAATTAGGAAACATTGAACCACTCAATTGGAGCTACATTCCAGTAACAACTTTCCTCCATGGGCCCTGAAAGCGCCTGTGAATTTCTTACAGCAACAATGACAATACCCAAGCTCAATGCCTCCTGCTAACTACTACAGCAGTCTTCAATGCTGCTCCTAGAAATCGGCATTTTATTTTGGCATGATCCTACCCACTATAGCTTTTTGCCTCAAACTCAAGGACTGAAGTAATCGTTGTAAAGATTTTCAGTTAAAGACCCATCTCTTCCTATCAGCCAAGAAAAGCACACAATAAATCTTGCTTGTTTTGTTTCCAGTTAAACAGGTAATAACTAGCTCCTGCTATGACTATGCATAATTAGCTAACTTGTTTGGCTAGTACATGATATTTTATAAACACACGCCACAAAGGCTTCATCAATAAACCATTATTACCAGGTGGTATCAGAGAAGATTATTAAAAAAAAACAGCTTCTGACTCTACCTGGATCTACCCAACCGCTGTCTTAATTCTTTCAGCTTACCACCAACATGACCATTCATTGTGACACCATCAGTTTATATTTGAAGCTGCCAATAACCCTAGATGAGGTTTCATGCAACACCTCTCCAATGTACAAGGAAACTGACGAAAACCATACTGATAGTTACTGCCTATCAGATCACACCTCATAAACAAACGACCCGTGATAAGAAACCTCCAAAAACATTGCCCTATGAATACTCTAACACGCACCTTCACCTACCTAGATTGTATGAAGAGGTACTAATTTTGTGACTCCAACCGAGGTCTATCTGGATCCTTAAATATCAACAACTAATACTGCATCAGTGTGTAAGAAGGGTGGCCATGAATCTTATATGTCCACTACCAAACACCCTGCAGAGAGAACTAAAGATATATACCACTTTTACATGGGTTGAGTTGAAAGAACACAAGATCCACACCTTCTTTCCCCTTTAAGAAATACTGTGGGGAACCCCCCACCGTCCAAACCACATCACCTACACTTAAGGCTATGGGACAGTTCAAGAACAATGTCTGTGGAGATTCTCCGTTTAGAAATACACAATCGCACACGTCTATCACTTAAAGCTTCAAGATTCCTAGTAATTGCCAAATATTGCGCTACAAACAAAAAATCTGTCAACACAATGAATCATAATTACGGAGTATATTAGGGATATGAAACATTACAATCTTTCCTATGGGGTCGGCAAAACAGCAGCAGAGCTTTTTTGAACTCTGAGTCTGAGAGCGCGATTCAACATGTCAAGGTATTTGTTCCGTGGGCAATAGTGTGGCACTGGAAAGTGGGCATTAGTTTCCTAAATACGGAGTATGGAGTGGCTGCAGATTCCATCAACACCACATTGCCCAAAGATGAGAAATAACAACCATTTACTTATTTAATCATTTATTTATAAAGTTTTATATAGCGCGAACGTGACCCAAGCGGGGATCAGAGCACTTTACAGATGTACAGAGAGGTACAAACAGAGTTGCAGGTAAAACAACAACAATAATGATAAGCAAGGTAAAAGAGCAGTAAAATATGCAAGCGGAAATAGTGTAGCATATAAATGGAACAAACACATAGCGGGGTTGAGCACAAACCAGCGGAGTGGGCATGGTCAATGTAGGTAGATACCATCAAACAAGTGCATTCATCCAGAGGGCTTTCACTTCTTTTTTGAAAGACGCCGAAGAGGTAATCAGTCAGATGTGCGGAGGCAAGGAGTTCCAAATTCATGGGGCAATACCCAAGAACGTCCGGTTATAGGTTTTCTTTTTCTGGAATTTTTGAGGTTTCAGAAGCAGAGTGCTGGAACTTCTAGAAAATCGGCTTCTGCCAGAGAGCTCGAGTTTTTGGGCTAGGTACAAAGGGGTGTTAAAGAGAAGGGCCTTGTACGTCATGCACGCAATCATGAGATGAATCCTAGGCTCCAAAGGTAGCCAGTTTAAGTATTTCAGAGCCGGCGTGATGTGGCTATTTCTTCTGGAACCTGGAGCCTTGCCACAGAATTCAGGGAAGCCCTGAGCGGAGCCAACTTGTACCTGGGTAGCTCACATAAAGTTGCGCGGCCATAATCTAGCCTGGAGATTACTAGAGCTTGCACAGCAGCCTTGAAGTCGTCCGGGGGGAAAGGGTTTTTATCTTTCTTAGAATACTCATGTGGAAGTTGGCCCCTTTGGTGGCTGAGCTAATGTGTTCCTGCATGCTCAAAGACTTGTCAAGTATCATTCCAAGAGACCTAGCAGAGTCAATGATGTGAGGGGTACAGTTGAGAGCTTTTAAGTGTTTCAAGTACTCAGCGATGATGGCCGTCTTTTTGGTTGGTGATATCAAGAGGAATTCCGTTTTGGAGGAGTTGAGCTTAAGATGTTGGGTAGTCAGCCAGTGTTGAGTTTTGAGTAGGGTAGAATGGAGTGATTTGATGTCGTCTGGGGAAGAGATTTTCAAGTAAAGTTGGGTGTCATCGGCATACATGTGAAAGTGAATGTTAGCAGAATTTAGTAAAACCGTTAGAGGCTCCATTAACAGGTTGAAGAGCGTGGGAGAGAGAGCAGATCCCTGAGGAACCCCAAGAGTGGATGGCAAGGAGTTGAAAAGGGAGTGTTTGACTTTAAATCTTTGCATTCTGTTGTTGAGGAAGGAGGCAAACCAGTTTAAACCAGGACCAGAGAGACCCATCCTTCGAACGCTGAAGATAAGTCCAGGAGGATTAGAAGGCAAGCTTCATTTCGATTGAGCATTTTTAGGGCGTCATCTACTATATGAGTAATAGACGTTTCAGTACTATGGCCCTCGCGAAAACCCGATTGGAAGTAATCTAAGAGCTGGAATTGATCAATGTGGTTACATAGTTGGGCAAGAACACATTTCTCTAGGAGCTTCGCTAGAGTGGGGATGCTAGTGACAGGACGAAAGTTATTAAGGTCCTCTTGGTCAGTTGTGGGTTTTTTGAGAATGGGCGAAATCTGCCCTGCCTTCCGACAGTTAGAAATCATACCTTGATGTAGGGAGGCATTTACTATTTTGGTCCAGAGGGGGACTAAGGACCCTTTCATCTCTTTGAAGAAGCTTGAGGGTAGAGGGTCACTGAAGTGGTTAGAGGGTTTCAGAGTAGTAAGCAAGTTGAGAATAGAGCATTCATCATAGGGAGTGAATTGGCTCCAGCAGGCGTTATTTTTTTATGAAAGTCCTATGTCAGGCAGAGGCTGGAGTGGAGTGGGTTGGCTTTAGCAGGAGATATTTTTGGATGAGGGAATAATGGCGGGCAGAGGATGAGGTGGAGGAGGGGAAGTAGGTTTAGTCGGGCTAAGGAGGGAAGGTAGTTTGCTTTGTAAAGCTCGTAGATCTTGTTAAATCTTAATAGTCTTTTCAAGGAGGAAAGAGGCAAACACTTCACAGTTTGGCTGCGAAGGCGCCTGCGACGGCGGAAGGGTGGGAAGATAGTTGGATTGGAGTTTGATCAGTTCAAAAAGTTTTTTAGGTCTGTTTCTGGCATTTTCTAGTTGGCTTCTGAAAAAGTTAAATTTTGCCTTCTTTATATGTTTGTTGTGAGAGCTTTTTCCAGTTCTCAGGAGCATGAGGAGTTCCGTGGATGGGGATACTCTCCAGGATCGTTCGGCAAGTCTAAGATTACGTCTCTCTGTATTTAAGCTATCGTTGAACCAAGGTTTGGAATCTTTGGAGGACTGTCTTTTCAGTTGCAGGGGGACAACGGAGTCTAGGATACTCAGCATAGAGGTGTTGTAATGTTCTGTGAGGTCCTGTACCTCGGACATATCAGTAGAAGGCAACAAGGTGTTCTTGCTGATGGAGATCAGGTCATCCATGTTTGAGTTTTGAAGAGATCGTTTCCAGAGCCTCGGATTCTTGTCTTGTGATCTTTTCTTGGACCAGGGTTCGATGATGTGGAAGGAGATATAGTGTTGATCAGAACAATCACACGGGGCAATCGAAACCAATTGAATAGCATTTGGTTTAGCTATAAGAAGGTCAAGGATCGAGCCAAGAGTGTGTGTAGGGATATCACATATGTGAACTAGGTTGAGGTCAGCAAGGAAGGTTTTGAGAGTGATCACTGCAGGGTCTTTCAAGTCATTCCAGTGAAGGTTGAAGTCTCCGAGGAAGATTTGGGGAGGATGATGTCCCACATTTGAAGAAATGATTTCCATGACATCTTCAACAAAGGGGAGGTGGTCTCCCGGCGGATGGTAAAACATGTGCAATTTGCAAACTGGCCTGCTGTTGCTGGTGATGTCAATGCAGAGGTATTCACAGGTGGAGACAGCCTTAGAGTGGGGCTGTTTAACAATGAGACTATTCTGGTATATACAAGCTATCCCACCACCAGGTCTGTCAGCTCTGTCCAGCCTAATGGTGTTATGGTTCGGGGGGACTAGTGTGTCAAGGATCGGACCAGAGGAGTCCTTTAGCCAAGTTTCCGTAAGTATGAGGATGTCAAGATCCTGAGCCAAGATGAGATCAGCAATGTCGGTGGCATGCTTCACAGCTGATCTACAGGTGACAGGCATGCACTTCAGATGTGGAGTGATGACAGAGGGAGCGGTCTGTGACAAGGGAACTGGCTTGAGATTAGAGTGATTTATAGCATTTGGTGTTGTGACTGGGCTTTCTGAGAGGGTTCGGAAGCATGGCTAGAATGTGTTCTTGATTATCTGGCTTGTCCAGGTAAGATGGATTATAAGAGCGCAGGAGAGCGTCTATGTCCATCCGTGAGAAAGAATTCTTGGATCTAGAGCAGAGGTCTTCAAACTTTTTAGGTTGAGCCCCCCACAGCTGACAAACTCGACCGTCATCCGCATATCCCAGGCCATATCCGGCAACATTTCTGGAACCCGATTCCCCAGTTATAAGTCAGCAGCTCTGGTGTATTTTGAGCAAACTTAACAAATAGAATTGGAAATATAACGACTTACTATTTATTTACATAGGCTCGGTTACCCTTCTCCCACCTGTGAAACTGCTAACAAACTCATGGTAAAAGTGATGGAGCAGAAAGCATCAATCCATGTACAGCACGCAAACAAGCACAGTGGATGAGCGTAAACTAAAAGAGGGTTGGGTTTAATAAGTGTGATTATTTTATGAAAAAAAATAGTTCAAACAATGCATTGTACCGCATATATTTAGAAAAAAACGTAATACATAATGAAAGTGAATGGTTTTAAATGGTGCATTGTACTGCCAACGTATTCCTCAGGTATAATCCCCAATTTGCCTTTTTTCAAAAATTTCTACAACCCCAAAGTCAAGCCCAGGGATATTGTAACCCATGTGCTACCTAAAAGACCTGCTCATTGATAACAGGAACCCTAAAATATGGGGGCCAGGGGAGTACAGTGTGTAGGAGAGTACAGCTGCAAAAGCAGGTGATGCGGTTGCCTATGTGGCACCAGAAGTCGCAAAAACGGGAAAAAAACATTAATTTATAGCATATAATACTGGCAATATGGACATAAAAAACTAATTAAACATGAGACAGGGGGCACTACAAACCTTTCAATCTACGGATACAAGATTATTTATGTGTTAAGACTTACCACCTTTCTGTTACTCATGAGCTGCAATCTGTGCATAGATGTCCTACCAAGCTGTTCTCTGGATCGGTCTGTGCAAGGGCTCAGAACCTGGGGTACTGTCAATAAGACTGGAAGAATATCCAAAGCCCTTCCTGTTCCTTCAGGCATGTCCAGTGCAGAGAAGATACTCCCTGTGCTTTCTGCACTCCCAGGCTCTATGAGCATGAATACCCACTGCACTGCAACTGGTGGCAATATCCAGCCAGATTCGGTCTGTGCTGAAATATTTATTTGGTTTCTAGTCTCACATAGAACTCTTTTCTCCATCCTCTGTAATGTGCTCGATTTCCAGAACAAAAAGTACAGAAGTCTAGAGGAGGATTGTGCAGGGGTTCTGGAATGGCTCAGGAATGGCCAACATACTGTTCCCGTTTTTCATTTTGTCACAAATACATCAAAGACGGTTGCAGAAAGGAAGCGGTTATATCGGGGTTCCTGGTCTGTTAATGTATAATTGTGGAGGTTGGCTTCCATGAAATCACCGAGTGGACTGCCCCGGACAACGACATAGGAATTTCAGGTATTGCAATGATTGAGTCTATTGTTATCATTATGAAAAAGTGGCAATGATTGTTTGGAATTTTATATAGACTAACATTCAGCCCATTGCAATCCATTATAAAATATTGCATGAGATTTTAAAATCTTGGTGGCCGTTTTGAAGGTAAATGCTATATAATCTGAGCCAGTGTTTCCTAAACTGTGGGTGGTTATGCACTGGTGAGCCGAAAGTTCAAGCAATAAATAAAGATGCCTTAAAAAAATCTGTATTTATCTTGTTTCAAATGTCAGGCTGTGTCTAATGTAAAATTTCTTTTTTTAATTTGTTTTAACATTGGAATTGGTATTTGCAAACTCCTCTCACTTTGCAGTCAATCTATTTTGGATACAGTGAGTGTCAAATGAAAGGCAGGAGGATGTCATTTTTTGAAACGCACAACAAATTGTCCATTACATAATGTACATCTTCAGCAGTTAGGAAAACAAAAATGAAGCACATTTGTTTGTAATTCTGAAGCCAAGGCATTTGGGAACACATCAGTTGTGCGACTGGGAAAGCACTGGATATGCAGACATGCAACCAGTGATTGGTGCAAGTTTGGTCTCTTGTTTGTTGTTTTATAAATCCCCTTACACTACCACTGAGCAGACTTAAACTGTAGAGTGGGAGACGCTTCATCGGATACAGGGCAGACAGCAGGAAGACATATACAGTGGGTTTCCAGATTGGGAAAGTGCCAGGAAAGGGAATGCAATTCTTGATGCTGACGCAGAGGAATTTGAGCCTTCAATTGTGAAGGATCAGAGAACTTAAAGGTTCCATCTTATTAAAGAAAATCCAGAGGAACACAGTCTGCTGTAACCCAGATCTCTTGACTGGGGGTAAATGTTTTGATTTGTTCTGCATTCCATCCATCAATTGTGTGTCTTTTGCTTTCTCGCCCTAAGTGCGCCGGGTATGCCCAGACGTGGGTCCCGGGCTCACTGTGCCACTGGAATCAAGCTTGTTTCCGGTCTAGGGAGGACTTGGCTTGGCAATTCGGGCTAGACTGTTCCCATGAGGCACAGGGTCAAGACTGATTTGCATATGACCAGGTCTAAACTGGGGTGGCATGGTGAGCAAAAGAATGATGGATTTAACCCAGATCTCTTGACTGGGGGTGAATGTTTTGATTTGTTCTGCATTCCGTCCATCAATTGTGTGTCTTTAGCAGGTTGGCAAGCAGCTGCAGTAGTCGTCTTCACACTGCTTGGCTGTATAAAAATGTGAGTATGCAAAGACAAGACATGAATCATAGTGCAGCAGCTGTCCTCAACATACTGACGCAGCTCTGTACACACAACTTGAGGAGTGCAGCACCTGCCTTCAACAGCCCACACCAGCTATGTGCACACAACTCCATGAGTGCAGCGCCTGCCGTCAACAGCCAACACCAGCTCTGTGCACGCAAATCAAAGAGTGCAGCGCCTGTCCTCAACAGCCTGCACCACCCAAGAGCTTAGGGAGCTGCCCTACACAAGAATCCAGGAGTGCAGCGCCTGCCCTCAACAGCCCGCACCAGCTCTGTGCACAGTCCAGGAGTGCAGCGCCTGCCCTCAACCGCCTGCATCACCCGAGAGCAGTCCTTGGCTCTCCGCACATTGCTCAGGATCTGTGCGAGTTCCCCTTTGTACTGTGCCCCATCTGAGAGCTATTTTCAGTAGTGCATTATTATATATTCTTGTCAGGTCCAATTAACTTCTAGGACTGTCGGGCCAGTCCTTGAAACAAATAGTGGGGAGGCTAAATAGTATCAGCAAAACCCCATGTCGTCACAGGATCTGATGTGTGATGCGTGGGCAGACAATGTACACATCCAAAAAGTAGTTTAAATAAGATACTCGAAGCTGACTTTTAATAAAGTTAATTGTATTAGCTACATTCCCCCTCCCACCCCCGAAAGGCCTCAGCTGCAGTGGAAGGCACGGAGTCTCCTGTGCTGTCAAACCGAAAGTGAACAGACTTATTTTAGGCAAGCAGACGCCCTGGGAAGGACTGTCTGTTCGCTTTCACTTACCTGTTGGTGATGTAAAATGTTCTGAGGCGAGATCCTTCACAGCGAGGGAGCAGGCAAAGGACAGCAACCAAAGAAGAAAAGGCAGCAAGCACTGTAGGAACTAGATGGGTGTACACACACAAGACGCTTAGGCTTCGTGGGGAAGTTTATTCAACTTTATTTATTTCCGAGCGCCGGGACACATCTGTCCGCTAGCTCTCCTCGCGGCTAAATGGCGCGAACGCGCGCCGCTACCCAGCATGCACTGGGGCGCTCTCAACACTAGAGCGCATCGCTACATATCTCCCCCCTTTAGCCCCTTACAACACAAAGCCAAGGCTGGCCTAACGTTTACAGTCTTACATGCTTTGCGTGTCAAAGTCCTCAAACCTTCTGGGCATCTTGATCACTCTGCCCGATCTCGTACAGTTCTGTCCTTGCTCTTGAGCCGACCTTTGACCTCTGGCCCGGAGTTCTCCTCTTGCTTCCAACTCTCCTTGCATCACTTCTTCCTTTACTTGGGCCCCCACGCTCGTAGGATAGCCCTGACTGTTCGTTCCTCCTTCTCTGCTTTCACCTGGTGCGCTCTGACATTCCCCATTCCTCCTGGGAGGAGTAGGGCTTTGCTCTCCGACCTCCGGACTTTCCTCTCTCTCAGGCTCCTCTCCCTCTTCTGTAATCGGTGCTCTTCTGTCCTCCGGATCTTCCCACTTAATGATTTTATTGCACTTCTCCATCCTATCTTGCGACCATACCTTCCCATCACTCAACAGCGCCGACCTGGCATAGGGTTCTATCACTTGTAGAGGTGGGCTGAATTTGCTGTCTCCTTTCCTTTTTAGCGTGGCTTGTTTTACTCTTACCAACTCCCCTTTTTCTAATGTTACCTCCTTGACGTTGCGTCGTTTGTTATAGTACTCAGTGTACAGGGCTTGTGCTTTATCTAGGTTGTGCCTCACCACTGCGGGTGACCATTTGCTTTGCACCAGGAGGTGTTTCCACGCTACGTTGTCCTTCGTGAGGGGATCACGCCCCCGTAGGATTTGAACGGACTATACCCAGTGTTGGTCGGGGTGATGCGATACGCCCATAGCATGCGTTGGAGTTCCTTCTCCCAGTTTAGTCCAGCACTTATTGCTGCTTGTACGGATCCCATTATTACCCGATTGAACCTTTCTGCAAGTCCGTTCTCCGCTGGGTGGTAGACTGGGGTGTGTTTGACCTCTATCCCATTTCTGGTCATGAAGGAGTTCCATCTCACTGACACAAATTGTGGGCCATTCTCGCACGTTATCACCTTGGGTATTCCTTCCCTCAGGAACGTGGCCGTGGGGAATGCTAACACTGCCTCGGTATCTACCGTTTCACATACTTCCACCTCCGGCCATTTAGAGTACCTGTCCATCAGTACTATGACGTATTTGGGCACACCTTCCGCGTTCAGGACTGGCCCCAGTATGTCTACCGAAAGCGCTTCCCATGGGCTAGACAGCCCCATGAATTTTCCAAGCGGCGGGCGTAGTAAGGTTTGTGTTTTATCGGCCCTACTGCACTGTTCGCACATTCTGACGTGTCTCTCCACGTGCCCATCTATCGCTGGCCACCAGTATGCCTGCTTCACTTTCGCCTTGGTCTTCATGATCCCTAGATGTCCTTCGTGTAGAATGGTGAGGAGATTGCTCACCAGGGATTGCGGTGGAACCACCTTGTCCCCTCTCAGTAGGAATACGGGGTTGTCTCCAAGAGATAGTTCTTCTCTGACTTCCCAGTATTTCCTCAGCTCACTGTCGAGGTGCCGTTTGTCAGGCCATCCTTGGGTCACGTAGCTTTTTACTGTACCAAGGGTTTCGTCTGCTGCGCTGACGCCTCCTTCATGGTCCTGCGTGAGCACTACCATGTATTCCTCCCATTCCGAAGATTCCTGCTTGTCTGCTGGTTCCATTGCGGCTGCTCTGCTCAAGAAGTCTGCTACCTTTTTCTTGGACCCTGGGAGGTATTCCACGTCATACACATAATCCAACAGCCTCAGGCTCATCTTCGCTATGCGGGGTGTCGCATGCGCATGTCCGCTTGAGGTCAGGACTTTCACCAGCGGTTTGTGGTCGGTAGGGAGCAGAAACTTCGAGCCCCACAAGAACTGTCTGAATCGTTCCATTGCCCAGACAGTCGCCAGCATTTCTTTCTCTATGGTGCTGAATTTCTCTTCATTGGCCGCTAAGGATCTCGAGGCAAAGCTGACCGTGGTGATGTCTCCGCTCCTGGCTTTTTGCATTAAGACCGCCCCCAGGCCTTTGTCACTGGCGTCCGTGATTAATATAGATAAAGCTTCTTGATCAAACCCTTCCAGGGGAATTGCTGTGCAGATGTCGTGTTTTATCTCCTCAAACTCTTTTTGTTCCTCCCGTGTCCATTTGAACTTGTGCTTCTCTTTCAAGAGTTGCCTCAGGTGGTGCGTTTTGGTCGCGAAATGAGGGACAAACTTACTGTAGAACTCCGCCATGCCTAGGAAGGATCGGACATTTTCCTTCCTTGTTGGTGTTGGTGCTTCTTTGATGGCCGCCATGTTCGCTCTTTTTGGTTCTATTCCTCTCCCACTGATTTCGTGACCCAGGTAGGTCACAGAGTCCACTCCAAACCTACACTTTTGCCATTCCGCCGTGAGCCCGTTTTGGGCTAAGATCGCCAATACTGCGTGCAATTTCTCATCGTGATCTTCTTTGGATTTCCCCATGATGAGGATGTCGTCTTGGAAGTACTGGACTCCTTCCACCTTCTGGAACAGCCGATGCATGAGCTTTTGGAAAACGGCTGAAGCTGACGCTAGGCCAAAAGGCATCCGGAGGAACTTGTAACACCTGTGATGAATGAAGTCAGATGGCTGCAGGAGGCATGTAGTGAGATTTGGTGGTATGCTGAGGTGAGGTCTATTGTCGAGAACCACTTGACTCCCTTCGTTTTTGCCAACATCTCATTTATCCGGGGCAACGGGAACTTGTCTACTAGGATGTTCTTGTTAAGTTCTCTCAAGTCCACGCACAGGCGCACCTTCCCATTCGGCTTCTGGGCTACCACCAGAGGCGCGAGCCATTCCGCACTTTCAATCGCTTCTATGACTCCGTTTTTCACCAGTCGTCGCAGTTCTTCTTGGACCGCTTCTCTGCTTCTGAAGGGAATGTTGCGAGCTTTGTGGCTCACTGGCTTTGCTCCTAACATGAGGCGGATTTTGTGCGTGAATTTCGTCATCCTTCCTATGGTGCCCTTGAACACTTCCGGGTATTCTGTCTTCCATCTGCTTTCATCGTGCACTTGTTTAGTTTCGATCATCAGCACTTGTGTGGACCCGCCCGGGTTGAGTTGTATCCCTAAATTTCCTTGGTCCATCCATCCTAGCACGGACGGTCCCTTCTCTGCCATGTACAGCTTCCCTTCCGCTCTGCGTCCTTTGAATTCGAAACGTAGCCTTCGGTACCCCACCATGGGTATGGGTTCACCTGTGAACGTGACTGGGTGGATGTCTGTGGGTAGCAACTCTTTCCCTACTCTGTGCCTGAAGTCATTTTCCCATATGGTCCTTTGGATGATTGTGTATGGGGAGCCAGAGTCCGCCACCATGTTCACTTGCACTCCGCCGATCTCCATCAGTAACGCTGGTTTCTTGGAACGCGTGCAGTTTACTCCCAACACCTGGTCGTCGATGCATAGTACTTCGTCTTCCTCTTCTCCCTCTTCTTGGGTTTCCTCCTCACCCTCTGGTTCTTGAGCAACGTACTTCACTTCCGTCCTGCTGAGCTTACGCCTGCATACTTTCTCGTAATGCCCCATGATATTGCAGTAGGAGCATTTGGCTCGGAACGCAGGGCTCGCATGTGTTTGGCTGCCACACCTGTAGCATGTGTTTTTGCTCTCTCCTTGTGGTTTCTGGTTTCTCGTGGTCTTCTGAGGGTATCTTCTTTGGTACTTTGTGTTGGTAGGTGTCTGCTGCTTTGGAGTTTCTGGTTTGCTTCTGTCTGTTATCCTACAGACCGGTGTTCTGTCGCCACTTTCTCTTTTGGCCGCTTCCGCGCATCTTTTTGATAGCTCTGCTTTCTTCACCAACGCCACCACCTCCTTCAGCGGCGCATTGCCGTTGACCCATAGTTTCTCCTGTATGGCCGTGTTGGCCGTGTGCATGACGATCTGGTCTCTGATGAGTTCGTCATGAAGTGTGCCGAATCTACATGTCAACGCCAACTTCTGTAAGGCTGGCACATACTCATCTATGGATTCTCCCTTGCTCTGTTTTCTTTGGAAGAAATTGCATCTATCGATGGCCGTGCACACGACTGGGCGGTAGTGAGCGTCTAGGTCTTCCAGCGCGTGTTGGAACACTTCTGCATCACCCGCTGGTCTGGTCACCTTCACTAGGCCGTCGTATACCCTGATGCCCTCCGGGCCTAGGTTGTGTAGTAGTATTTTCTTTTTCCTTGAACTTGAGAATCTTCCTTCCCCTTCTTCTTCTAAGGCTTCAAGATAGTTCAGGAAATACCGCTTCCAATCCTCCCAGGGCATCGCCGGTTCTCCTCTCTTGGGTAGGAAGGGAACTAGATTGGTGAGAGACGTCGCTTGGGCGCATATCCTGCCCCTGTCGCGTTGGGCTAGGCTGCGTCTGTCGTCAGTCTCCGGTGGACACCCTGGAGCCTGCCTCTCGCCTGATCTGCCGGGTTGAGTGGGAGAAAGGCTTCCTTGCCCTCTCCGCGATGACCCTTGGGTCGCCAGATCTGTTGCTTCCCTTGGCTGGCCGGACGCAGGTTACCTTCTGGATGGCGCGCTCTGTTGCTCCGCTCCTGACTGCTGCCCCCTCTTGCTCCCTGTGTCGTTTTGTGTGCCTCGCGGTGAGTCTTGCCCTTATTCGGCCGGTCTTGCTCTCTCTGGGTGTTGCCCTCTCCTTTCGGGGAGTCCTGTCTCGTTTGGGGTGTTGCCTGGGCCCTTCCCTCCAGGCCAAGGGCCTCCTGTGCTTGCACGGCTCCCCCCCGTGACTCTCCCCCTCGAGGCGTGCCTGGCCTCTCCTTCTGTCGCTCCTCCTGCTCACTCACGGTTCAACGGGGCGCCGGTGACTGCGCCGGACTTCTCTGTACCTTGTGTCGGCCTCGGCCTGTGTTGGTGATGCTCCTCTGCCACGCTCGGTTCTTCCCCGGTCTTGGGTGTCTGGGTTCTGTAGTTTCTCAACTCCCTCAGGGGTGATATCCCACCCTCGTCGCCATTTTGTAAATACTAGATGGGTGTACACACACAAGACGTTTAGGCTTCGTGGGGAAGTTAATTCAACTTTATTTATTTCCGAGTGCCGGGACGCATCTGCCCGCTAGCTCTCCTCGCGGCTAACTGGAGCGAACGCGCGCCGCTAACCAGCATTCACTGGGGCGCTCTCAACACTAGAGCGCGTCGCTACAAGCACGGGGCAAACGGCAGGAGTGATGAAGCGCCACACAACCAAAAGGTAGTATGCAGGAGTTTATGCACGCAAAATTTTGCGCACTTCCTTACATCTATAATGCTGTCCCCCTCATTGGTGCAACGTCAGTGGTGACGTTCTATGTGCTGATTGGCTGCTGTTCTCCAATCCAAAGGCCCCATTTGAAATGTCTGAAGAAACACCGGAAACTAATGTACTTGCGACGTTGGACAGTGGTAAACAAAGGTGAGATTTTACGGTGGAGTGTGCCCCCCCACCCCTCCCCCCCCCCTCCGAGATGGTGTCGCCCACCCCTCAGGGGATGGCGCCCCACAGATTGAAGAACACTGATCTAGAGGGTCTAGAAGCCACGTTCGGCAAGGAAATGGTTCTCCAACGAGGGGACTGAGAATGACCAATGATAAAGGGGGGGGAGGCAGCTTGGAATGAAGGGAAGTAACAGGTGTACGATTGTGTGTGTAGATCCCAGACGACCTGTCGGTACATCTATCATGAGCCAGTTTAGTGGTGATGAGAATGAGCTTTTGTAGGTCAGCCTTGAGTTGTTGAATATCAAGCAAGATAGTGTCCAAAGCGGAAGAGGGTACAGAGTGTAGATGAGACTACGAGGAGTGTGTCAGGGAGTCCAGCACTGAAAGGAGCGGTTGCGAGTTAATGGCCATTGAGCTCCAGGTCAGGGTTGGTTGACAAGGAAACATTATTTAGAAGGTGGGGGACATAGGAGAGCTGTTGAGCTGATCTACTAAGTTGTCTGGAGACGACATGGAGTTGGAGTAAATCATCGGAGGGGAATCGAACTTCAGGAAAGACCTCTCTCTAGCCAAGGGTTGAGAGGGGTGGACCGCCGAATCAGTAAGACCAGGGTTAACGCAAGGAGAGTGGAGGTACGGAGTGGTGGAGAGGGGATCAGTGTTCTGTAGAGTCGCATTCCGGGTGATGAGACTGACCCTTGTAGAGCCCATATCCCAATGCAGCGAAGGCGAGATGGGTAAAGGAGGGGGGGCTGGAAGAGTTGGAGGAAGATATAGGGAGAGTGACAGTGGGGATACCAGAGCCAAAACAGTCTCCGTGTGCAAATTTACAGTAACTCCTATAGTTGGGAAACAGTGATATGTTTAAATTTAATGTAGCATTTCACATTCAATGTGTTCTGTCATGCCTGTGAATTCACAGGTGTACAGAAAACATTCTGTGTCTTTCTCAGAACCTTTGCGTCGTTCCACTTTCTTATAAAAATGAATAAGAACTGGAATAGCAGTTGAGCGAGAAAGACCAATGATGCCCACTGAATGTATAGTAGACAATTTCCTAGAAGAAAATCACTCTCGTTGACAGGTCACTAAAGTCGCAGCACCCAGCCATCCTTAAAACCTCTGTGAGGCGGCTGAAAAGCAGGTCAAGCAATTAGGAATAAGGCAGGCTGGGAGATGAAGGGAGGCAGCATGAATAGGTCCGCATGGACTGAACGAGCAGCAATTGTGTTCACAGCAGAGGATGGTAGGAGCGTGGAGGAAAGGAAAGCAGTCAGCGGTGGACAAGAGGAAATACCTTTTAAATGTTCACAAAGAAATGTAATGCAAAGGGACGAAATATCAGAGCCCTCAGCGCCCACAAGCTGCTTGAGTGAAAACCATGGACACCGCCAAAGGTCACACTACTGTCATCCACTGCAGGCACTGCTCTACTCAAGGCCCACCCAAGATCTTGCAAAGGTAATATAGAGGACTAGGATATAAACCCTGTGAGAACACCACCACTCACATTTTAATTTGTTCTTGTGCAATACTCTTTGACATCCTAATATGGAATCTTAACAGCTAGGGGTGAACCTGAAAGTAGAACTTTTAGTTGCCCACTGCACAGTTAGCCACAAGATACTATTCTATTCACCACTGTAAACAAGGAACCCAATGCAACCCAAAGCATCTTTCTTACTTAACTTTATTACAGCAAGCTCTGTGTCAAAACCTAGCAAGGGACTCAAGACAGCACAGTACATTGCATGGAAAGGAGACAAAATGACAAATGGCAGGTGTGGAATAGGCTTGGGTACCTTTAACTATATCTGTACAGCTAAAGATTTGTCTGACAATGGAGTACATAAGAGGAGACTTAGGGAAGGAACGTGAGTTGTAAACTTGATTACATGGATGCAAAAAGAGAGATATGGAGGGCCAGAGCTTGATTCTAGCTGCCTGGGAGTAACAATTGGCTAAAAAGGACCGTTTACATACTCTTCCTGAACTGGAGGTGGGAGTGTCAGTGTCTGATTAGTAAATGAGTATTATGCAACAGCCAAGGCACAGGAGCAGAAGGCTTGCTTGAGAGCCACCTCTTTTTCATAGATCTGGATTTCTTTTGCTGAGATGCCTTCGCTCGTCCTGTTGCAGGATGCATCAGAGATGGAGAGCTCATTGGTGAGGTACGTGGCAATTCTGTTTGTCAGCAGGGCCGGGTTGGCTATTTAACCCATCAGGCATTTCTCCAGGGTTGGGAGGAGTCACTGGAGTATGTTTTTTAAAAGGCCCAGCCCTCGACTGGCCCTTGAAGAAGTCTGTTCAACTTTCCAAGGCTTATTGTAGCAGAACAGTGGGACCATACGGGGAAAAGAGAGAAAAAAAGGCAGGCAGACACAGAGCTGGTTTAAACCGTTTTGCCAGAGCAGCGTTTGGTTCCAAGTGGTTTGTAAATCAGCTCACTCTTTGGAAAGCGTGCATGCTTGCATGGAAAGCCACAGCACTTGCTGAACTTGCACTTCACACAATATATCGAGCTACAGAGTGAAGACTTCTGTTTGTAGTGTTTGGTACTGTTGTCAGCAATGTGAGAAAGTACTATGGCATGGACAGTGGCCTGCACGATATTCTACAGAATTCGAGTGTGATGCAGGGCGCAAAAAAAAGGGTCACTGTATATTATTTATTTTTTTGAAATGTGGTTAATGGAGAGATGTGTATAACCCTCGTAGACCTAGCCTTTCCTTGTAGAGTTACCTGACATTTGGGGACAGGTCATGCCCGACTTCCAGTCCCGACGACAGAATAATGAAAAGGCTTCACGCTTCTATGTAACTCCCTCTCCTCACTGCGTCCCTTCAGTCACCGCCAACCACCCCAATTACCTTGCTTTTTCCCCAATTACCTTGCTTTTCCCAATTAGCCCCCGTTTGAAGCGCGCCTCGGTGAAAATTCCCGCCGAATGGACATGGCAGCAGGGTGCTGCGTGGGTTGAGGGCCTTGGCTCCTCTCACGGCAGTAGCACGGGTGGAAGCAGAGGGCTTCACTTGTGCCTCCACCTGCACATTCCTAATGCGCGAGAGCACACACATCATTAAAACCCTTCCCTTTTTTGCGGACCTTCTCATTTAGAAACGTGAAACCCCTTTCATGTGCCTTCCAGGAGTCGGTCTGCTCTTCTCGTCTCAAGGCCTGATTAGAGCGTCCTGCACTGTACCCCGACACACAGGCCGCAGCGCCCCGCACTTCCGCCGCGCCGCACCCTCTCGCGGCAGCCTGCACTTCCGCTTTGAAGATCCAGCAGGGAACCGTTGGGCTTGTTAAGAAGGAGAAAATATGAGTGACAAGGAGAGCGAAGGGGGAGGAAAGGTGAATTCAGAGGATCAAGACTCGAGATTTTATGCGGAATGGAAAGGAGTGACATAAGATGAGTGGTTTTGCAGGCAAGGATAGGAGAGGCTACAGCATCATTACCGAGCATGGACAGAGACTGAGCGCGACTGACCTATCATGGCCGCAGACTAGATGAAGAACGGTGGTCATTACTGCGGACTGATCAAGTACGGAGTAAGATTGACCGTGAATGGGAGGGAGTGAGACTGACCGGTCATTACAGCAGACTAAACAAAGGAAACTGAGCACAAGTGACTGGTGAACACTGCAGATTGTATGAAGGAGGAGTAAGAGAGTGTCACATCATTCATGCACGCCGCACAAGCAGCGGGAGTGACTGACCATTACTCCAGAGTGCACAAAAAACAGACTGAGCACCAGACTGCAGACTGCGAATAGAAGAGATGGGGTAAATAAAGTGACCGATCATTACCAAGGTTCAGTAAGAACTGGCAAAGTCATTCGAACGGCATGCGGCTCAGGGAAGCGCACACTGTACAAACATCAAAACCCACAGAAGCAAAGTGGGAACAAAAGCATTTGAAAAATGGATGGTACAGAAAACAATGCAAACCTTTATTCTGTTGCATTCCTGTTGAAATGTTTTAGCCCATGCTCACTCCCCAGTGCTACGGAGCCGCTTGCCGACTGACTTAAAATGTAAAATAGTCCTTCATTGGAGGCAGGACACACCCAAAAAGCCAATAGATACACAGTGAGACTAAAATACTCCTGCTGGTTGTTCCAAGATGCGTTTGACCATGTCTGAAGGCAGTGACTAACTTTCTGGAGCACAAGGCTGACCCCAAACCCCATAATGTATAAGACTGCACAGAGGAAGCAGAGCAAGGACGATCAAACATTAGTGCAACCTACACATAGTAGTCAGAGCAAGGGCGACCAAACATTACCGCAGAGAGCACAAATGTGACCCAGCAAGTGACCAATCGTCACCACAGAGAGCGCAACTTAGATCTAGCAAGAGTGACCAATCGTTACCGCAGAGAGCACAAATGAGACCCAGCAAGAGTGACCAATCGATACTGTAAAATGCACAAAGGAGGCGAGGAAGACTGGCCGATCATTATTGCAAACTGCACAAGGAAGGAAGCGGAGTGACTTCTCATTACTGCAGACTGCACAAAGGAAATCGAGTAAAGGTGACTGATCGTTACTACGAAGGGAGTAAGACTATCGATTATTACTAAAGATATCTTAAATGTGTTATGAGAGACTAACCAACCACTGATTTAGGCACGACACAGGTAAAAGAAAGTTGATGCGAATGCGAATGCAGAAAGCAACAAGGAGAGAGCTCAAGCAACCAGAACTACAATGCACAAAATTGATTGAGGGAGCAAACTGACCACAAAAAGAAAATCTGTCCAAGAACGGATACTAGAGATGAGGATCACTCCAATGCATAGCGCCTGCTCATGTGGGCTCAGTGTACAATCTCCGGTTTCATACAGACATTAGAAGAACAGGTCACTGAAAAGGTTCACTACATACACAACGATCATGCACTAGGAGAAATAAGATGTTGTGATAGAAAAGACCTGAAAAGGTTAAGGAAACCGAGAAGCCATATACAGTAGAATCACCTTCCCATAATCCAAAACCTTTCTATGACAGCTTCATAGGGCTCAAAATGTCTCTGCTAGAGCAATCACTGGCCGTAGAAAAGGAGATTGCGTCCACAAGCCTATAAATCTGTACACTAGTCACTGCTCTTTTTAGAAGCACATACTCGTGCTTGTGGCGCGCCCCTGCGCGCAACCGCTAGGTGTATGCTGCCACAAGCACGAGTATGTGCTTCCAAAAAGAGCAGAGCGACGGCTAAAGGTCCTCCTATGCCGACGAAAAGTGTAGATTCAGCGCCGACCACCATCAGGAGTGTGTGTGTGTGTGGGGGAGGGGGTTGGCGGGAAAGCCGCGCCTATGGCCGCTGTTACCTTATATATAATTAAAAAGATATCATGAATAACTCAATGACCCTATCAAAAAATATATTAACATAACTGTTTTTGAAGATATATGAGTAAAAGTGATTATTGTTTTAAAGTAACTAAGGCCAAAATGTGACTGCACAAGCAAAATACATTTTTATACAGCTGAATAGCGCAAACAGTTTCATATTTTATATAAACCTGCCGTGGTTAGGTTTTCCTTGAGGTTAGAGAAGCTCTGTGCCTTTTAATCAAGAAGGACCCTTGCGTCTCTGCTTACGGTGTTAATTGGCCGAGTAGAGCCAGTAGAGTCTCCTGTGAAGCAAATGTCCGCATTTTACAGATACACAGCAAAAATACAGAATGAGAAAAACCATACAAACTGTTCTACTTTGAGAAATGTGATATTGATAACTGTCCTTGGTGGAGGACAGGGTGAACAAAGCACTTGAGGTTCCCCCTTTCATAGCTCACGGCTCAATAAAGGTAATAAATACTATATTGTTGTCTGTGTGTCTGCACAAATGTATCATATGTGTATTTAACATCAGTGTAGAAGTCCATCGCTGGTCATTCTCACAAGGCGGACTAGCATCCACGCGGTCAGGACTGTTTGTTACATGAAAATACAAGCATTTGCAACGCAATAGGTCTCGCATTTACGCAGGTTTAAGCTATTGGCATTGTAAATGACAATGCCTTTTATTTATGTTTTAAAAAACAAAAACAATAGGCACTGTCATTTACAACGCCAATAGCTCAAACTCGAGTAAATGCGAGACCTAAAGCATTGCAAACGATTGTTCTGAGTCTTTCAAGAGGCGGTGGCCTACAAGTCGCGTGTAGCAGAACTGGGAACTACTGGAGGCTGGAAGATGCACACTAACATATCAGGGTTTTCCTGGGGGCATTGAGGGGCTCATTAACGGAGCTGGGGGGTTCTGAGGCATGAGAGAGTCTTAGGACCAGGGCTGAATCTTTGTAACTCTGAGCCATACAAGAGGCTAACGGACAGCGCAGGGAGTTTCCGTGATCTGTCGATGCACATCGCAACAGCGTGTTCTGGGAGGGTATCACGCAGAGCTGAGGTGTTCTAGGACCTATGAGAGATTCACGGGCAGACTGGGACGTTCAAAGCGCTGGGAGAGGCTCATTGTACTGAGCCAGCATGTGCTGCTCTCAGAGATACTTGTATAAAGCATAATGATGTTGCAGAATGAGGTAAACAAGAATTCGAGAACAGACAGCACCAAGATAAGCTGAGAAGAACCTGCGTTTAGAAACAAATTCAAACTCGGGAGGAAGAGTGTTTGGGGAGGGGTAGATGAGGGAAGTAACGAAGCAAAGTTGTCATGGTTTACTTCAGCAGTGATGGCGAAGAGAGCGTGCAGATGCAGTGAAGGGGAAAAATGAGACAGCAGGATGTTATGTGATCAGGGAGCAGACTGTGATAAATCGCTCCTGCACTACAGCTGCACAGAAGACGCCCCATTTGGAAGGATTCTGCGCCACTCACTTGTGCAATGTGAGCCAGAGCAGATTGTCTTCTTGCTACGAGGATACCATCCTGCCCACGCCATCAGCAGAAGAGACCATTTCCTCCCTGGTCTCAGACTCGCACCCACTTTAATGGTGATCCAGCTGACACGCGGTCTCTGAAGTGAAGCATCCTTGTAACTAAGGTGTAGTACAGTCGCACAAACGGGGCGCCAACAGGAAATTTCACTGATGTGCAGTATTTTTAGTTAAAGTTTGTAATCGATGAGCGATGGGTGAGCATTAAAGAAGAGACTCTCCCGACTGGCTGCAAGTCACATGCCAGCAGGCTAGGTTGTGCCTTTATGCTGGACATACTGGGAGTAGACACTCAAGGAGATGAGCGAGTGGCAGCTGTGTGCAAGCCCTTCTCAAATGTTGTTAAAAGGCACATTCCCTGCAACAATAAGCAGGGGGCAGGAGGAAGCATCCAAGAAGACAAGCGCGCTCCTTCAAATAAGAAGCATGGAGGACGAGGAGGCTGAGTCAGCCTAGGAGAGGAGGGATCTAAAGCACACAGGACAGCTATTAAATAAATAACAAGCATTGGCCGCGCGCGCGCCTCGCGCTCAAAGTTAAAAAAATAATAATAAGCTGCGAGACGCGCTCTGTGGTGGGGGAGGGGCATTAAAGCGAGGCGCACGCGCTTGACCGAGCGAGAGGAAAGCCATATGGCGCCTCTGCTCGTGCCTGTGCACGTGAACGCAGGCAGAATGCCAGCAAAAAGCATGCTGTCGCACTTTTAGAAGCCCGTTTACTAAATGTCTCGCCGAGCAGCGCATGCGCTGGCTCAGGTGAGACCTAAAAATGAAGTGCTGTGCAGGAAGCCTTAGAAATGCAATTATGCATGAGTTTAAAAGTGGAGATGTACGTACCCCCTTTGAGACATAGAATAGACCCACAGGATAAAGAAGGTTGTGAAGTTTTAGATCAGGTGAAGCTTAGCTATAAGATAAGTGGGCAGACCCAAACATTGCGAGCTGCCCTATTACAGTCTGGAGCACACAGTAGTTTGAATGGCCTTCTTTTGGTAAAAGCTGGCAAACAAAGGGAGACATTTCAATGCTGTTTCCCAACATGAAGAAACTGACCAATTCAACTTGCTGATTTGTGTCTTCAAAAAGAAGTATCATTAAAAGGGAAGACAGTATTTTTTCCTGATGAAACTGGTGTTGCGGAGGACCCATATTGCTTGACTACCAGGTGGTAGACCAAAGATCTGGATACACACAATCACCAAGACCTTTGTCTATCAGAGTTAAATGTATCTACTGAGCAATAGCCAAGAGGCAGCACCTAAAAAGGGTATGCATAATATTCCAGTTAGCATCCAGTCTGGTATGAAACTGGGTGCCACCCATATATAAGTGAACAGAGACTTCAAAGGAGCCACAGATTAAGTCAAAACACGTGTAATAAAAATTAAAAAAGTTTAACAAGGGGGAAGGGGGCCTTGGGGAACTTCACAAGTAAGATTTATTGTGTTGTAATTGCATTTATATAGCGCTTACTCCTGATGAGGTGTTGAAGCGCTTTTTCGGCGAGTAGCACGCTACTCCGGAACCCAGAACGGATCAGTAGTGAATTAGCATAGTGAAATATGAAAGTCATTTGAGTGGTGGATATGTTAGTCAGTTATTTGGAGTCGTAAGGGAAAAGAGACCAGCAAGGCTGCCCTGAAGAAGTGACCCAGAAGTATATTCACCATGTTATTGTTGACTCAACTCATTACAGGGTACTTCAGCATAATGCACAGGGCTATTTTTAAAGGTTAGATAGGGACTAAGTTTAGCTGGTTCTGTATTGGTGCATCTATGCAATCCAAGGCCCTCATACCGAAATTAGCCAGAAAATAACACTATTGGTTGTTGCAGATTCCGGTCAGTGTCACCACCTCATTTACTAAAACCTAGAATTACAGGACTCTGGACAACATGTTTTTGGTGGATTCCAGGCTATTTTCTGCTCAAGCTTTCCACCGGATTACAGCAGGTTGAAAATGTGAGCTGGTAGCTTTACCAAAATGTCTTTATTAAGTTTTCTGGGCATCAAACAAAGTGTTGACAGTTATGTCAGTACAAGACACCGTAATTACATATCAAAATTGCTAGTGCGGCATGCAGTTTCTACCGGATGACGGTATCTTTAGACAGATCATTGCAAGTAGCTGAGACGGGAACTGTCAAGAGTATATCGAAGTAACAAACAATCTGCACCCTAAGTATACCCCCACACCCATAATAATGGCACATGAGTGGATTAAAAACAATAACACAACGCCGTGAGACACTAGACTAATGAGAGCAAATGGCAGGGCCAGGACAGGTATAAGAGCATCCCAGGGTAGAATAGTAGGTGCCAGACTAAAACTGAAATAGGTGGAGTGCCCTTGTATGTGTGGGGCAAGCACACATAGGAAGCCCCTGGGAAGGATCTCCACTAAGGGTCCCCAGGTGTACTCGGTGTTCTTATGATTTACTAAGATTGCCAGTCAGGCATGCCATTAAATTATTGATGGAGACGCGCTCCTCTTCCAGAGGGCCATTAGGGCTGTCTTAGTCGCCCACAGCCACAGCACCGTCCGGTCGCTAGAAGTTTGAAGCTTAAGTGAGTCATCCCTCAATCCCAACAGGGTACACCCAGGGATATTAGGCATTGGGTATCCTACAATCTCCTTAATTTGGTCCAGAATCTCTGACCAAAATGGCTGAATGACCGGACAGTCCCACCCTGCATGGCGAAAATCCCCAAGTAGCCCACAACCCAGAGAGATCAGACGTAGCAGATAAGATTTTTTTTTAGTTTGGTAGAGTATAGGTACCAGTTGAACAGTAATTTGTAGTGCACCTTCCGCGTCCCCACAGAATGACTTAATCTGGGAATGTCCCTCCAAAGTTTGCGCCATCTCTCCTCAGAAATAGGTTTCCAAGTATCTGTTCTCAGAAGTGATGTGAAAGGGCATCGGGGAATCAATGGTGGTGATCAATAAGGAGTAAAGGAATAAAATGCACCCCTAGGAATGCCCCTACCTTTTTAGTAAAAAGTATTGCTGGAAGTAAGGTCCCTAGTGGCCACCATTCGAACATAAGGGGAAAGAACCCAGTGCTTTAGCTGTGTATAGTGATAGCGCTCTAAACTCGGAAGGGCAAAGTCTCACTGGCAATTCTCAAATGTGAATTTTTTCCAGCCAGTTAATAAGTTGGAAATGGTGAGACAACCCCCTTCCCTCCATAGGTCGAAGGGGCCTGGTTGTAGCGCTGGCGGGAAGGCTGGATTAAAATGGATGGGGGTAAGAGGGAAAGGGAACGAGGTTCAATCGGAGGCCTGGGTCACCCCGTCCCACACTGTAAGCATCACTTTTGTAGGAGTGCTGAGGCATGCATTAGGGGGCTAATCAACCTGTATGAAGAAAGTCACATTTCAGCTCAACTGGAAGCCCTTGAAAAAAATATAACAGTTTCGGGAGGACAGTCATTTTAATTGCATAAATGCGGCCAAGCCAAGAAATATACATGGGCGTCCATCTTCTAAAGTCTGACTTCAGTTGTTGTAAAAGCAGGGGTAGTTTGCCTTATAGAAGCCTGCCACTCTAGGAGTAATTTGAATGCCTAAGTAAGTGATTTCTTTCTTAATCCACCGAAAATAGGGGGGGATCCCACCAGGGCCTCTATGCCACAGACTGCTAGTCAGGTTCAACATGAAGGATTTATGTACGTTGATGCGAAAGCCGGCTACTCCCTCATAGGTTGCCAATTCCAAGTATATAGCCACTAGAGATGACTGGAACGAGGTGAGTGATAACACATCTGCAAAAAGTGAGATTTTGTGTTATACAGATCCAAATGGGAGGCCTTGGATGGAATGCGTGGTGCGTATCTTGGCAGGTAGGGGTTCAATACTAAGGGTAAACAGCAGCGGGGACAGAGGGTACCCCTGTCTCATCACCCTCTCCAGTCTGAACAGATCTGATCCCACACCATTAACTAATACTAGGGATGGTGGCCTGACATAGTTCACCTGAACGATGGCTATAAATTGCTTGCAGAAGCCAAATCAGCAGAGCGTGTGGGAGAGGAAAGACCAATACACCTGGTCAAGAGCCTTTTCGGCATTGAGCGCCAGAAGTACAGCTGGAATAATTATGTTTTCAGCCTTCTTGACAAGGTGGACCAAACTCTGTAGTTTGTCAGGGATCTGCCTTCCTTTAATGAAACCCGACTGATCCGGATGGATCAGGTCAGACATGAGGCATCCAGCCTGGTGGTTAGTATCTTAGAGTATAGTTTAGAGTCAAGGCTAAGCAGCGCTATTGGCCTATGAAAGGCGGAGGAGTTGGGGGTCCTTGCCAGGCTTAGGAATAACAGTTATTAAGGCTTCACTCATCGAATGAGTGACAGCGCGAGTCTCAGCCATGTGATTGCACAGTGCTGTGAAGTGGGGCACCAGCATGGAGCTAAACGTTTTATAAAATTGGCCTGTGAACCCATCGGGTCCCGGGGATTACGCAGGAAGATTTACAATTCAACATTCAATAAAACATTCACAAACAATTGCACAATTACTACTGCACACAAGTCAGAAGGAGCGTGAAAGGGATTAGAGAAGCAGAGTGTTTTTTTTGTATATGGAGTCCATAGTATTCACCCTTATAACACATCAATACCAGCCCATACAACTACCAGTGGTTCCGTTCTACTAGAAAACCGGGTAAAATATGACAACCCCATTGAATAGGAATGCAATGTCTAGATGGTGGTAAACCTGAACAAGGTGGTTATTATATGAAATTCCCATCACATTTATTAGTTAGACCCCAATATCGATGCCACGGCTACACGAGAGCTCACAAATAATGAGTAGGATATTTTTATTGATGGGAGCTTAATCTTATAGTACGGAATCTACAGAAAGATGGATGATATCCTTTTTCATTCATAATTCATTTTCAATTATAAAATATCTCCATAAAAGCAATGACATACAGCTGCCTTCTAGTAAGCATTGGGCCAGATTACCAAGCATAATTGCAAACGTGGGTTTCTACCCATATTAAATGCTCACGAAAAGAGGAGATAGGTCTTAAAAGCTTGTCTCAATGTTAAAGCGTACAACATGGATCTTACGTAGATGGGTTACTGGTTCTGTATACAGGCCTCGTTTACCGGACTGCTCATAATTACTAATAAGAAGGATTCTACAGATGTCACAGACTTCTACCTACTTGGGGGGAGCGGCGACACTTTGTAGATCTCTGAGCTTACCTTTTAGTAGGATTGTCTCTCTCCCACCATTCTTCTCCGTTCATAGCTATTGACATTTGCCATTTCTCAAGAGTACATCCACCATTAGTATAGCATTGTAGAGCATTTGGTAGTCTGGGAAGGACTTTCCAAATGTTTCAGAGGTTACCATTGAAGACAGGGATCTAAATGCCATTTCCTGAATTTTAGGTCTCGCCTGAGCTAGTGCGCATGCGCTGCTCTGCGCGGCTTTTAGTAAGGACTTTAAACTCTGAACACACGCTCGTGCGTGTGCTTTTTTTTTATGACCCGCTATTGGCCTTTGCATGCATCTTTCTAAGAAAGACAGCACGCAATTGGCCAAAGGCGGGTGCATGTCCCGCCTTTTCTCTTCCCTGGCATAGGGAGCTCGGGAGCGAGCAGCAGCGCAATCTGTTCCCAATTATGGCGCCCGTGTCTCGTTAATTGGAAACAGATGGCGGTCGCGTCGGCCCTGGTGCACTTTTGATACAAACACGGCGCTTTCACTTTCGCCGCCTACCTTAGGTATTTCTAGGTCATCTTTCCTCTCTTACACCACGTGTTCCCATTCTCTCTGCTGTTCCTCGTTTCACTCCCTGCTCTCTCCATTGTTATTTCTTCCTCTTATATCTTCATTAGTATCTCCCTTGTTCTCCAATCACTGTACTCTCTTGTTTATCCTTCATTCACCAATGTGACTCTTTCTTCTCACCCTTCCGTACCTGTCCTTCCCTCCCTGTGTGTGTGTCTTAACACAATGTCACTGCTCACCCCCACACCTCCTCCTCGCCCCCTCGCCTGGCCTCTCTTCCCCGTGCCCAGACCACCTGCTCCGGCTCACACTCATGTTAAGTGTGCTCCCAGGAGGTGGCACTCTGCGCCCTGGCGCCCGGGGAGAGCACAGCCTCTCCCCGCAGGTCCTCTATAGATCACTGTCAGGCCTCAAGGAGCCGAGCGCGAGCTCGGATTCTTGCTTAGGAAAAGCCCTGAAAAGCCGACTCTGCCCACACCTGCTGCCCTGCCTTGGAGTGACATTGGCCGCCACCGCTTGCCTGGGAGGGGGCTGGGCCTGGGTGATGCACTGCTGGGGCCCTGGGGATGCCATGACGGCTCACCTTCACACACTCACCTGCAGAGGGCGACCTGACCCTACACTGCCCACCTACCTACACATGGTGAGGCCATGACGGCTCACCTTCACGCACTCACCAGCAGAGGGCGACCTGACCCTACACTGCCCACCTACCTACACATGGTGAGGCCATGACGGCTCACCTTCACGCACTCACCAGCAGACCCCACGCCGCCCACCTACACACGGCGGACAATCATATGATATTATTGAATTGTTAAAAAAAGTAATTCTGCCACAGCTGGTGATGCGGAAAGGCAAACTCGTCAGACATTTAAAGGACACAAACAAAATCCAAACATAAGGAGGGTTATTGAACTTGAGCAAACTGGTTCCAGGCAGAGGAGCTCACTTCAAAGCACTGCGCACGTGAAGGCACGTCGCCAGCTTGTTTAAGAAATCTATGATTCAACTTTTGAGAAAGACCCTCCCGAGCTGACCTGTGACCCCCGACGGGAGTTCCTTGGCATCAGCACTTAGCTAAATTATGTAACTCTAGACAAATTGCGCTAAATCTCTGTGTCTACGAGGGTAAAATCGGAAATGTGTTTAATGCCAATATGTAATAATAAAACAACACATTCTACCCTCGAGCACGGGTCATAATTTGAGCCCACCATATGAAAGGTAATCCGGTAATATTTAAAGTATGCCTGTCACAATAACAACTCTCTATATGGCTTAGCTGCGTCTTGGAGTTGCCTGTGTTATAAAAAGGCCTTAAATAGTTAAAAGAAGTACCCAGCGAGAATTTGGTTTGCATAGCCAGCTTGGACCAAATAATGCTGTATGATGTAGATCAAGAAACCTATGGCCCGATGTATATGATGGGAGTAAAGATGCTTGGTCACAATGGCGACCGAGTATCCTTTCTGACAACATAACTGCACGCCCGATTTAAATGCAGATGGATCTTTGGTGTAATCACAATGGAGACTACTCCGTCATGGTTAGGCCCCTCTGACAGCCCGATTTAGGGCCGTCGGAGGCCGACCTCTAAGTCCGCCCACCTAATTTAGATGGATAGACAAACAGGTCAGTTTTCACTGCACATCACTGCCAGGAAAACTCTGGCGGGAGGGGACAATGAAAACTATCAGATGCTCCCCTCGCCATGGGAGATAGCTCCCATGGCGAGGGGCGCATTTATTTTTTTCTTCAAAAAGAAAACCCCAATTTAGGATGTACTTTTTGAAGAAAAAAAAACAAGTTTGAAAGACGGCTCCGACATGTTGACAGAGCTGTGCCTCAAACTTAAACAAGCATTGTCATAGCCAATAGGTTTCGCCTTTGGGACCTTGTAAGTGTGAGAAGTTGGCCTGGTATATGCTGACCACTAAAAGTGGGCACCTTGTACCAGTCCAAACAAACTTTATTGATGATTAGGTTAAAGACAACCTTTATTGAAAGCTATCCTAGTGGTAGCTATGGAGAGCAGCCTTCAGGCTAAGTCTCGAAGGAATGTAAAGCAGCTTGGTTTACCAGTTTATAACCTCCTGAATGACCAAATGAAAGGAGAACCACACAAGGAATATATAAAATATATGTATTTATTACTAAACACTCTCTACTAACCTCTTTATGAGATTAGAGAACAAAGCATATAATATGAAATCGTTAGAACGACAATAAATAGCACAATGCACAGCGGGCTCCAGGGGGAGACCGAACCATATACTAAGAAAGTGGCATAACAACCACGACTTGACTAGACACAGTGCCTAGAGCACGTAGAATCACTGGGACCCCAAGGAACCACCCATGGTAGTTACACAGGGGACCCACGGAGGACGGGTGCAGTGTGAGAACACAGATGCGAGTTCCGTACAACTCTATGGGAAAGTCGCGGTTGGAATTTTAGAGATTAAGGACACTTCGGAGAGGACTTCAAGCAAACCCAGTTAAGCATAGAAGGTTCTAAGGCCAGCACCCTTGAGAATACCGAGATACCTGTGTTACCTATCCCAGAGGAGCCGGGTGCATAGGGGTCAAGTAATGTCGGAAACCTTTGTCGTTTTCCATGGCGTGATGCTGAAAAGTGCTGCTGCCGGGAAGATGAAAAGTGTCCGGTGTGATCCAAGCCTGGATCGGAGATGAGAAGAACCTGAAAGCAAAGGGGCAGAGTCTGGGTCACTTCACAGTGACCAGCGGCACGATAGACGAATGCCCACCGATGTCGGGTGTTACAGGTGAGAAGAGGTGAAGCTTGACTGTGCAGCCACGGTGACCAGGAGACGTCGACCAAAGTCCGGAGGTGAGCTGTACTACCAAGGATGTTGAGTGCTGGGGGGGTCAGTGTCCGGATTGAACACCAACAAGCCTTGACAACTGCAACCCACGCGATCAGAGGAAAGATGCTTCGGTGAGGACCAGCAAGGTCCCAAGCTATGGAGAGTTAGGGCACGTCTGGAGCAACCAGGAAAGCCCACGGAAAGTCAAAGTTACCTTCACAGGGACCCACATGCCAATGAACCAGGGATCGCGAAGGGACTTCGAGCTGAATCACAAAATACCAGCTCATGGAACACTCGTGGAGTGTAGGCCGGAAATCTTCGGTGCAATTACTGCTCAGGTCAGGACTAAAAGTAGCCCAAAGCACAGCCTCAGGGGTCGCCAAAAAGCATATGCTGCTGCAAATATACGTGGTGCACCGGGGTTCGGGTTGCACGGTCCCCACGAGGGATACGGGCATCAGAATAGCTGAGAGCGCAGATCAACCTCAGAGACCACCGGAACCCACCTCTTGTGTTGCAGAAATCTTCGGTGTCCTCAGGAGCTCAAAGATGCAAACCAGTCAGATGCGTTTAGGTGCCTGCCTTGCAGGGGAGTAACTCTTTTACTCCAACGGAGATTCTTCAGTCATCCAGCGTCGTGCAGATCGTCAAAGTACTTGGTTTCTGTAGCAGAGTTTAGTCCAGGTAAAATCTAAAGTCCTGTAGTCAGGGAGACCTACTTTATACCGAAGGAAGGGGTGGGACAAACTCTGGGGACCCAACTATGGGAGGGTCCGGACAGAGGGGTGGCTACACCCATGTCTTTTGTCCAGTTTTGCGCCAGAGCAGGAGCAAATGGCTCCTGCAACCGGTTTGAGCTGGACTATGCACAGGGATACCAAATGTGCCACCAGTGCAGACATCAAAGCACTCTCAGAGTGCACCCACCAAGCCCCAATACACTAAAGCCTGGCTGGGACGTGGTCACACCTCCCTGTGACAGGAAGCCTATTGTCAAGCCTTCCCTTGCTCGAGCTTGGCTCAGCAGCAGGAGGGTAGACTCGTGTCTCTGGCTGGCAGCATCCATTTTGTGATGCCAGGGTCGAGAAAGCTGATACTGGGTAGCCCAGTATGTCATGTATGTCCCTCTAGGAGGGTGGAATCATACCTCCCCTGCCAGTTACTGGTGGGGAGGTACGATTCCAAGGTGTTTGGCACCAAACACGACATGTTTCCATGCAGCTGTTTTAAAGTTAGTATTTACCGCGAGGTTATAATGCACTTAAGTATATTTGGTTGGCTGCATCACAAACAACCCCGGAATATAGGTTCCGAAGGCTCATGCAGGTGCACCCTCTCACATAAAACTCAGCAACCTGCCTTCAGGATTGATAAGGCCTGCCATGGGGGTGACTGATAGGTTTATATGTGCAGTGATATAGAATAGATATAGTGAACCTATATCTAAGTAAGGGGTGCATACACGACCTTACACAGGCTGCTGTAGCAGACCTGTTGTGTCATTTTGAATGGTCTCTCAGGGGTGGCATAATACATGCTGCAGTCCCTGGGAGGCCTCCGGGGTACCTAGGCCCTGGGTACATAGTATACCATATACTAGGGACTTATAAGGGTACCCCAGAATCCAATCTGGAGTGTACCTAAAGTACATGCAATCAATTTAGGGAGAAAGCAGATAAACTGGGGCCCTGATTAGCAGGATCCCAGTCAGACTAGTCGAAAACCAGCAAAACACCAAGAAAAAAGTGGGGGTAACCATGCAGTCAGATTCCACCTTCTTATAGTAAGTAAAAAAAAATGAAGTATAAGACTTCCCGTTTACAGTTATTTCGTATTTAGGATGCAGTAAATGTAAACGTGAAGTCTTACACTTCGTTTTTTTTTTTTTACCCCAAAGGCGAGACCTATTGGCTATGCCAATGCTTGTTTAAAGATGTGCTTTCAGAGGCGAATGTGATTTTGTTATGTGACTGAATCATGAATGCAAGTGGCCTGTTAGTCCCAGCTGGGCTGCAAAGTGTAGTTGCTGACCCCCAGCGGGATTACAAATCCAGCAAGAAAACTGCAAGCAGGGGCGGCAGCTCCTCCATAATGGCGGAGGAACGTCGCCTCACTGGTCAAAGTCAAAATGATTAAAAAAACAATAATATAATTTTATTTTTTGTGACTGACTGAGCCAATGTCAGTGTAGGGCGGGGCGGGCCATGCCACGGCAAGGGGAGGAGTGATGGGCACTGTAAAGTGTGCATGTCAATTTGACCAGCCTTCTTAAGCTGGCCAAACCGAGATGCGCACTTCTATTTCTCCAACCCAGCTGTGTTGCACAGCCGGGTTTGAGAAAAAGCACAGACTCCCATGCGCTGTCTGAGTGGCAGACCAGGCCACGCAGACCAATCCTGGCGCTGCTCACATGATAGGGATAGAATGAGAGCAGTGTCTTGATTGGTCGGGGAGCCTGTGCTTTCGCACTGACTGGCAGAGGCAGAGAACCACAGAGGTGTCCGTCAGCGACATATACGTTATTTAAATTATTATTATTATTCCCTCCCCCCACTTTATTTTTGCGGCGGTCACTGACCACGAGTTTGGATAGTTTACTCAATGCCAGCTATACGACCCGCCAATTTGCAACTCGCAAATTGCAACGCATTTGCGACTCGCAATTTGCAATGTAAAACAGTGTCTCAGACACTGTTTGCGATTCCTAATGGGGTAGCAAATTGCATGTCTCATGAATATTAATGAGGCAAGCATAATTTGCGACCTTATTAGGAACGGCTAGCACTCCCAGGGATGGTGGCCTGCTGGGGTCAACAGACCACACATGGTATGGTGACTCGCTAATAGGAAGAAACGCCCCTTCCTAATAGTGGGAGTCACAAATGCTATTTTGCGAATCAGTGACTCGCAAAATAGCACTTGTACATGCCATTACCCTTTTTTGTGGTCGCAAACGGGAGGATCTCCCGTTTGAGGCCGCAAAAAAGGGTTGTACATCTGGCCCTCAGACACACCGGGTGAAACTCTGGCCAAAATGAGGAATAACAAGCAGGAATCATCAAAGAAACAGTTCCCCAATTCCCCATTCTAAATGTTAATCTCGTAATGAACAAAAAACACAGATGCATTAATACATTAATACAACGCCCACTATTTCTGTGTCTTTTTTTTTTTTTTAACCAGAGGGAAGGACTGAGCCCCCCCCCCCTTAGTATTTTCTCACTCAGTACATGTACCCAATTCCCCGACAGATGTATATGTGTGTTAGTAGCTAGTGGAAGTATCTGCAACTAACCAGCCCAAAAAAGGCAGTTAGCAATATATTCTGGAAGTGTTTGAAGGGCAAGGTGCAACCTGACTAACTGAAGAAATACATAAACAATTTGTTACAACCTCTGGGCTCATCCAACAAAAACCTAAGATCATTACAACTGAAATACTCACCCAATGACGAAACAGCTCACAAAAAAATAAATAAGACGTTGGTGTGCTCTGGAAGCATTTGAAAAGGCATAGGTGCTGCTATGCCATCCATATAACCATGATATCAGAATAACAAAGAATCTTGGATACAGGCCCGGTTCTAGAGGGTGGGCAAGGCTCACCCAAGGAATACCCTGGCCCACACAAGGCAATTCAGAACTGAAAAACAAGTGTTTTTCCCCTTAATGTTTCACCAGGGCATGCAGCCCCATAGACTCTCCCTTATAGTTTATTTTAATGATTAACACCATTGGCATTGGATACTTTCAGGCCTGGGTAGAGGTGTGAAGTTAGCAGAGTTTATTAGCTGCTATAACGAACAAATGACCAGCACAGATATCCTGAAAACTGAAATATGATTCTAGGCTTATTGCATTGTATTTTTAGGTTTAAATCTTTTATTAAAGGTTTTCAACAGAAGAGCAAATAGCGCCAAGCAATTACACATTCCCAGCCACAGCGGGAGCAGGTTCAGCTGGGGTCTCCTTCACCACCACAGTTGGATGGGAAGCCGAAGAGGCGCTCGCTAGCCCTATCAATCGCTATCAGTTACACCCCCCCCCCCTGAACCCAACCACCCCCAAAACCCCCCTCCCGCCATCCCTCCCCACCCCCCCTACCCGTTGTCAAGAAAATCAAAGAAAGAAAAGAAAGAGGGAGAAAGGAAAGAATAGAGACCCTGCCTCGGGAACGAAGGGACCAGAAAGGCGAGTGTACAGCACCGCCCCTAAGTTGGTGTCTAAGCAGGGCGGCTATGCGGCTTCCCCATCCTCTGGATCATCGCTAAGCCGTAAGAGGCGTAGGTATCGGGGACACGTCAGCTCCCTGAAGTCCTGCGATAGAAGGGACCTAAACGGCTGCCACACTTCCGGGAAAGCATCGCCCCTTCCCGCCAGTGTCAGAGAGATACGTTCCATCCCCAAGATATGCCAGAGGCGGTGCAGCCATTCTAGATGCGTGGGTACGCGAGGTGTTCTCCAACAAGCTAGGATGCACTGTGTGGCCGCCCATAGCGCCAAAGCTATCTGTTTCCCCCGGCGGGACTTTAAGGGGTAAGTAAGGGCATTGTATTTTTAAACTTCAATTCTTTGCAAAGTAAAAAGCGGCCAAAGATTTTAAAAAACATGAAAAGCTGTGAAGTGGCTCTGAATTGCAGAAGAAACATTTCTGCTGCTGCACAGGAGCATGCCACAGTCTTAAACAGGGCTTTAAGTGGGATGAAAAAACGGGGGTGGGGAGGTCTCTCAAAGGGGCATGGGCAATGCAATTAAGGGCGTAGCTTAAAAACACATAAGCTAAAAATCTGTGCTTAGCATAGTGTGCCGCTCAACTTGTATTTTGCTATTTCTGTCATGGCATCCAGATATATGATGCAACAAGTAACATCATACATACAAGTCAGGACTATTGGCTTTGTCAATGGTTGTTAGTTGCATAAGATAAATAAGCAGCAACTATGGGTTGTATATAATATTGAAAAAGCTTCAACTTGAAGCCCTGGTGACACCACTACAATGTTGCTGCTCCTAAGTTTCAAAAGGAGTAGTGAAATACAGAGAGAAAATGACTCTCTTTAAAAGATTCCCCTTCTACAACGCTCACCAGGAATGACGTGTTAGTGTGTTAGTGAGCATTGTGAGCATGCGCACATTGATGTGCCTGCTGTCACTGCAGTCCGGAGAAAAAAAAACGGGCCGCCTGTGCCAGGGCACAAAAGAGAGCCCGATAGAGACCCGTTTGGAGGCCTGCTTTAAAAAAAACTGCTGGTGCTGAGCACCGGTGAGACCCGGTCCACTTAAAGCCCTGGTCTTAAAAGTTCTGCATCTTAAAGATTTGACAAGCAGCATCCCTCCACTCCCCATAGCGGGAGCACATCACAGAAAGCAAAGTATGTAGTTTGTTTGGGTGCTGATTATTGTGATAAAAATGACAAACGCGGACAGATGCCAATACCGAAAATGTCAGATCGATTAAGTACTTTGGTGTTTTTTGGCCAGTACTCACTCACCTTCATGGCTCACCCGTGCTTCTTTACAGCCCTCCCAAAGAAAAAATTCTAGAGCCGGGGTTGCTTTGATATGTGATCAGAACTCTGGCTTTCTGCATTCTGTCGTACAGGCACTGTGTGGCGAATATTAGTGCATAATGAGGTGTGGATGGTGCTTCAGTTATGTAATGTGTCTGCGCTGCGTGTGCATTTAGTGTTCTGTTTAGTAATTGTTGCGGCAGCTTGTGTTAGTAGGCGTGTGGTTGTGAACGCTTGCTGCTCTTAGCATGTTGATACACACATATGTGGCATAGCTATGCATGTTGCCTGTGTGTGTAATCTTCTCTCTAATGTGTGCTGCTGGACGTTTTGTGTGACACAAGAGGTGCTGGTAGAGGTGTGGGAGTTGTTGGCTGATTGCTATCCACTATAACATGGCATATATGGGGTGCACGAGGAGAGTTCTGACTATCGAAAGAGCCAGCACACAGGCACATGTCTTGCGGAGGGCACCCATGTCTGCAGGCACCGAGCTGAAGAAGAAGCAGGCAGGGTGCCTCTCACGCCAGCGCGTTCCCAGTGGCAGGGAGCGGATGGAAGGCGAGTGAGTGCGCAGTGAGTGATGCGCTTTACAAGGCCTGGGCAGAAGGCCGCCATTTGTCTGAAGCCCACTAATGCACTTCAGTAGTACATTACTCACCAATTCATCAGCTGCCCTGCGCCACAGCTGATGGACTCCGGCCCAGAGTGCGCGAGCGTCGGCTGCCAGCCCTCACGACATGCCCTAGGTTACAAGGGCACCGGCGAGGGGAGCCCCACAATTCATCTGGCACTGGAGACCGTATTTCTTCTCCTTCTACCTCTGTGTACTTAAGAAACGGTAACTTTATTACCCATAGATTAATAGCCGGCGGGAGGCTCTGGGCATTCTATTAGCATTAACCATTGCAGGAGGTCCCGAAACTCGCAGTTTAACTGAAATCTATCACATGCAGTCCTTCGGTGTCAGGAGAGGGCACTTCCAATGAGCAATCAGCTGACACCAGCAAGAAGCTCCCTTGCAAACTGTTCATGTGTCATTTTTACAGAGCGTTTTCGCGATGAAAGAGCAGGCCTCATGCGCGCACACACCGCCTGTGCTGGTCCTGCTGGAACTAGTCACAGCCAACAAACTAGAGAGCATCGTCAACGCACCTGTGAGCGCAAACCAAGCGCAGGCGCAGTCAGGAGCGGTAGAAGGACATTCGGGGGGTGGCCTAAGGGGCCATGAATAGATTGGTAGCTGACTAAGGGGTCATTCACAGTTTGGGGGGCAGGCCTCATACAGCTTAGGCTGTGGAGGCACCGCCTCCCGGGTGGGACCGGCTTTGGGGAACGAAGCAACCAGTGATGGTCGCAAAAGCAGGGGTCTCTCTTTGGAATTAAAAAAAAGCCTATTGCCCTCACCCCCTTGGCGCCATTGGATTTTTCTCAAAGCTCTTGGGGAACATTAGTCGATGTTACTGTTCTGCACTAAGTTGGTTGAATTGATAGACAGGAAAGGTGTCAGGAATGGTATTGGAGAAACGCCCTGACTAGTGCAGCCCTGTCGACACAATTTCAGTGTTTCAGGATTTTATTCTTGCTTCAGTAGCATCGGTCTTGCAAAGATCTAACAACACTTTTGTACGATAAGAAGCAGACAAGCAGGTATAAGATAAAGATCCCACTAATGAGCAAGATGTCTAAATTAGGAAACTGTGATGAAGTTGAATACTGCCTATAAACAATCTTATCAAGGGATCACATACAAGGTAAAGTACAGCCAGGTACCAGAATGTGTAGCATCTGGGGCCTATAAAGGGTATGTGCTCAAAATATCTTTGCTGGTATGGAACATGGATAAGTAATAGGACAGAGCTGGAACCCAGACCATTCAGATCAAGTAAAGTGTAGCTCTTAACACTTTCAGTTGTCTTGGACAGCAGCTAGGAAGATTAGCTGAACTTGAAGCATCTTGCTGATACAAAGTGGGTATATGAGCCAGAAACTCGCATCTGTACTCAAGGCGTTTGGTGTCAGGAGTTCCTTTGGGGGGCAACAAATCTGGTTAAAGGCAGTAAAAAATAATATCTGTGGTCATATGGACTCATGGGGTAAAATAATGGAAAGGAATGGAAAGGAAAGGAAAGTAAACAGAAGAAAAACATTACTTATCAGTAACTCTAGTTCTCCAGACTTGGTGTCTTTCAGATTCACATACATGAATACTTCGCAATCTTCAGACTGGGATTCAAAGTCTGATGACGGGGAAGTATTCAAGCATGTGAATCTATGAAAGATGCAATGTGACTACTCTTTGTGAAAATACATCTCAGGGAAAGATTCAGCAATAAAACCCCACTTGTCTGATTTCTTTTGAATAGAGTTGGCATGGCTGCTAAGAATCAGAGGGCCAGATGTATCAAGCATATTTCCCGTTCGCAAATGGGCCGATTCACAGAATCGGCCCGTTGGCGAACGGTAAAAAGCCTTTTGGGATATATCATCCCAAAAGGCATTAGCAAAATTGGGAATTGCAATTCCCTATTTTCCGAATGCATTTAAGGAATCGCAATTTGCGATTCCTTAAATGACATGCATTAAGGAATCGCGAATTACCACCAACTTCAAGTTGGTGGTAATATGCAAATTCCATGAAAAATGCACTTTTTTTTGCATTTTTCAAGGTGCCATGTGGCGTACATACATGCCCTTAGGGTATGTATGTGCGCCACATGTGGACACATGCATATTCCAGGGATGCAACAGGGTGTCCATTTGGCACCCTTGAAATTGCATGCGCAATCTGCGAGTACCTATTGGGTACTCGTAAATTGTGCATGCAATTTCCATTCATTCCTATGGGCCTATAGGCATGAATGGGAAGCCAGTCCTTATTTGCGACTCGCAATTTGCGAGTCGCAAATAAGGAATATGTAGAAATCGCAATTATTATTGCGAAACCTACATACATTGCATTTTGCGATTCCATTATAGCGAATCGATAAAATCTAATATTGATACATCTGGCCCAATGTCTTTAACCCCTAGATGGGAATACCAGTGGGAAAACGACGCACTTCTCAGGAGTAAACATGCAAGCCAGTAAAAGCCTATTGAGATTTATATTCATTGCACATATCACAAGATATAGGATCCCCTGTTGTGGAAGGTTAAGGATCTATGTGTAATGCTAAAAACCTATGATGCAAAAACGGATATTTGTGGGGCCTGTAAAAGGACATTGACTCCTTAGTCACATCACATAGAATGCTTTATCATGGGGTTTTCTACTGCCTACAGCCAGCTGCCAGCATCCATAGTTTGGGAAAAGGAGCATTATGGGGGTGACTCAGTTACCTTATTAGTGTTCCGCTTGCACAGATGTTGCATGCAAAAGGTTTCCCTAGACTCCCAAACTTAGTGCATGTCTTCAGTACTCATGGATTATCACAGCACCATTTAAAGTTGTGCAAGGGTAGGAAATCAATTTTGATTTGTGCCTCGCTGTCAACCATGCTAAAACCAAGAGGCTGGATTATGACCCCCATCATGTTTTTAATTGCCATGTTTCTGTCTATTAAATGCCTTCAGGGAGCATTACAATCCACCACCTCTCTATCCTTAATTGACATTTATCAGTTTTACTATTTACTACTAGAACAGAGTCGGTTGAGATATTGGTGAACCAACTGCTCTAAGATTTGCCCACAGTTCTGCGTCGACTGGACATTAATGATGTAAAATACAAAGTCTCAACTGTACACCCATTGTGCTTTACAGATCTGCTTTCCACAAACCACTAAACATGATATACATGAAGCCTTGCAAATAAAATTTGTCATATGCATGACTGTATCAAGACCAGAAACCGGAAGACTATTCTTTCTATGTCTAACTACTCTGACACAAACTGATGCAATGTTTGATTGATGGAGAAAACCAGACTATCGTGTAGGAAGCTCAATGAAACTTGGGTGTGTAAACTCGAATCTAAAGACCTAAGCCGTGAACAGGATGTAATTGACACTTTCAATGGTTCCATAATCATAATAGGGAGTGAAAAGTTTAGGTGAGTTAACTCCGCTTCCCAGCTGATAAATTCACATAATCAACAAAAAAGTGACCTCAATAAAGTCGAACAAGTTACTTACCTTCGGTAACGATGTATCTGTAAGAAACATTAGTTAATTAGATTCCTCACCTTAGAATATCCCCAGGCGTCAGGCTGGATCCGGAAAGATTTTTGTAGCAATACCCCTTGCGCGTCGCTAGGCGTCATCTGCGGCTCCGCGTCCGTCGTTGGCGTCGTGCGCCGGAATGACGTTGTCGGAGTACTTAGACGCCGCCCTCGCGCGCTGGCGTCAGTTCTTGTACATAGCTTTCCGCGCCAGGAATGCAGAGCCATGCAAGAGACCGACACTGGTGCCAAAAAATCTAGGGCCCTGAAAGGGATGTCCTTAACCCTAGATATCAGTTTGCAGAACGGGGAGGATGGGTGGGGCGGTAAGGAATCTAACTAACTAATGTTTCTTACAGATATATCATTACCGAAGGTAAGTAACTTGTTCATCTGAAAGAAACACGTTAGTTAGATTCCTCACCTTAGAATAGATACCCCAGCAATACCAACCCCGGTGGTGGGTCTGCGAACCAAGATCACACCAGGAAGTCCTGGAGAACGGAACGGCCAAAGAAGCCGTCTCTCCGGACTTGGCTGTCCAGGCAGTAATGCTTAGCAAACGTGTGCAGCGAGGCCCACGTAGCTGCCTGACAAATGTCCTGCAGAGCGACTCCCCGCCCCAGGGCAGTAGTAGCCGCTGTGTCCCGAGTGAAATGGGCCCGCAGCCCCACAGGAGGTGCCTTCTTAGTCAAGGAATAACAGGCCTTAATGCACAAGATGACCCACCGAGAGATGGTCCGCTTGTGCACTGCCCGCCCCTTCTTAGCGCCCACGTAACCAACGAAGAGTTGGTCATCCACCCGGAACTGTTTCATACGGTCCAGATAGGAGGACAGCGCTCGTTTTGGGTCCAGATGGTGGAGCCTCTCTTCCTCTTTCGAGGGATGCGGAGGCGAAAAGAAGGTGAGCAAAGTAACAGACTGGCCGATGTGAAAGGCAGTTACCACCTTAGGGAGAAAGGATGGACGAGTCCTGAGAACAACCTTGTCCGGATGGACAGAGAGGAAAGGAGGCTTAAAAGAGAGAGCCTGGAGCTCACTCACCCGTCTAGCAGAGGTGATGGCAACCAGGAAAGCAGTCTTAAGAGTCAAAAGACGAAGAAGACAATTATGAAGTGGCTCAAAAGGAGCGCACATCAGTTAGGTTAACACCAGGTTCAAATCCCACTGAGGCATTACAAAGGGGACAGGAGGAAACATATGAGTAATGCCTTTAAAGAATCGAGCAACAACAGGGGACTTGAAAAGAGAAGGCTGATCAGGAAGCCGTAAGAAAGCAGAAACAGCTGAAAGGCCTTCCTTGAGGGTGCCCAGAGCAGAGCCCTGCTGGGCCAGGGAAAGAAGAAAGAGGAGAACCTCAGAAAGAGGGGCGGAAAGGGGATCCACAGCCTTTGCTGTGCACCATGCCACAAATTTGTTTCACCTGCAGGCGAATACCGTTTTAGAGGAGGGACGCCTGGCTGCCAGAATGACATCACAGACTTCAGGAGGCAAGTCAAATGGCATCAACTGCCGCCGCTCAATCTCCACGCATGGAGGTGGAGGCTGGACAGGTTCGGGTGGAGGACCGTCCCCTGCTGCTGCGACAGAAGGTCCTCCTGAAGAGGCAGTCGAATCGGGGGATCGATTGACAGACTGAGTAGCTCGGGATACCAGTATCTTCGTGCCCAATCCGAGCCACAAGGATGACTTGGGCCCGGTTGTGCCTGATCTTCTCCAGCCCTCTGGGCAGAAGTGGTATAGGCGGAAAGGCATACAACAGACCGCAACTCCACTCGCGACGAAAAGCGTCGCAGAGCGAGTGCCGCCTTGGAAATGCCAACGCGCAGAACTGATGACATTGCGCGTTCTCTTCGGTGGCGAATAGATCTAACCAAGGCTCTCCCCACTGCCGAAAAAGGCCTTGCGCCACGTCCGAGTTCAGACACCACTCGTGATCCATCATGCACCGGCGGCTGAGTTCGTCCGCCATGGTGTTCAGAGAACCCGCCAGGTGTTGAACCACCAGGGTGATGCCCTGATGTTCAAGCCATGCCCAGAGGTGCAGAGCCTCCTCACAAAGGGTCCACGACCCCACCCCACCCTGTTTGTTGCAATACCACATGGCGGTGGTGTTGTCCGTGAACACCTGCACTACACTTCCCCGGACAGAGTGAAGGAATGCCTTCAGAGCATGCCGGATCGCCCGCAGCTCCAAGAGGTTGATATGGAGCCGGGACTCCGCCGGAGACCAGAGGCCTCTGATCTCCGCCTCTCCCATGTGGCCCCCCCATCCCAGGAGGGACGCATCTGTCACCACTACGTGCTCCGGTTGGGGTAGGGAGAGGGATCTGCCACTGACCCAATCGTGGTCCGTGAACCACCACTGCAACTGTCTTGCAGTGCCCTCTGAGATCAGGACGCGGTCGGACAGGTTTTCCCGATGCTGGGCCCACTGGAACTTCAGGTCCCACTGCAGAGCCCGCATCCGCCATCTGGCGTGATGTACCAGCAGGATGCAGGAGGCCATCAGACCCAGCAGCAGCCGCAGCACCAACCTGACCGAAATCCGGGATAAAGGCTGAAAGATCGGAATCAGACCCTGAATATCCTGAACCCGCTGTTCCGGAGGGTAGACCCGGAACTGCGTTGAGTACAGAACCGCTCCGATGAAAAGGAGCTTCTGGGAGGGACTCAGATGCGACTTCGGCACATTGATGGAGAACCCCATTAAATGCAGGAGGTCAGCCGTAGTCTGGAGGTGGGAAACTACTGACTGGGGTGAGCCCGCCTTCAAGAGCCAGTCGTCGAGATAGGGGAAGACTGGAACCCCTAATCTGTGCAGATGAGCTGCGACCACCACCATCACTTTCGTGAACACCCGAGGGGCACCGGTGAGTCCGAAAGGGGAGCACGGTAAACTGAAAGTGCTCGTGGCCTACCGTGAACCGCAGATAACGCCGGTGGGCCGGCAGGACGGGGATGTGGAAATATGCGTCCTACAAGTCCAACGCTACCATCCAGTCTCCAGGGTCTAGGGCAGCCAGAACCTGGGCTAAGGTGAGCATCTTGAACTGCTCCTTCCGGAGGAAGGCGTTGACGCTCCTGAGGTCCAAGATGGCGGGTAGGCCCCCTTTGCCCTTCTTGGGAACCAGAAAGTAGTGGGAATAACAAACCCGACCTACTTCTGGGCCAGCAACACGCTCGATGGCCCCCTTGGCCAAGAGGGCCGTAACTTCCTCCTGCAGAAGTTGCAAGTGATCCCCCGACATGCGGTGGTACTGCGGTGGCATGGCTGGAGGGGTCGTCTTGAAGGGGAGGGAGTAGCCCCTTCGGACGATTTGCAGCACCCACCTGTCCGATGTGATGGTACGCCAGTGGAGCAGGTGATGGCGAACTCTGCCTCCCACTGGCGTGGAATGGGCCTGAAAGCTCGGACTAGGAAGGCTTTGAGGCAGATGCTGCGGGGGCAGATGTGGGTTGACTGGCTCTCTGTCCCCCTGCTCCGCCTCGGCGGAATCCACGTCCGCGACCACGTTGAGGCTGGTTCTGCGGCCTGTGGCTAGACGGACGTGTGGGGGCGCCCCTTCCTTGGCCACGAAAGGGGCAAAAAGTGGAAGTTTGCGGGCGCGGGGCCGAGAGGCCCCAGGACTTGGCCGTAGCCCTGGAGTCCTTAAAGCGCTCCAGCGCACTATCCGCTTTGTCGCCAAAGAGGCGACGGCCATTGAAGGGCATGTCCATGACGGTGCTCTGGACATCCCCGGAGAATTTCGTGGACCTCAGCCAGGCGTGGCGACGAATCGCCACCGTGGTTGCAATTGCCCTACCTAGCGAGTCCGTTGTGTCAAGCCCACATCGTATCGAGTACCGTGCTGCATCCCGCCCCTCGGCAAGAGGCTGGGCGAGCCGTGTCTGGGCCTCCTCCGGACACTGGGGCAGCACATCCGCCACCGTATACCACAAGGAGTGGGTGTAACGGTCCAAAAGGCACGCGGTGTTGATAGACCGCAACCCCAAACTAAGGGAGGAAAACAGTTTCTTCCCAAACTGTTCCAACCTTCTGGATTCCGGATCCGAAGGAGCGGACGGGAAGGAGGTCTGGGAGGTAGAGGCCTGGATAACCAGGCTCTCAGGGGTGGGGTGCACCGACAGAAAGCTGGGGTCGCCCGGTGTGGGGCGGTCGCGCCGGGCCACGCTCCGGTCCACAGGACGGACTGTGGAGGGCTTGGACCAGGTGCCCATCAGAACGTCCGTCAGTGCCTCGTTGAACTGCAGTAGAGGCTCCGAGGATCTTACCGGCGGTTAAAGCACTTCAGTGAGGAGGCTAGTCCTGACAGCCACTGCAGGGAGCTCCAGATGAAGGGCTTTGGCAGCCCTGCGCAGCACCACAGAATAGGTAGCACCCTCCTCCATAGCCACGGAGGGAGGAGAGATGAAGCCAGTGTCAGGGGAGGTGTCAAGACCACTGGCATCCCCCAGCTCTTCTGCCCAGTCCTGGCTTAACTGGCACTGCTGTACCAGAGGGTCCTCAGACCCCTCCCAGTCGTCCCCGTCATCCGACTCCTGGTAGATAGGCTGAAAGGTCGGAGCTGGGCGGTAGATGAATCTGTCATCCATCGGCACCGGAGACGGCGCCGCTCAGACGCCGGGCCCGGACCGGGACTAAACCTGGGGACGACGTCGTCCGAAGACGGCGCCGGGGGCGGCACCGAATGGGTCGGCGGAGGGGTCATAAGGTCGACCGGCGTCGACCGGGATCCAGGCCTGGATCACACAGGGGCCTGCGGCGTCGGGATTGAAGTCGACGACGGTGCCGGGGCCGGAGGCTTGCTACGCCTCCCAGTCGGACCTGCGGGACCCGAAGGCGCGCCGGTAGGCCTTAACGGCGGAGCCAGACTCTTCATGGCCACGATGAAGTCTCGGATCTCCGTCGGAGTCGCATCAGGCCCAGGGACCGGAGGGTATGGGGCCGGACGGGACTCCTGCAACTCCGACAGAGCCGCGCGGGTGGTGCCACCCGAACCCTCAGCCGAGTCGCGCGACCGGCGAGGGGAGTCAGAAGAGCGATGTCGCTTCTTTGACTTCTTACAGTGCCTCGACTTACCGGAATGTGAGGACCTCGACACCGACGAGCGGTGATGGCTGCGGCTCCGTGACTGGTCCCTCGACCTCCTCCTCGGCCGGGACCTTGAGCGGCGTGGAGCCGACTGCCGGATCTGGAGCAGCTTGCAGGACTGCTCCCGCCTAGCCTTCAAGGTCAAGACCCAGCAGTCGAGGCAGGACTCGGCATCATGGTCTGCCCCAAGGCAGTAGAGACACCGGCGGTGGTGATCCGTGACCGACATCAGGCGGTGACAGGCGTCGCACGGCTTGAACCCAGGCATCCCTACCGGCACCAGGAGTCGGGTCGACTCGAAAGGGGAATAAAAAAAGTTCAAAACGTTTAGTCAAAAAGTGACTAAAAGGGTATGCTCTTCCCGGATCTGCGCTTACTGGCACGGAAAAAAGAAGAACGGACGTCAGCGCGCGAGGGCGACGTCTAAGTACTCCGACGACGTCATCCCGGCGATCATGACGCCGACGATGGACGCGGAGCCGCAGACGACGCCTAGCGACGCGCAAGGGTATTGCTGACGAAAATCTTTCCGGATCCAGCCTGACGCCTGGGGATATTCTAAGGTAAGGGATCTAACTAACGTGTTTCTTTCAGATATGCTATATTAAAAGCACAAACTAATTAACAGGTATTGCAGGCCTTAGCATTACCATATGTACTTTGATTTACTGCAGACGTTGTTTTTGTAGAAATAATTGTTCTCTAATCTGTCTGCCCTGATTTTATTTGTGGAAATAATCAATAAATAGGTGTGATGCAGAACAACACAAGGAGACAAGACCACTTCAGCCGTCAGCACAGAAAGTCAACCGGCTGTCACCCCCCACCCCCTTCCCCCAGGTCCTGAATTGAGAGGAGAAATAGGGAAAATCACTAAAAGAATCGGCGCAAAAAAGGTTCTCTGTTAAGGGTATGTAGGTTCAAACCCGCGTCAGAGAGATTGACAGATACTGAAGTGCCCTTACAAGTTCTGGAAGACGCCAATGAGTCAGTTTCTCAACTCCACCGTCAAGCAGATCATCCAGTCCAGAGAACAGAGCATTCTAGGCCCTGTAGTTTTTTATCCATTAAAAATGCAGGACTTTTGTATGAGAATATATAGAATGTACTGAATTGGGAACTCACAAGGACCAGGGCAGCATAAGAACTGTGAAACAGTTGGAAATGACCATCTGGCCTCATCGGAAGCCTTGTACAAGAGAACCTCCTTGAAGGCAGGCTGAAGCTGTAGGAGCGCTATATGAGCACAAAATGTAACAAAATGATACACGTTGATTTTAGGGGCAGATAATACAAGAACCCTGTAAGGGAGTCACTGTAGGTGGGCACATTCCTCCTTAGAGTCTCCCTACTCCCACTGTCCACGTCCGTCACTTCCTGCCCATCGCCCCGACTTTCTGCATCCGGTTGACTTTTGCAAGGTTGCGCAATGGATTTCTTGATCTAGAGAGGCATGAGCCCCCTGGGACAGCTATAAAATGACAAATGTGTCCTTGCAAGTTGCATAGTAGGAAACATAGTGTGTAACATAAAGTCATATTTAATTCTCAGGTATGAGAGTGCATTAAGCTAACGTGAGTTGATAATAAAACAAGAATGCGAGTGGTGCGCGCGCGCCACAGAGAGACATGTGGTTTCAATTATCGTTCCCGTGTCTGGGTACGATAATTGAAACCACATGGCAGCGGTGCGCGTAATAGACACCAATAGGCCATGGCGGAGCAATGCGCCCGCCTTTGGCCAATTGCGTGCTGTCTTTGATAAAAAAGAAAAAGACGCACGCAAAGGCCAATAGCGTGGGCCAAAAGGAAAAGCACACACACAAGCGTGTGCGATTCCTAGGTCAGGTTTTAAAACCCCTACAAAAAGTCTTGCGCTGCACGAGCAGTGTTGCACACTGCAATGCTAGGCGCGAGTCCTAAAAATGTGAAGTGCACGATTGTCTCAACCTAATATAAACTTATTTTGACTTGTACTTAAGTGGTTGTATTTACTTGCTTATATCCTATTGCGCAACCTCCTCTGACGTGTCTGTAAAACTTACCTTTTGTCCCGAGGTTTAGTCCTGAATTTTCACCTCCTGTCCTGAATTTTGACCCTTTGTCCTGAATTTTTACACTCACTGTCCTGAATTTGCACCCATGCCAGTTGGTCACCCTATTAATAACATAAAAACGTCAGATGGACGATTTTGCTTTTCAATGCTTTCTTCCATTCCGCTTCACATGAGCTATGTATGAATGAATTAAGCGAAAGGCGATGCGCAGCGCTTAATAAAACTATAAAAACAAGTTGCTCAATACAATTTACAATATAGTAAGAATACATCGATTGTTTGAAGGGTTCAAAGACTACAGACAGTGCATTTTTTCCCAACGGGTCGTCATCGTGAACCAAAAAACATGCCTGCCAAGCTTGGATTGAAGAGGAGTAAGCGAAAGTAGAAGCGATCTGAAACAGAGCCAGTCGCATGCGCCTCCTCGGCACACTCCTCAGCCCTCTTTGAAGTCATAGATGGCCCTGCCCCCTTCTGTTGTGTCATTGTGCTAAGTGTATCTTGCGCCTCAGACACGCTCTGGGCCGGGCTTCGTCTGTCTGGTTCCTGCTGCTGGGCGGCCTCTGCCTGCAGCTGCTTCCCGGGAGCGCCGCTGAGCGGAAGCTGAAACTGAACATGGGGAAAAGCATCACACCTGTGGCGCAAGGGGTTTGTAAATAAGTACCCGTGAACTGGTTTGCCTCTAGGCACTATTCATTCTGTGAAAGTAAAATAAATGAAAACAGCTTCTTTGAAGCCGCACTTTTGGGCCAGGGCATCCCGGTTTCGAAGCAGCTGTTCCACAGTGTACACCAGGCTGGTTCAAAAGTGCCTTCTTTAGTAACTGCTGCTATTTACTGCCCAGCAGGGCCACGAGCGCTATACAAAAATGTTTATTGTAATTTGAATATTTTTATATAGCGTTCACTACACCAGATTTGTCGTTTCGCACCACTGTAGATGACAGGATTGTTAATGACTCAATTCTGCAATAGGTTTCGAAGTGTGACATTAAACTCTGTGCACTGCCGGTTGCTCACAGACGCCAGCATTAAGTACCTAAGTCACTGACTTTTGTTACCAGATGTTGGAAAATATTTTGAATTTGGGTGCCTTCCCTTATCGCTAGTAAGTGGTGGAGCTGATCGGGAAGTGGGGGCCATGCCCCCTAGCTCTTCTTGTCCTGCTGTACCCGAGGAAGGTCAGTCTGCCTGGCGCCTAACATCAGGAACATTGCTTGCATTTTATAATTGAAATGAAAGCGCTTTATTTGCCCAAGCAGCACCCGCAGCCTACTTTTTTTCAAATTAAGTGTTTACATTCCAGAGTTAAATGCATCACAGATCCTGTTGCCTGGTCCGGGTTTTTCTCTGGGGCGCTGTTTTGGCAACTGTGTATTCTCTAAAGTGCTTAAAGTGCAAACACCTTAAGGGCCCAGTCTGGAAGAGAAGTGCTTCAGAGGTTGAACCATAATTTATAACAAGCAACAAAGTGTATTGGAGCCGCAAAGCCACAAGTAAAGCAATCGCGAAACTAAAAGCAATCGCTTTTGGAAACATAGGAAGCCGCGAGTGGTGCGCGCGCCACAACGAGCCATATACCATAGACACCAATAGGCCATGGGCGGAGCAATGCGCCCGCCTTTGGAATATTGCATGCTACCTTAAAAAAAAAACCAGGCAGGCAAAGGCCAATAGCAGGACACAAAAGTAAAAACACACGCACAAGCGTGTACAATTCCAGGCTTCATTTCGGAACCCCGGACAAAAGGACTCTTGCTGCGCGAGCAGTGCTGCGCACTGTATCGCTAGGCGCGAGACCTAAAAAGACCTTATCAATCAACCACCTGAAAACGACCATGAACTGTATAAGCCATCTTGCTTGATCCTTCATGGAAGTGATGAAATGTCTCCAATCAGTAATTATTTCAGGGACGGTGAAGGCCTGAAATTAGCAAGTGAGACACCCTTTCGCTGCCATGTTACTTAACATGCATTAGTGCATTACTCTACTAGTTTCTATTTAATCACGTTTATGGGATAAATGACATCTTGTATGGAAATATGAAGCCTGCTGACTCAGCATGTATACCCAAAATGCATCTACATCTTTCTTCTTTGAGACACAGACTGCCTGCAACTACAGTGGTAATGAATTTTTTTTTACTGATACATTTCACCTTATATGCTTCCTTGATGTCTCTGGGAGCTGCACTGTCACGTGCCAACCATAAGCATCCCATTGAAGCCTTCACAACAAGCAGTGTGTGGCTTCATTTCACAGTACGTACCTCTACCCTCGATAATTCATGGCTGTGGATGGCATCTCTCAGCTGGACGTGCATCTGCTGCAGGAGCTGCTCCTTCGCAAGAAGCTGCTCCTTTAGTTCCTCATACTCTTGGAAGTCCACTCTACGAGAAAAGAGAAAAACAAAATGACAAGTGGTTTTAAGGATGTTGGATTTAACCTAGTCTCTTGTGAAAGTCCCCATTATTACTTCTAAGGCATCTTATGATCAATGTACCGTCTGATGACCTGCATGAGTAATGGACACTTAATAGGCCTTCTGAATCCACATTTAGAAGGCCCAAAGAAATTCTGCTTGTTCAAAGCAGTGAAAACAACACAGAACAAGCACTGAAAAAGCAAATAGCTCAGAGAACCCTGCAATGTGCTTTACTTGATACAAACATACGCATTAGGTATTAAAGATGTAAAGGTAAAACACGATGTATAAAGGAGGAGTGTATGTGTTTGCAAATAAAAGTAATAGAACAAGCATTGGCAAAGCCAATAGGTTTTACCTTATTGACTTTGTCATGCTTTTTGCTTATGCTATGCAACATCAGCAAAAATCAAAATGCCCGTTGATGCCAAGAGTAAGCGGCAAAAAAGGGAAGGGAACGGCATGGAAATGCTACACCTGCATCATTCCCTACTTGCGTGATAACATATGGGTGTGCATGTGGCACCACGCTTGTGCGTACCTACTAAACAACACGAGCACCAGTTTGTTTTGGTTTACTTGCCAATAAAAGAAGGCAGACACCATCTGAATTTATTTTTTGAACTAATTGTATTGATTGAGAAGGCCATCAACTAGCAACTCACAACCCACCTCTAATTTCACCATCTGCTAGACACCACACAATCAGGATTCTGAAAGAACCACAGCACCAAAACAGCACGGATTGTGACCACCGAGAACATCAGGAACATCCTGGACCAAGGAGAAACTGCGACCCTCATCCTGTTCTACCTCTCCACAGCCTTCAACACTGTCTCCCACAACACCCTCATCAGAAGACTCGAGATTGGCATATAGGGATCTGCTCTCAAACGGATCTGTTCCTTCCTCATGGGCAGAATCCAAAGGGTCAGGCTCCACATCAGAGACCAAGAAACTGATATGGGGTGTCCCGCAGGGATTGTCCCTGAGCTCCACCTTTTTCAACATATACACGACACCGATTGCCAACATCATCCGATGACAAGACATCCCCGTCATCTCCTACGCAGATGAAACACAACTCATCCTCTCCCTGACGGACAAGACAAACACAACCAGAACCAACTTTACTAACTGCATGACCATGGTAGCAAACTGGATCTGAACCAAATGCCTGAAGCTCAACTCAGACAAGACAGAAGTACTGGTCTTCAGCAAGAAGACCTCCCCATGGGATTCCACTTGGTGGCTGCCTGAGCTAGGACCAACATCCGCAGACCACGCAAGAAATCTACTGATCATCCTAGAAGACAAGCTCAACATGAAAACTCAAGTCAACCCAGTGTGCACCTCCTGCTTCAACATCCTAAGCATGCTGTGAAAGATCTTCGAATGCTTGCCTGAGATAAAAACAGACAGATGGTCACGCAAAAACTAATCTCCAGCTGGCTGGACTACGGCAACACTCTCTACTCCTAAATCTCAAAACTACTTCTACAAAGACTCCAGACTACAAAGAATGCAGCCATTAGACTAATACTCGACCTCCCATGCTGCACGCATAGCCACAGCACCTCAGGAAGCTTCACTGGCTCTCCATTCACAGAAGCAGCCAATTTCTTCTTCTTACGCACACATTTAGAGCCCTACACAACACAGGACCAAAATGCTTGAACAGCCACAAACATTTTCACTAACCCAGCAGACACCTATGCTCTGCCTCACATTTTCAAAAGCAAAACTGGAGGTCGCTCATACTGCTAAATCGCATCCAAGAAATTGAACTACCTCCCTCAAGACATCAAAACCTCCCCCTCACTTCTTGAGTTCCACAAGAAGCTGAAGACCTGGCTTTTCATATAAGCACATTGGGATCACACACATACACACCTTGCTCAAGAATCTGTATACCCTCTCTGTGATTAGTGTACTATACAAATTAACATAACGTAACATAGCATACCAACCAGTGTTTAACTTGTAAAAAAGTAAGTGCCAGGGCCCGCGTAAGGCGGCTACTGCTGCTTGCACCACCCTTTGCTACTGCCAATGACAGTTACTATACAACTACTAACTATTCACAATGGTACATGTGAGACAGTCCAGACTGTTTGTAGCCCCCAAAGCTATCAAAATGACTTGGGCAGCAGGTATTAGTTGCATATGGTGTACATTGAATTAATTAACAACTGTTCTGCTCATTTCTAAATTACACAAATGGTACCACCATGTGGCTGCCATTATAAGTGCCGGTGTTCAATTATGTGCAAATTGGCTCAAATTAAGCACTCATACCAACATAAAACAAAAGGCTTTCACATGCAGATAGCCAACAGTTGCCAGGCAAGAGAGACCTAAAAATAACCCATTGCAAGAATAAATAAAAAATCATGATACCTAAGCAAAAATTAAAGCAGGGATTGGCCTAACCAGCCCTAGCCCTTTATAGGCAGCAGTGACGTAAAATTAGCCCCGCAAGCCCTGAGGGGCGGGAGGCCCCTGAGTTCCAGGGCACAGGCGTAGGCGGAAGTGTGGGGGACGAGGGGGATATACCCCCCCCCAGGTTTTGTAGGGGGGGGGACACGAGGTACAAGGGTGAGGGGGACGAGGTGACAAAAGAAATTCTCCAATCTCTTCTGTCAGTCTCAGGGCCATTGGCAGTTCAAAGCACTGGCGCTTTGACGTAACAATGGCTCTTCACTTGACCTGTGATCTTCTCTCTTGTTGTGCTGCAAAGCTCCAGGAATTTTATCTCACCTCGCCACCCACTACGGCTGCCTCCACTCTGCTCTTCCAGGACAAAGGAATAGAGGTAGTTTGCTGATTGCTGTCTGCATCCTCCTCCTCCTCAGCCAGACCCTACCTTATTTGATTGTTTCACACTGCACAATTCACCCACTCACAGTCTAATATTTTTGATAAAATGTTTATTTTGAGAAGTTGAACCTCACACTGGAACATGAGAACAATTAGCCTCAGACAGAGTAAGTACACATCTTGCGTTCCGTTGTGTCAGATGTGTTGGTATGTCCTGATATTCACATAAATAACAATTTAAATACCACTATTTTGTCTTATTTCTTTTATAGCGCTACTCAATCCAATCCAGGGTTGAAGCGCTTTACATCACACATACACATTATACATTGACAATAAATCATATATGTGTAAATCAATGTACAAGATGTGTTACATAAGTGAGGGTTCCATGGTGTAGAAGTCATGCCCTTTCCTTCATAGTTCACTGTGCAATATGAGAACGATTACAATTTATGAACTGCAAGTAACTAAAGGATCTCTGTGTTAAAAGCAGTAACCCACATACCCATTTAAATAAAATAAAAATCCGTCATCTGTGTGTCACATGATGCGCTTTGCGGGAAACATATTAACACTCTATGCTACTTTGATTCAAAACTGGAACTGGACAAAACACTTGTTTCTCCAGCAAGTGCATTAACCTCCAAGTTATTTTTTCTTGAGTTTTACTGGGTACATAAAGATGTATGCAGCAAGTGCCTTAACCCCATAAGTTATTTATAAATGCAGACTTTGCAACCAATTAAGCAGAACAGATATACTGCTACATTTCTCCATGTTGCCAATTTCTTTCAGGCAGAGCTTTAATAAATAAATGCACAAATGGAGGCCTAGACATTGCGCAGGGGTTGCATCACTTTTTTGGCACAATTCGGACGCAAAATCAAATTTATTAAATATTGTAATTCGCTCAAATGTACTCAAGATAGACCTGCTTAATCTGTCTTAGAATCTGATGTCATTTTTTGTGATATCACTTCCTGTGATGTCACCTACATACTGCATAACTTGGTTAGCACCCCACTTCTTTTCTTAGGACTTGTGCTCTGGTGGGAGAAGTATAATGGAGAACTGGTGTTAGTGGTTGTTGGAGGCTAGCTTAGTTAATGGTGCACACTTTCAGGAGTAATGCACCTTGCACTAATCCAGGCAACCCTTAAGGTGATTTTAGTGGTTTAACCTGGAAAGCTCTCAAAGTGGCAGCCGTGGACAGCAGCCTTTAGGCTTATCATGAAGGAATGTAAAGCAGCTTGTTTTACAACATTTAATAGACAGTGTAGACTAGATGAAACAGAACCACACAGTGTAGTTCTAAAAATAGTTATATTTATTATACACACTCAATAACACATTGGAATATCTCCTACCCAGGCATATCAACACAATACACACAATATTTCAAAGAAAAACAGGTAATTAAGCACAAATACACAGTGGTCTCTAGGGGAGACTAAACCATATACTAAAGAAGTGGAATGTGAACTGTGACCAAAGTCGGGACTTGGACCAGAGAACTCAGAAGAGCTGGGGACACAAGAAACCACCCGAGGTAAGTACCCAGGAACCCCACGGAGGCTGTGTGCAGAGAGGAAACCGAGTCGCGTACTCAATGCAAGTCAATGTAACAGTCGCGGTTGCAGTTTTTAAGAAGAAGGGCCCTAAAAAAAAACCCTGAAGAAATCCTGTGGAAGATGGAAGGTTGGAGAGTCTCCCCAACCGTGGAGACCCCAGGAACCAGGATACCTACACCAGGGAAGCTGGATGCATAGGTGCAAAGTGAAGTCGGAAACGGCTGTAGACTACAATGGAGGACTTCAGAAAAGATGCCACTGGTGAAGGAGGTAAACGAGTCCAGTGGAATCCAAGGATGGATTCTTGAAGAGGAGTACCTGCAAGCAGAGAGGACAAAGCCTATGCCATTCTGAAGTGACCAGGAGGCACGGAAGCACAATGCCCACTGATGTCAGGAGGTTCAAAAGTGAAGATGATGACCTTGTTGATATAACTCTGAGTACGAGGCAACACTGAGGAAGACTAGGAGCTGTGCACGAGCTGTCCCACATCGGGTGTCAGTGTCCAGGTGGTCGGTGTCCGGGGGGAGCACCAACAAGCCTTGGTATTGCAATTGGTGTGGAAAGTGATAAGATGCAAACGTGGGGACCAGCAAGGTCCAAGGGACTTGCTAAGTGCAGGAGAGTCAGAGCAGGCCCCAACCCAGGAGTAGCAAGACAACCTCAAGCAGCACACCAAAGATGGAGACTCACAGTGCAGAGGATGCATTAAGGATGCTGATCTTCGAGGGATGAGGTGCTAGAGGCTGGAGCTTCTTGTAGCCCGAAGATCTCTGGAGTGCAGAGCCAATAAGCCTCGGCGACGGCAAGTTGACGCAGTGCACAGGGGTTTGGTCCCAGCGGCTCCAACGAGTGATACGGTCCATAAAATTGTAGAGGTCAGGCCTCTACGGAGCTGCATAATCACCACCTGTGTTGCTAGGCCTCGGGAAGTCCGTAGGACGACAGGAGCAGCAGACCAGTCAGCTTTGATGCAGTGCCTGCAGATGCAGGGGAGTGATTCCTTCACTCCAAGGGAGATTTCTACAGATGTTCCTGATGCCCACAGGCCTTCTAGGAGAACCTGGATAAAGAACAGCACTGACGCCGCAGAACACTTAAAGAACAGCGAGACCAGGAGCAGCAGGAGTCTTCCTTGATGGAGTCTCAGTTCCAGTCAAAGTCCAACGAAGCCCAAGTGTCCAGATGGTCGAAGAGTGTCTTGGTTTCAGAGGTGAGTCTTGTTCCGTGATTAATCTGAGGACCCACCCACAGGGGAGGCCTTAAGTACCCTAGGAAAAGGGTTGGATTGACTCAGAGGAGGGGCTGGACAGAGGGGAGGGTACTCCCCTGTTCTTCGTCCAGTTTTGCACCAGAGCAGAAACTAAGGGCTCCTTAACTGGCTCAAACCAGAGTATGCATGTAAGGAAGGCATCAAATGTGCCCTTCAAAGCAAAAGAGGGTATCAAATGTGCCCTTCAAAGCATTCTGGTGGCACTGGAAAGCCCTCCCACCCCTGCCCAATACACTAAGTCCTGCCTGGGAGGTGGTCATACCTCCCTGTGACAGGAAACCTAAATTGTTCTACCTTCGCCTGCTCAAGCTCAGCAGCTCAGCAGCACGGGGGTGGGGGGGTTGGGGGGGATCATGCCTGTGGTTGGCAGCAGCACTAGCAGACCCTGAAAGGCTGTTACAGGGAGTAGAGGGGTCCCCTAAGGACCCCCCCCCCCTCAGTACATGCGATCATACTTCTTACACCGGAGTCGGTGTTTGGGTAGGATTCCAACATGTTTTATACCAAACATGACCAAATTCGGAGCAGCCATTATATAGCTAGACACCTCAAAATGACTGCATTTACTTCGATTCCCATGGGTGGCACAATACATGCTGCAGCCCATGAGAGAACCTTGGTGTACCTAGGCCCAGGGTACCTTAGTATCCTATACTAGGGACGTATAAGGGTACACCAGTAGCCAATTATGGATGTACTAAAGTACTTACCAGAGCCTATTTAGGGGAGATAGCACAGTTGCTGCGGTCCTGATTAGAAGGATCCCTCCAGACTACAGTCAAAACACACTGACACCAGGCAAAAGGTGAGGAAAACCATGAAAGCAGATCCTACTTTCCTACAACTATCCCCGTCCCCAAAAGTAAGGACATGAGATTAACCTTGCCCAGTTGAGTCTTAATTTTCTTAGGGGAAATATCTGGAAAGTTCATCTACGTTGGCATGGTTACTCCCAGGTCAAAGTTTCACTGAAAAGTCCCTCACCTATAGGGAAACGAACCACTCAAAAGTTTGGGGTTTTCACCCTGCATTTGTTTAACCATAAGAGGAGCTTATGGTCTGTCTGAATAACTGAGTGAGGGCCAAACAGGTATGGTATCAACTTCTTCAAGGCCCAGACCTCAGCAAAGGCCTCCCTCTCAATAGCTGACCAACGCTTCTCCCTGGGGTCAACTTTCTGCTTATAAAAGCTACTGGTTGATCCTGGCCCTCTGCATTAAGCTGTGACAATACTGCATCTATCCCTATCTCAGAGGCATCTGTCTGGACAATGCATGGTTTGGAGTAGTCAGGACTTTGCAGAGTTGGAGCAGAGCACATAGCTTGCTTCAGGTTATCAAATGCCTTCTGACAGCTAACTGTCCACTGAACTTTCTTAGGCATTCTTTTGAAGGTGAGATCATTAAGAAGTGTCACTATGGATCAATAATCCTTACTAAATCTTCTGTTGTACCCAGTCATGCCCAAGAAAGCTCTGAGATAAGTATGAATAGTGGGAGCAATCCAGTCCATGACGGTCTGAATTTTGCTCTCTAATGGTTGAACTTGGCCTCCACCTACAAGGGGGCCCAAGTACACAACCTTGCTTTGCCCTATCAAATACTTTGTGGCATTGACAGTGAGGCCTGCCTTCCGCAGGGCCTCAAGTACATTTCTGAGGTGGACCAGGCGATCCTACTAGGTGGAGCTAAAGACAGCTATAGCATCTAAATATTCTGCACTAAAGGCTCCAGACCTGTTAAGACTTTATTCACCAGCCTCTGAAATGTGGCGGGTGCATTTTTCAAACCAAAAGGCTTCAACATAAATTGACAATGCCCACAAAAGGTTGAAAATAATGTTTTTGGTTTGGCATCCTCAAAGAGTCTGATTTGCCAATAACCACCAGTCAGGTCAAATATGATGATATTTGGCAGAGGCCAAAGTATTAAATCAGTTCATCTGTCCTTGGAATTGGATGACTTCATTGAGGCCTGTATAGTCAACACACAAGCGCATCTCTCTCTTACCATCTTGGGTGGGAGGTTTTGGTACAAGGACTACAAGATTAGCCCAGGGGCTATCTGAAGGCTCAATGACCCCCAACTCCAGCATCTTTTGGACCTCTGTCCTGACGCAATCTCTGACACGGTCAAGCTGTCTGTAAATATAGCTGTTCACAGGCAGGCTATCACCTGTATCCACTTCATGAGTACACCAGGTGGTTTGAATGGGTGTCAGAGAAAAGAGACCAGGAAACTGATCGAGAACCTGTCTGCAATCAGCTTGCTGTTGATAAGTGAGGCTGTCTGCCAAGACTACTCCTTCAACTTATCCATCAACAGGGTCAAAAGAGAGGAGCTCAGGGAGAGGATCACTCTCTTCCTCCAGTCCCTCGTCTGTGGCCATGAGCAAGCACATGCCAGCACTGTCAACAAAAGGTTTCAGGCGATTCCAATGAAGTACCCTATGGAGACTTCCTTGAGTACCTAGGTCAACTAAGTAGGTGACCTCACCTTTCTTTTCCACTATAGTGTGGAGGCCACGCCACTTGTCTTGGAGAGCTGCTGGGGCCACAGGCTCCAACACCCACACTTTCTGTCCTGGCTGGTAAGCAGTCAGTACAGCCTTTTGGTCATGCCAAGCTTTCTGAAGTTCCCCGCTGGCCTCAAGATTTTTGCTGGCCTTCTTCATATATTCAGCCATGCGAGAACGCAGGCCCAGTACATAGTACACTATGTCCTGTTTTTTGACTAGACATAATGGACCCCCAACTGGATGTCCAAACAGAAGTTGAAGTGGGCCGTAGCCCTCCTCCTTCTGAGGAACCTCTCTGTAGGCAAAGAGAAGGCAAGGTAGTAAGACATCTCGTTTTCACCTCAGCTTTTCTGGGAGTCCCATGATCATACCTTTGAGGGTTTGCTTTACCTTTCAACAAGCCCATTGCCCTGTGGATGGTAGGGTGTGGTAAACTTATAGATAACACCACACTCTTTCCACATAGCAGTGATGTAGCTAGACATGAAGTTAGTACCTCTGTCTGACAAGACCTCCTTTGGGAACACAACTCTGGAAAAGATTCCCTGGCGACTACAGGAGTTGTAGTGGTTCTAAGGGGAATAGCTTCTGGATTTCTAGTGGCATGGTCCAACACCACTAAGATAAAACTATGTCCAGATGTTGTTGGAAGGTTTAAGGTACCTAAAATGTCTATCCCTACCCTCTCAAAGGGAACACCAACCACTGGAGTAGGATTAAGAGGGCTTTGTAGTGCCATCTGACTTACCACTGGCTTGGAAGGTGACACAGGAGCGACAAAATGTCTTGCTGTCTTCAGACATTTGGGGCCAGTGAAAGTGAAGGACAAGCCTGTCCCAAGTCTTGCTTTGCCCAAGATATCCTGCAAAGGGAATGTCGTATGCCATGGTCAATAGGAAACCCCTGAACTTCTGAGGTATGACCAACCTCCTAGTGGCACCAGGCTTAGGGTCTCTGCTTTCAGAAAACAGGAGCCCATCTTCCGAATAGGTCCTGTGGGACCCACTGACATTCTCAACTTCCTCAGCAACAGCTTGCTTTCTGAGTTGTTCAAGAGTGGGGCAGGCCTTCTGCTCCAGACTCAATTCTACCCTAGAAGGTCCCCCTGCCCCTAGTAGCTCTGCCTTGTCAGGCCCACGCTCCTCTAGGACAGTTCCTTCACAGGTACTGAGATAATCTCCCTCAGGAGGCTGATTCTCACTGGGAGTCTGAGAGCAGGATACATCTTTACCCTTCCTGTTGCTTCTCTTGGGAGCTGGCTGGTCCATCTTTTCACGATGCGGGGCTCCCTCAAAAATGAAATACCAGTATTTGTAAAGCGCACAGCTACCTCCAAAGTGTTGTCCCGGCGCTGGGGGCCCTCAGGAAGATTAAGCGAGCTATTGCCCAGAGTCACATGGTGCTGGGCTAACCTGGCGCCGGAGATCGAACCATGAACCCTGTAGTCCGGAGTCAGGCACCCTGGCCGCTGCGCCACACCTCTTCCTCAGTGCCTAACTTTTTGGCCTGTACAACAGCAAAGACACAGGCTGAAATTCCCATCATTTCTGCATGAGTACCAAACTCCACTTCAAACCAGGCTGAAGTTTCAAGTGTCAAAGGAGTGTTCCCTAACTCTAGATTCACTAGTGCTGCCACCATGGTATTCTAATCCAAAATTCTTCCTAGCTCTCTGGACTTCTAGGGTTTCCTTATCTAGGGCCAACTGTTACTTCTTGATTCTGAGCTTGGCTCTATCAAGTTTGAACAGGTGGTATTCCCTTTCTAAAGAATCCTCCCTCTTGCTAGAGATGGAGGTCCCTATGGAAGTGGCAGAGGAGGTAAAAATAACTGAGGAGGACCTGGACCTCCACTGAACCCTTTGTACCCTCCCATGAGACTAGGGCCTCCCTCTGTGTCACTAGAACTATTCCCTGGGGGACTAGAGTTCTCCATTAAGGGGTCTTTTTTACTCCTCCTGGACAAGCTCCGAAGCAGTCATGTGTGTTGGACACCCCTAGCACATCTTCTGGGGCATCACCACCTATATCCAAGTTGTCCTGCACATCTAACCTTTTTTCTTGGTAGCAATAACTATGCCACAAAGATTACTTCACTGTTAATACGCAACTCTCCAAATGTCACTTGTAAATAAATCATCATAGTCTTGAGCAAGGCCTTCACGCCTTCAATCATTGTTACAATTAAATGCTCAATATTTTAGCTCGAATAATCCTAGCACAAAGCATATTTGCTAGTTTTGTGCATTTTATAGTTTATGTGCTTTATTGCATCCCACGCACTACTCATTTGAGACCTTCCACCCACTGGATTAATTTGTTAGCTTCACACACAAACACCATGGGGCATATGTACAATAAAGTGACGGAGCGCAGCGTTTAGCCTTCTTGGCTTAACGCCGGGCTCCACCACTTTTGAAACACAGGGCTGCACTATATTTTCAACAATATGGTGCAGCCCTGCGTTTCCCCCTGCATTGGCGCTAAATGTAGCTGTCTAGCACCAACGCAGGCACCCTTGCACCATAGTCTAAGGGTGTCTAAATTACAGGGGAAGATTGTTTATGTGCAGGAAGGGGGACCTTCCTGCACGTAAACAATCTTTAAATGGCGTATTGTCACTTCTGTGTGTGCTGCTTAATGCAGCACACATTAAAGTTGCAAAACGTCACTGTTTAATGATTGTTTATGTGCAGGAAGGGACACCTTTCTTCCGCACATAAATAATCTATGGCCTTTTACTGTTTCTATGGGTGCTGCACAACGCAGCACACATAAAAACAGAAAAAACGAGGAGAAACTAAACATTCCTCCTCATTGTTCCAGGGTAAGTCCAGGTTTTCCCTGGTATCAATTTTGGCGCTGCTCCATATTTACGCCACCCTTGTAAATATGGGGCAGCGTCAAAATCAATGGGTGTTGCGGTGGAACGCTCACCACAACGCCCATTGCCCACCCCTTTCGCGCTAAGTATAGCTAAGTATAGCGTGAAAGGGTGCCTTATTTACAAGGCAGCGTTAAACCACGTTAAGTGGCTCAACGATTCCTTGTAAAAAGTTACGTTGTGGTGGCTATAGGGGCTTGTAAATATGCCCCTATGTTTCTGGTGTTCATTACTAACACCTCATATCTGAGCTTTGCCACACAGCTTATTCTGCATATCTTACTATACCTATCTTCTGTGAACATCTCATATGTGTCTCTCACAGCAGGCTTTTTTACGTTGGTAAGCATCCCTCTTTCACACAAACACTGTACATCTTATTTTTGTGAGCATCCCACTCACGGCTAATTCTAATTGCAAATTTATCTCTTAGGGCTGCTTATATTTTAGTGAAAAATAATGTGGTTCTAGTGCACTCTACACTCATATCATCCATCTGCAATAACACTTCTTATAGATTAGACAACAAAAGTTTCTGTATTGTGTTGTATACTTTGCGATGCATTAAGGGTTTCTACACCCTCCAGCCAAAGGAATGCAGGCAATAAACTTCCAGTTTTTGAGAAACTATTCTCGCTGTTCTATTTGTGCCCTGCTGAACCAGGGGAAATCGGATCGAATGACTTCAATACTCAAACAGACATAAAGAATCCTATACAATACTATTCGACCTGCCAGCCTTAGGGTTGTCTATCCCGAAATGTTTTGCCTGCTTACATCCTCTTTTTGCGGACTCTTTTTTTTGGCCTTAGGACTCTGAGCACTTTACCACTGCTGACCAGTGCTAAAGTGCACGTGCTTCTCCCCTAAACTTGGTAACATTGGTGTATACACAACTGGCATATTTAATTTACTTGTAAGTACCTTGTACAGTGGTATACCATATACACTGGGCCTGTAAATTAAAATGCTACTAGTGGGTCTGCAGCACTGATTGTGCCACCCACAGAAGTAGCCCTTTAAACAGGTCTCAGGCCAGCCAATGCAGAGCCATTGTGTGCAGTTTTACTGCCATGTCGACTTCGTATTAAAAACGCCTTGCTAAGCCGTAAACTTGACTTTTATTACACATTAGTCACTCCTAAGGTTGCCCATGGCGCAGGGTGCTATGTTACGAAAAGGTAGGCCAAGTACTTTTAAGTTTTGCATGTCCTTGTGGTGAAAAATTCCTACATTCATGTTTCACTACTGTAAGACCTACTCCTTTCATAGATTAAAATTGGGAATTCCTTAATACACTCTTTAAAGCTGTAATTCCTGGTTAGAAAGGAGTGCCTGTGTGATGGTTTATATCTTTGGAATGGCAATGATAAATCCTCTTTATTGGTAAGGTTGGATTTCATATTACTATATTAGATATGCCGCTTTTAGAAAGTGGACATTTCTCTGCTCTTACAGCTCTGTGTGCCTGCAGCCTGTCTACAATACACTCCAATATTAGTCCAATTGCATTTTGGGGTTTAGGAATGTCACAAAGAGCATTCAGACAGGGCGTACGGCTCTCAGACAATGGGCGATTTGTATTGGGTCATCGTAAAGTCCAAAAGTTTTTTCTTGTCCCACCCAGAAATGTAGTGTCCTCTACGCCCCTGTTCCAGGATGCCCCTTCTGGCACTGTGCACAGGCGATTGGCACCTGGTGTGAGAGCTCCTCATTGGGTCTGGAGGGCCCCCCCCCCCCGTTTGCTCTGCGGGGGGGGTCAGGTTTTGTTACACCACTGATAGGCAGATGTGTCCAATTGCACAAGCAAAATGCTGTTACACTGAAGCGAGCCACTAGCTGAATTGGGCTGACCCACTGCTATATGCTGTGGTGGACGGAAGCAAAATGTTAATGACACTTAAACAGACGAATTGATGAAAAATGCTGACTGAAAGCCTCTGCATTCGAAAACAGAAGGCTGGTAAGAAATCCAAAGTGGACTCTACGCCAGATCTAAAAGTGTATACCATAGTATGTTTCCAGTTTGGAAATATACTTTCAATAGATGCCGTATATGTTCACTAGATCAGATATAACTTTTTCAAAAAACAATCAAGACATTAATCAAGATTTCCTTTGGTGTAAACAGCAACAAAACAAGGGTAAAGAAATCCTTCCAATTACATTTGAATTCGTCATCGTTTTCATTTTATTTCAAGTAAATAAATAGCAACATTGGGGTGGGGGGGCAATACAAGATTGCCTTCGTCATGCATAAGAAGGAACGTGCTGGAGCTGTACAAAAAACAAAGTGTAGTTTTGGGCACGTTCTATCACAAACGCTTTGTTGATTACAAAGCGGCTTGCGTGCGGCAAGAAACATGAGTGCTGGGAAAGGGCAGCCGTAAGACAAGCCTCTTCCTCTTAAGGGAAAAAAGACAAGCAAGAGGAAAACAAATATGAAATAACAAATGTACCTTGTATGTATTTATAATTACCCAGAACCATCCTTACGTTTACTTTCTTTGAGTGTGTCTCGATCAACTTCGGCGACGTTTCTGACCCGAGTGGCATGGCTCACAGTTGGTTAGAAATCTCATGCTCAACTTGCAAAATAAGTCACAGTATTTAAGTACCAGCTGCAGAATTCACCTCAGGGATGGAATCAGAAGTAGGCACGTAATAGTCCACGTCATAACTGAATTCACTGCGCATGTCATAATTGTCCTCTGACGCACTGCAACTCCCTGCGTCACAAGAGCGACTCTGGTGACAGGACATCAGTGGGTGGTGATGACAGAAAGTGAAAGCATGCCAGCACTCACAAGGGCCGCACTTGAGAGTCGAGGGTGATGCGAGGACAAGCACTAGGAGGTTACAGAACCAAAAGTGCCACAAACGAGGGTCCAGAATGAAGGGAGATAGTAGCAAATGACAGCCAGGTGACATTGCGCCAAAATTGAGAAGAGCCACACTTGAGGGTCTGGGTGAGGGGAGATGAGGCAGAGGCCGGTGACAAGAATGTGGACTAAAGTTAAAGCCCAGAAGTGGCACACTTGCGGATCCAGAGTGAGAGGGGGTGGGCAGCAGCACCTGAGGGGAACGTGAAATGATGCAGAGAAGTGAGGGGGATGAAGCAGTAGTCCATGACAACTTTATGAACTGGCACTAACGTTGAGAAGTGTCACACCCGAGGGTGCAGACTGAGGTAGGATCAGCTAGTTCCACATTACAGGAAGGGGAACAGAAGCTAATGCTCAGAGGTGCCATCCTAGGGTGTCTCAGAGGGGAGATAGGCAGTAGCACATGATGGAAAGGGGAACTGCCACTAACACGCAGCGGTGCTATTCCATAGAAGAACAATATATACTTTTATCTGATTTTCTTAAAAATCATAAAAGGGTGGAACGAACCACCATGATACATACAATATCTATTCCATAGTATCTAGACTGGCGGAATGTGACTGGTACTTATGCTCAGAAGTGCCACCCGAGGGTCTAGAGTGAGGAGAGTTCAGGCAGTAGCACAAGGCAAGAATCTGGACCGACACTAATGCAGAGAAGTGACATATCTGAAGGTCTAGACTAGAGTGAGAAAAGATCAGCCAGTAGCACAATTACCGCAGTATGAAAAGGAGTTAATGGCCAGAGAAGCCGTACCCGAGGGTCTTGAGTGAGGAGATGGGCAGTAGCACAAGACAAGAAGGTGAAGTGACGCTAATGCTCACAAGTGCCATACCGTGGTCTAGAGTGAAGGGGGATGAGGAAACAGCACAAAACAGGAAAGTGTACCGCCACAAAATCTCTAAAGTGCCATATAGGAGTCCCTAGAGTGAGGAGACACGAGCCAAGAGTTGATCACGGGAATGTGAAATTAAACTACTGCTCGGACGTGCCATATGTGAAGTTCTATACTTGGAGAGTTTTCAACAAACAAGGACCAAGCTTGGCCTGATGGTGTAAGTGGACAGGAGGTGGTAATCAGTTATGAACTACTTTAAGGAAGTCCAACGGTGGTGCCACAATTGAACACCGTTTGGTCATCTACTAAACACTGACCAGGACTAGGATGCTGTTGCACATAAACAGAAATGCTTAAGGTTAGTATCATAGGAAAAACCAGCACTGGCAAAGCATATGCAAGATCTATGGGATTTGTCCTGGTTTCTTCATTATTGTCATGGTGTACAGCAACACAGCTGCTGTGCATCACAGCTGAAATTAAAAAAAAAAGTGATATCGCTATGAAGTGCTTAACGCTGGCCACATCATAGCTTTTATTTTTTATTTTTATACATTTCATCCATGATGTTACAGGATGGCTAAAAACACACTGACAAATCCAAATAGCTCTAAAATACGCAAGAGCTATTTAACTTTTTCATCAAATTTCTTTTTGGGTGGTGAGCAACAACGGGTGAGAAGGCGGCGGCCAGGATGGGGCATGCAACAAAGGGTGGAAGAGGTTGGAGGATGGGGTAAGCAACAATAGGAAGGAGGGAGGTGGGAGGAGGGTGGTGGTGAGTGTCACGGGGCAAACAAAACCGGTGCAGGGCGATGGGAAAGCAACAAGAAAGGTGGAAGCAACGACAGGCAAGCAAAAACGTGGGAGGGGGTACAGAGCAAGTGAAAAACAATGGACAAGCAACTAAGACGGAGCAAGCAACAACTGGCAAGCAACGAATGGCAAGAAATGAAGTGGGACGGGTGGAGAACAAGAAACAATGACAACTAGAGGAGAAGAAAAAAGCACTGCAATGATAGCTCGAGCAGTAGAAGGGCAAAAAATAAAAAATAAAGTAATCAGTACTTAGTCCATGCTCCACAGAAGGCAGAAATAAATTAAAAGAAAGTGGAACTGGCACGCACTGACCAATCAGGAGCCAGCAAATAAGAATGACAATGAGGCCAACTAATGGTAAGCAATGGGCAGACTCCAAGCCCCATTTAAGCTAACACAAAATGTCTCATAAGCGACAACCCATGAGCTGTTTCAGAAAAGACCTAATGGCCTTCAATTATTCCAGTACACCTGTGTTTCTTACAGTAAATCACCAAAGATGGATTGTCCAGTCAGGTTGTCTGGTGATGAAGTACATACATGTGAATTGAAAGTCCTGCCCTCCTTCGAGTTGCTCTCTGTGTGCCAGTAGATGGATCTGACCATTTCGAATCTTAGTTCCAAGAACCACAGGTATGGATGTACTTGTCATAATACTGAGAATGTACTGCAGCGGAGGGGCGTGTCCTGACAGGGCAAGATGGTAAAGCTCTTCTCTGAGCTCCTGACCGCCGATCCGGGTCCTTTGGCATCCTTGGTGCTGGTGTGGACCTCCATCGACTGTCACCCTTGCTGGAGCTCTAGTTCCCGTGGGAGCACATTGAGGCCATCATTTGCTGGGCAAGGCCACGTGTCAATGCCCCAAGATATTACTTCCATAACCTGCCTGCCACCCGAGAGGTGACGACGGGTCGCACATTGGTTACGGTGGCACTGTTCCCAGGACCGCGAGCTCGCATCGGTTTGGGGGATCAGCCTAATCGAGCTAGAACACTGACAGGCCTCTTCTTCGGTTGGGGCAGCCCAGAGGAGAGAGAGAACCTGTTGATGCCCCTGGACGTCAAGGGTCCCAAGTGAGGGGCCAGGTAGAATCACCCTCTCCCCCCACCTCTGCTTGGATACTGGCTGCTTGTGCTGCCCTCGTTCAACCACAATGCGGGGCACGCGAACCAGGGTTTGTGACTACTGGTCAGAACCCCTTCTGCAGCAATATCCATTGCTGAAAACGTTACATTAATGATATTTTCATGATCTGGGAAGGCCCTTCTAACTGCTTGACGGTTTCTAGACTACCTCAACAGCTGTCGACCATTCCTCAAATTTATACTAACATTTATCACCAAAGTTCACCATTTCTGGATTTGGAAATCAAGAACAATGATAATCACCTCATTAGTTGCCCTATACAGCAAACCAATCAATCGCAATACTCTATTGCAGTACAGTAGCTTCTACCCAGAAACACTGAAAGATGGCCTTTCCTATTGCTAATATCTTAGGCTGTGCAGAAAATGCACTCTCAAAACAGTTGGGTTTTTTTTCAAGAAGGGGCCATTCTGAGTAAAAATACTTATGGATAGGGGTACCCCAAACGTTTCATCAAGATCTTAATTAAAAGGGCCTGGTTTAACCCAAGGAAGGACAGATCACTAAGCTGACAATGTCTCCATACAAGGTTGTGAGGCCAATATCAGCAGATGCAACCCTATACCATTCTCCTCCAGTAATTTACTACTGCTTGACAGACCTCCACCTAGCAATGCAACATTCCCCAGTACCTTTCTAAACACAGTTTCAAACCTGAGAACACTATACTCCAACCTATGCCTTCTTGGTGACTGAAACATTTGGTTTGACAAACCCAATATATCCCATCTGAAAATTATCATCACTAGCCTACATCGGATCATCCACCAAGCCACACACATCGCTGGACACATCCTAGATGTCATGCTTACCAATATAGAACTAGTTACCTTACAAATGATTACTCCAGTCACATGGGCAGAACACCATTTGCTTGCTTTCCAACAACACAGAAAACACAAAGCAACACACCTAAAACCACCCCACATGCATCCACCAATCGACTGTGGAACAAACTCAGTTTTGAACACTTAGAAACACATCTAACTTCCAATACAGATCTAGGCACAATGAATTCCATTCAAAAACTATATGAGTGGCTACAGGAAGCTTTTGATATCCTAATACCACTAAGAATAACAAAACAGAACAAAGAAAACAGGCATCTTTAAAAAATACAGAGATAAAAGAGATAAAACAGCAAATTAGAAAGCTGGAACGCACCTGGCTCAATACAAAAACAAATCAAGACAAACTTCACCCACAGAAACTTAACAGATTATACATGTCAACAATCAATAAAAACAAAAAAAAGATACTATTCTGACAGAATCAAAAATGCTAAATTTGTAAATAAAGTATTGTATAAGATTCTAACTGAATTTCGTAAACCAAATTGCCTAGAAGGAACTCATCCCATTAATCAATAATTCACAGACAAACTGACAAATCATTACAAAACCAAAGCAGACACATTGGATTCCTATTTAAAATAAAGGAAAAGCACCAGCACCAAACCTTTTCCCCCCAAAAAAACCCCAAAGTAGGCTAACCCAGCCTCTGCATTCCTTCCAACAAATATCACAGAATGAATTTATGGATCTGGTCAAGGCAAGCAGGCCTTCCGGTAGCCCTTCTGTCCCATGTCCATTACAAACCTTTAAGAAAATTCTTCTAACTACCTCTGCTGCCACACCAGTAAGAAGAATCATCAACAATTCCTTAACTATAGGACTCATTTCAGAAGACCTATAAAAGTCATACATATGCCCGATATTAAAGCAAACAAACCTGGACCCATTTAACCCGGACAACTACAGACCAATTACAAATGCACCTTTCCTGGGCAAACTGATAAAGAAAGAGCAGCATTCGCCCAGATGTGTCAATTCATTGAAGATAATTCTATACTTGCAGACTTCTAAATAGGATTCCGACCACAGAATCTGCCCTTATTGCCATCTGGGATGACCTTAGGAACAGACAGTTGACCAAAACAAGGTTTCTGCACTACTTCTCTTGGACCTCTCAGCTGCCTTTGGCACAGTTGACCATGGCACTCCAATACACAGACTCTACGAAGCATGCATAGAGCTATCGAGTGGATCACATCCTACCTTCAAAACAGAACAAATGTCATCCATACACCCCATTTCTCATCCAAACCGTACTTCACAAAAGCAAGGGTCCCTCAAGCCTCTTATCATCTCAACCATGCTGTTCAACATCTACATGAAGTCATTACCGGAACTGATCAATCTATTTCACCTTACATACTATAACTATGCAGATGACACACACATACTCCTTAAACTAGAAAGCCCTAAAGACAATGGAAAATCACAGATTTTCAGTTGCCTCAGAGCCGTTGATCAGTGGATGACATGGAGTCATCTCAAATAGAATGCTCCCAAAACGGAAATACTCACATGTGGTGATTGGAAAGATTATGACTCACTCACCACCTGGCCGGACGATCTGGTAATACCGCCTTAAGTATCTAAGGAAGTAAGAAACCTCAAAATTACCACTGACTCCAAGCTATTATTGAATAAGCAAGTCAGCAAACTAGCAAGATCAAGTTTCATTACTATAAAAACTCTGCGACGCATCTTCCCCCACCTGGGATTTCCACACGAGGTCCAGGCTACTATCTCTGTTGTACTGTCTAAACTCGATTACGCCAATAGCCTCTAACACGGATCATCTTTAACAGCTATGAAAAGACTACAACAGATTCAGAATCCTGCTGCCAGACTACTCTTACATGTAAAGCCACAAGCCCACATCTCCCCTGCCTTGAAGGCCCTACATTGGTTACCAGTTGCCAGAAGATTAACATTCAAGCTGCTTTGTATCACCCACAAATAGATACATGAAACAGGGCAGCTCTTCATCAGGAATAAAATCACCAAATACATTCCTCAAAGGAACCTCCGCTCTACATTGGCATCTCACCTCAAAATCCCACCATACAAGAAAAAAAACATAGGTGGCAATCCTTCTCTGTTAAAGCAGCCAAACTATGGAATGCTTTACCCCCAAACATAAGATCTACAGATAACTATCTATCTTCAGAAGACTACTCAAGGGTTGGCTCTTCCCCACATAACCAACATACTCAAGCATTAAAGTACAGCATATCCCTGTGTATAAAAGCATTTATTTGGATGATATGTATGCATTTAGATATGTGTATTCATTTGTATAAATGTGTATAATAATTATGTGTATAAATATATAGATATTTGTTAGGCCTGCTTAAACAAACATACATATTACCTATGGTTATATTATTCTATGTTTCACTTATTTGTGCAATGACCTATATACAAGTAAATTGTTATCATAACTATTTATAAAGGGTCCACTAATAAATTATTAAAAGGAAAAAATATATAAAAACAAATAAATCAGCTTAAATTACAGCGACACTTGAAAGTCTGAGTTTATGAAATACAACCTAAATCTAGATAGATAACCTTCTATATATATATATATATATATATATATATATATATATATACACACATATATATATCTTCCATGTACTTATGTATCTTTATATTTATTACTTTACTCCTATATCAGCATCTCAAATCCACTACCCTATATCTCACCCTATACCTCTCGCAATATATCCTCTACATATATATACACCTTCCATGTATTTATGTTTCTTTACATATATTACTTTACTCCTAATTCAGCATCTCCAATGCACTACCCTATATCTCACCTGATACCTCTCTCATTATATACTCTACCTCTACTCTGACTCACCCCAAACCTGATTCTACTACTCTCTCCAATCCACTATGCTATTTCTCACCCTATATCTCTCTCAATATATCCTCTACCTCAACTCTCTGACTCATCCACACCCCATTCTACCATGATACCCAAAATAACCCTTTCTATACTCTTCCCTCCTCTACTGCACCTTGCATCAACTCAAACCTCTTTTACTATTCAGATCTCCCAAACAAGCCTTTCTAAACACTTCCCTCATGTATCCCTCCTAGACTCATTCGATACCTCACCTTTCTCCCTAATCCACTTCTAGAGACTCCCCCCATCTCTCCTTTACTCATCCCTAACCTCTTCCTACTGCTATGATCTCCAAATCAACAATTTCTAGACCCTTCCCTCATCTATCCCTCCACTATCCTTTTCAATTCAACTAACAGACTCGCATGTTCACCGTTCAAATTAAATTTTCCTATGCTAATTCAACACTAATCCTTTTTGGGTTTCAGAGTAGTGTACTACTCGCTGAAAAGTGCTTCAACGCCTCATCAGGGGTAGTAAGTCCTGTATAAATGCAATTACAATATTACAAAAAATAGCCAAGCTTCCGTCTGATAAAATTGCCTGTGTAACCACCTATTGCCCAGACGCCAACAAAATGATTAAAACCATTAAAAAAAAGTGTCCATCTTGAAAAGCATAGATATCTTTAAAGAACAACCACCTTTTTCATTCAATTAAGGTAAAAACATCAGGGATCATCTTGCTCATGCTGACTCTATCTCCCTGAAATACCAGGCACGATTTTGTCCTCATGGGGGCTTGACCCTATCAAGGGCCAATTTAAAAGTGTCAATTGTGTTGCTTGCCAATTTACGCACAATATCAAATTCTTTGGACATGGCACCATTAAGATGACTTTATAACACCACACTAACTGTGCATTGAGTAATGTTATTTATTGTGTCTGGTGCCTGTGCAATCTGATCTACATCGGACAGACAAGCCAAGTGAAAGCGCAAAATGGACAACATCAAAGCTGCATCCGTTGTAGCAATGAGACTGCCCCACTGGTTCAACTTTACCTTACACAAAAACACTCTGCAGGTGGCCTAAAGTGGCAAGTCTTCCCAAGGAGGTGACATTCGATACACCTTCCAACGTTTGGAGTGTAAGTGAATCCATAAAAAATGTACTTAACTCCATAGAAGAATGGCAGAAATTCATTACACAAACTAAAACTGGCTCATCCTCGCACTGATCCCACCAGTGTACTGGTAGCGTGTTTATTGATCATAAACTGTATGTTTAAATTTGTTTATTGTTACTGCCAAAGTATAATTTAAGCGTCACAATTCGGCCTCACTCAGCGCAAAAGCAGCTTTTATTTTAAACCTAAACAATCACAAATATCCCCCTCTCCTTCCCACTTGGGTGCCAGTAATTTCCAAAGTATATCCACCGTCCCGCATCATAGAGTCTGAGAGGTGTTAGTGGGATGGGGACCCCATCAGGCGCGATAGCTTTAGGTATCTGGGGCATGTAAGCTCGGGAAATTCTTGCGAAAGAAGTGTTATGAATGAGTGCCATATGTCTCTAAAAGTGTCCCCATCTAGATCAAGAGATGTTGCCAACCTTTCCATTCCTAGGAGGTCCCAAATGCGGTGTAACCAGGCTAGTCTCAAAGGAATCTTTTCAGTGCCCCAGAGGGCCAGTATTGTCTGGTGCACCGCTCGGAGGGCTAGCGTGATATGTCTGCCCCATTTGGAGCGGAGTGGATAGGTAAATGGATTAGGGAGGTCCAGTATGATGAAGGAAGGGAATCTGGGGAGTTGAGTGTTGAAGTAAATGTCTATTTCTATTAGAATCTCTTCCCGAAAGTATGCCAATCTGGGGCATTCCGACAAAATATGGACCAATGTCTCTGAAGAGTTTTTACATCTCCAACATTTATCTCCTTTGTCCGGATTATTTTATATAGCCTAGCTGGAGTCCAAAACCAATATGAAGCAATCTTCACTGCCGTTTCTGTGCTTGAAATGTTTGGTGTCGTGTATCGCACTCTATAGTATATGTCCTGCCACTCTTTCTGTGTTAAGGGGCGCCCAAGCTCCTGTTCCCACCTCATCTGTACCGTGGATTTTGTCAGTAGCTCCGGGCCCAACAAGAATTTATATAGGTCTGTGACTATTTGTTTGTCCGAATCTCTGCCGAGGAGCCACTGCTCGAAGTTAGTCAAAGGGCATTGTGCCACTTCCCTCGTTGCCGGATCCATACCCCAGTGCTTTTAGCGGGTCAAATGGGATGGGGCCTTCTTCGTCAAAGATGTCCCAAGGCTCTACATCTGGGTCTCTGCCAAGCTTCGTATGCCTTACGGTGTAGTCCTGGGGTGAAATCCGGGTTTTTAACTATTGGGGTTAGCGGTGAGGGAAACAATGTAAATTTATTTTTAATCCTGACTGTGTCCCAGACCCTCAGCAGGAGCGCTGTAATTGCCAAGAGGTATAAGTTAGGGGGACGGCCCACCTTCCTCAGGAAGGGGATCTTCCACAGGGAGGTCCCCGCCAATGCCCTGTCCATGAACAGCCATGATTTCTCAGATTCAGGACGGGACCACTCCACCATGTATCGTAGCTGAGACGCCTGAAAGTAATGTTGTCAAGATGGGATACCCAAACCACCCTCCCTCGGGCTGCGCCAACTCAGGTTCCATTTCATCCGGGGATGTCGATTCGCCTATACGAAGGCCTGGAAGGCCTTCTGTAGAGATTGAATTGCCCCAGATGGAGGCCAAAGAGGCAGGGTCAGGAATATATATAGTATTCTTGGGAGAACTGTCATTTTTAGGGCTGCCACCCGTCCCAACCAAGATAGTGAATAAGGCTGCCAGCGAAGCATGTCTGACTTCACTCTATCAACGAATTCTTTGTAATTAGGTACCACAGTCTCTTGGATAGTCAGTGAGAGTTGAATGCCCAAATAACGGATGCTTGACCTCCAGCAGATCAAGAACAACCGTGAAAGGAGTTCCTGCGTAGGCCGAGACACCGACAGGCTTAGTGCTTGTGATTTAGAAATATTAATCTGAAGACCCGACACCACTCCAAATCCCTCAACCTCCTGTAAGAAACTCTGGAGACAAGACCAGGGTTCGTCCAAGGAGACTATAACGTCGTCGGCATAAAGGGTGCTCAGGTGTTCCTCGTCTCCAAAACATCCACCCATCTTTAATGTATCCCAAACTCTCTGCGCAAACGGCTCCAAATAGAGCACGAATAAGGGAGGGGAGAGGGGGTAGCCCTGTCGTGTACCGCGGCGTATTGGAAAACTCTCGGAATTCCTGCAGTTCACCCTTACTGATGCTCAGGGTCTCTCATACCCACTAAGTACCCAGGCGCAAAATCTATCTCCCAGTCCATAGTGATTCAGGACCTCTACTAGATAGGGCCAATGCACCCTATCAAAGGGCTTTCTCTGCGTCTATGGAGAAAAGCATGATTCTCACTGGGAATGGGACGCTTTAGCAATAAGGCGAAGCAGCCGTTTGGTATTATTGGGGCATTGTCTATGGGGTATAAAGCCGGACTGGTCGGGTTCGATCAGCCCTGCCATCAGGGGACCCAGCATCGCTGCTAATATCCCTGTAAACAACTTTGCGTCAACATTTAGGAGCAAAATTGGTCTATAAGATCCACATAGTTGCTTATCCTTGCCCGTTTTCAAAATTACCGTAATGGAGGCCTCTAACATTGATGGGGGAAGTGATGACGGGTCTGTGATTGCGTTGAACACCTTTGTGAGAAGAGGGGCCAGCAAACCACAATATGTTTTATTGTGTGTCATAGAGGAAAAGGCTCTGGACTTAAGTCTATTCCAATGCCTGCTTAGTGGGTGTGTTTCCTGTAAGAGACATATATCCGCAGGTGTGTGTTCAAGGTAGGACAATACTGCTTTTGTCTTGATCGGATTATTCAGCCTCTTAACATTGAGGGTTAGTACCCTCAGGTTATTAGTGAATTCGGCCATAACGAGGACCAGGGAAATTCTTTCATAGACCAATCAGAACCCTCCCCCCCCCCCCCCCTTCCAGGGTCCCCGTGGAGCAAGGCGCGGACTAAAGGTAGTAAAGTGTAACAATATGTTAGCTGGCATCCGTGAACAATCCCCAAAACCAAGCAACAAGAAAAACAACGTCCCTGATGTGGAGATGCAGAACAATCCGTCATCTTGTAACCAGTGGTAGAGTTCCTACGTGAGTTTCTTGGCAGATCCCTGTAAAGCTGGGCCATCTTTTGGTCTTGTGTCCCCCCTCCGCCCCGCCACCGGCTCTTCTGTCATTGACTGTGGCCTCAAGCTATGGCGCCTGTTGTGGTATCTTCAGATAGCTTGTCCAGTAGGGCTTTCCTCTCTGCTCCTATGGCCTCCTGGTCCGGGCCCAAGCCCTTGTGCCCCTGGTCCCAGCCCGAGCCCTTGTGCCCCCGAGACCTTCCGCAGCATTCCCCCTCCTTTTGCTTGAGGACACTGATTATCATCATCCAGTTAGGCAATTCTCCAATTGGTAGCATGCCTGGTTGCTGCTGGTTCCTCTTTATCCAAATCCCCGATCGGAGCCTCCAACTGCAGATAATTTTAAAACAGTCTTTACAGTGTGCATTTCTCATATGTAGCTTTTATAAATTATTGAACGCTAAACGGAGGATTAAAACACAGCCAGTGCGTTACAGCAGCTTACCCGTCTTCAACTCGGCGCACTTCCACCTCTCGGCGCACCCGCTTCGCGGGTGCCCCTTCGCCTGTGTTGAGGAGGGGAACACACCTGGCATTTGTGAGGAGCACTGAGGCAGTGGGGAGGAGGAGCGGCACCAGGCGTGTGGCTGCAGCGGGGCTGCGAGTGTGCGGGGACTTCAATTACCAGAAGCCCCTGCTAGACCGACGGAGAGCTTCCGGTCCGCTCTCCCTGCTGGCCCGCCCCCCGCCCTCCTGAGGCTTCATAGTATCAGTTTGCAGCCAAGCGTGTGGGACACTTTTATAAATTATTGAACGCTAAACGGAGGATTAAAACACAGCCAGTGCGTTACAGCAGCTTACCCGTCTTCAACTCGGCGCACTTCCACCTCTCGGCGCACCCGCTTCGCGGGTGCCCCTTTGCCTGTGTTGAGGAGGGGAACACACCTGGCATTTGTGAGGAGCACTGAGGCAGTGGGGAGGAGGAGCGGCACCAGGCGTGTGGCTGCAGCGGGGCTGCGAGTGTGCGGGGACTTCAATTACCAGAAGCCCCTGCTAGACCGACGGAGAGCTTCCGGTCCGCTCTCCCTGCTGGCCCGCCCCCCGCCCTCCTGAGGCTTCATAACAACATCCTACTCCCGCAGCGCGGGACGCAGCCCGGGCGAAGACGGGCAAAGACAGGGCCGTTTTAGGCCGTGTAAGACCGGACCGGGCCATTCCTCTTGGCTTTTAATTTTTGTGTTACATTAGCTGGCCTTCCTGCACTACTCACATATAATCGTAAAATCCCTCTCACACAATGTTCTCGCGTGAAACTAGGAGTAAGGCTACTAAGATCTCCAAAAAGGCTACAGGCACCCTAGATGATTTTATCACCAGGACCAATCTCTCAATTGATAATGAAATAACCAAACTTCAGCACAAAGTCTCAATAGAACTTGAGAGTGCTAGGAGGCTCTCATCTGAATTTGCACTTGGAAAAAAATCTTCTCTAGGCAGTATTGCAACCTCCAAAACGCCTGATCGCATTACTGGCACAAAACCAATTATAATCTCGGCTGAGGTTCACTCAACAGCAGATGAAACAACTCCTCTTAATTATCAGGAACCTCCTGGGCCTTCTGTTAGAGCCGAAACTGGAAGTCTATCACTGCTGAATTTTCCAAAGGAGAGTGCTGAGGATATCGCAAATGAGGAGCCCTGTCAGCTACTAGCTGAGATAGAGTCTAATAAAGGCAAGTCATCTGCCAAGGCTGCATCAAAGCACAAAAGAAAACGCAAACACCTAACCGCTTTCGCTAGGAAAAAAGCAAAAGTAGCCCTTAGCCATAATATCACGGGGGGAATTCCAAGTATGCCTATTGCAACAACTGACATTGTACACGATGTAGCCCCAGCAATTGTAGAAAATACTAATGCTATCACAGATGAACAAATCTCTATCAGCATGTCTGATCACTCAGCTAGTGAGGGGCAAAGAGTCTCGTCTGATATGGCAGAACAAGATGGTGGAAGAGAAGAATTTTTAAAAATAGTGTGGGAGACGCTAAAGAGACTACTCAAACCACTAGAAGTCAGGCTTACTGACATTGAGAACCAACTACTTGAAGTTGAGAAAAGTGTTATCACTTTGTCAAGTTTAAGCCTTAACTGTACTGATGTGCCTAGAGCCATCCAACAAACTCCAGTTCCCGCCCCGGCCTTAACAATAAACACATATTCATCGATTGTGCAGCAAAAAAAGGAGGGGATAGTAGGGAATACTAATGTCAAACAACCAATTAGTAGTACTAAAGATAAACCTAATCCAACTTCCTCAACTTCTACTGCTGTAAATGCTACCAGTAAACCTTTACAGAAAAAGCAGGTACATAGTAAGACTTCTCAATTGCCAATTGTTCCCTCTACCCACTCCTCCAACCAGAGCGTATTAGTCCCAAATAAATCTCGATCTAATCCGCCTGCATTTTCCCATATTACTTCTGTAAGCAATCAATCCCTGCCAGATAAATCTTCTATAAATACCACTCATAAGTCAAACCACCAGTCTAGCCATATGTACAGCAACTTTAGAGGAGGGTATATAGATCTGCCCCCAGACGCTAGTCCATTTGTAGTCGTCCTCACAGGGGTACCAGAATTGGATAGCCAATATGAAGAAAATTTCCAATCTTTAAAAAATAAAGTGATTTTTTGGCTAGACAAATATAAACCCATTCCTAACCAGATGAAAAGTAAGATTCTTATGGTTAGGAGGGTACCATGGGTAGGGCCAACGGCCAAATCAACCACGGGTGACTGTATTGTCATATCCTTCGAAGAACCCCAAAGTGCTGAACTAATATGCAATTGGAAATCGTACGGTGTGAATCCTTCCATCGAAGCTAGACCCCTATCATTTTTTTACCCTTTACCTAGACCCATTCATCATGTCCCCAAGTGGAACTATGTCAACCATTATTATGGCAGTGCTCCCAATTTGGCTAGACATGGTGATTATAATATGTGGTCTGGCATTACCACCTCCAATAGATTCAGTTGCCTTGATGCTGTCGATTGACTTGCCACTATGCCTGACTGTATCTCTAATTTATATGACACCTTCTGTAGCATGGACAAAGGTAATACCAAACTAAAAAATGTCCTACATTTGCATGATGAAGATCAGACCATTAAGGTTAGGATGCATAGGACGATCTCAAATCCCCAGAACGTGGAATTATCTTACAAAGCCGGAAATGTATGCTATAGTAAAGCTAGGGGTGGTCCGGCTGGGGGATCCAATACCGTAGTGAAAGAAAGAGTCAGGGATGCAGAGAAAGACATGCTAAATCCACAGCTAGGCATTTTATCTAAACAGTGTGTAGTCAATCCCTCCCATGTCACTCAGAGTCTATCACCTCGTCTACTTATTCTATCTTGGAACATCGCAGGTGTTTGTAAGAACTTAAAAGACCCTGACTGGGCAGACTATATTGACATCTGTGATATTTGTCTGCTACAAGAAACTTGGGCGACAGAAGTTCCACATCGGGTAGGATATAAAACTTATGGTATTGAGGCAGTACAGTCCGATCGAGGAAGACCATCGGGGGGCCTATTAATTTGGCTAAAAATGACCTTGGCCATGCAGGTTGATCTTGTTGACACAGGCTCTCTCGATATCTTGGCCCTAAGGGTTACTCCACCCTGTGGAAACAAATGTTACATCATTAATGTTTACAACAGACCGATCGGCCACTCCAAGGTTTCACCAACACTTGAAGCCCTGGATCTCCTCTTGAAAAACGTAGTTGGAGACATCCCGGTTATCTTGGGAGGAGACTTAAATTGTAATTACGAACCTGTTCTGGGCATCTCTGATGTGTTCGAAGATGAGGACCAAGCGTATAATATCCCCCAGCTTGGTACCTCAAAATCTGTTAAATACTCCACATTGGCCAGCCAATTATTAAGACTCACCGCAGACCACGGCCTTAGAGCAGGAAATGGCCGTCTCCCATCGGACTTGCAAAAACAACCAACCTTCTCTAAAGCTAAAAGCAATCTAGATTTTGTACTTGTTTCTCTTAGCATCTGGCATTTTTTGATCGATCTGAAAGTAGTAAGCAGGGGGGAAAGCGATCACTATCCTTTGGAACTTTACATCAATATGAATTTGGTTAGTGATACTACCACAACATCAACTGTAAGCACGTGTGAGGACGTCCATATAAACAACAACAGACGTGCAGTAAGATGGTCACGTGTTCTGGCGGATGGTAAGGCCTTAGCGTTGGTATACTCTCTTTTTGAGCAAACGTTTGCACACACAGTTGACCATGCCTTCTTACCTGAACATTTTGATCATTTTGTTGATCTCCACAAAATCTTCTTTTCAGAACTAAAAACGTATCTATCAGATATGCCGAGAAAAAAACAACAAATTATAAGAGTGGCTAATCACGGAAAGTTATGGTATGACCACTCGTGTAGGATTGCTAAAAGAAACTTATTGCTTGCCATTAAAAACAAGGCAAAAGAAGAAGTTAATCTTGCAAGGGTTGAATACAAACGTATACTTAAAACATCTAAAAGACTATGGGAAGAATCAATTTGGGCTGAAATGTTAGCTGCAGCAAAAATTAATGATAATGTTGGCTTCTGGAGGCTGGTGGCTAATGGGGGGCATGCTGGGAGAGTTGTGAAAGATGTATTCCTGGATGAGATGACCTGGGTAACTCACTTTACAAATCTTTATAAACAATACGATGGCGACAGTAAAGGGAGTTTAAGGTGCCCCCCCTTTATTGATTCTCCCATTATTGAACCCCTCAATTTTACACTGGATGAGACAGTAAGGGCGATCAACGAACTTAAAAACACCAAAGCCCCTGGTCCTGATAAAATACCGGGGGATCTTTACAAACATGAAGTTGACGTCTGGGCCCCATATGTGAACCGCCTTTTTAATGTTTTATCATCAAACTGCAACTTTCCTGATAGTTGGCGTGCAGCGGAGGTTGTGTTAATATTTAAAAAGGGGGATAGATTGACACCCTCTAACTACAGACCCATTAGTCTGATGGACACGCTCCAAAAATTATATGCTAAACATTTGCTATTCAGGATCAACGACTGGCTGGAAGACTCGAACATAATTTCCAAATTTCAAGCTGGTTTTAGGAGTAGGACCAGCACTATTGACCAAATTTTTCGATTTTGTTGTCTGATTTGGAAGTATGTGCACATTAAAAAAGGTCACCTGTATGTTGCCTTCGTTGACCTGAGGGCTGCATTCGATCTTGTCCCACGCAGTCTACTTTGGAAAACTCTAAGAGAAATGGGTCTACCGGGATGCCTCCTAGCCCAAATAGTTGAGCTGCATGCTGATAACTTTGCAAACATCAGGTGGGGCCCTAATGGCGAGTTGACACGCAATATTCCCATTGAACGCGGGGTTCGCCAGGGATGTGTCCTGGCCCCTACCTTGTTTTCGCTGTTTATTAATGATGCCCCTGCTTATTTGAATGTGTGTGTTAACGATTCGCCGCAGCTCAATGGTGAAAGGGTGCCTGCGTTGCTTTTCGCAGATGATACATTACTTATATCTCAAACAAAAAAGGGCCTCCAGGCACTCCTTAATTCCTTCAGTCGCTATTGTCAGATAAAGGGCCTGGAAATCAATGCTGACAAAACAAAATGCATGTCATTAAATCCCAGTATGCCAGATAGAGGGTCTTTAACCCTGAATAGCCAAAAACTAGATATTGTGGAAAACTTTTCCTATCTGGGTGTTGTGCTCGATTCCAAATTAAGTTGGAAAGCCCAAATCGAGAAAAGCAAGATAACATATGCCCAAAATGCTAAGCCAATTTTATGTAAAATGAATACTAGCACGAGTAAAAGTGTAACCCCGGTTTTAGAACTTTTTAAATTTAAAATACAATCTGCTGTGCTATATGGAGCAGAGATATGGGGCGCATGGGCCAAGAATAGCTTTCAAAATCTGGACAACAAATTCATGCGTGCTTCTGTAAGGGTCCCTAATAGTACACCTCTTTTACCTCTCCAACTGGACCTGAACTTTAAGAGAACAGACCATCTAGCTATCTTAAGACCATTAATATTCTGGGTTAGGCTTTGGTCCACCCCGGAATTGATAGAATATAGAAATGGTCTACATGAACTGATGACTCTTGATTCTTTTAATTCCATCCAATGGCTAGTGCATATTAAAAAATGGTTTACACTCCTGGGCTTATATTTCATGTGGGAGGCTCCCGACAAATTGCCCACCTCTTCTAAACTAATAGTTAAGCGAGCTTTTTGGACCCACATGAACAGAAATTTAGTGGATGGAATTAGTGTAGGCTCCGCAGTCCAGTTCTTTTTGTCAGTTAAGGATGAGTTCCGTTTTGAACCATTCCTGGACGAGATAGAGCCTCCCATTGCAAAAACCCTTTATTTAAAGTTCAGATATGGGATACTTATGCTTAATTACAACACCGAAAGATGGGCACAAAAAAGATTGGGAGAAGTGAATGTTAAAAAGGGGTGTTGCCCTATGTGTTCCAATGTCTGTTCTGAGAATGAGGCTCATATGTTTTTTGTTTGTAGCGCCTACATGAATGCTAGAAAGAAATGGCTAAAACCAATGTGTAACCTTTTGGGAACCAGGTCCTGCGCTATAGCCTTTAGGATCATGAAAAGTAACTCAACCCAGTACATTGTATTTAGCATAAGTAAATTTCTATACTCTGCCTACATAACTCGTAAGAAACAAGGACAGGTACTTTGAGTTGGAAATGTGTATATGTTTACAAATCTCTTACATTTTTAATATTTTTATATATTTTTAAAAATTGAAATGAAATGAATTGTAAAAGGTATTCATTTTTTGTGCACTATTCTCTTAAATTGCTGCTATGTTTACAGTTTGATTTTTTTAATGTATGTATGTGACTTTTATGGCCAAAATGGCCGAAATAAAGTAATAATAATAATAATAATATGTAGCTTACCGCTTTTCCCAGCCTGAATCCATTTATTAGCAATTGCAGGGTCAGTCCCATGAGTATATTTTCACTTACCTTGCACAATGCTGATAATTAACCATTGCGTTTATGCTCACTCCTGAGTGGCCCTGCATAAGCAGTTACATCCTCAGAGATATATATTTTTGACCAGTATACTTCATTTAGTGAGCCTGGCATCATGCACATTTCCTACACAGGCATCATTATCGGCCTGCCACTTGCAGCCTCCCGGAGCCCTGGAGCTACACCCCGCACCTACGCTCTGTCAAAGAGAATTACCAGCATGTAATTTTAGTTGTTCACATACACATCTACCTATGACTAGACTTGAATAGTAGCTAACTTTGCTCATATTATTAGACCCCCAGGTCGTCATCAGTCCTGAAGAGTCCCTCTCATCCGGCATAGGGTCGAAACGCTGTCGACACGAATATAGACAGACCTTGCACCTAAAACCTCACACTGTGGCAACTGCCCAATGTTGTCTTATGTTATATGCTAATGAGGCTGTCTTGTAAATATCAATGTACCATTGATTCCCCACCTATTTGTGTCACTATTTTCTTCTATGGTTATGGCTTTCCACGAGGGGCTTCCCGTAAAACCTTTTCACTGCGTTATCTTGTTTACGTATTTTGTTACTGTTTAAACCTTAAATTAAATCTCAATCCGGATGGATTGAACCCAACTATGCCATACTGGTTCCTCTACATTTGCTTTTTAAATCGATTGATTCATGACAGGATTATTTCTGTTTTATTATCAAAGTTGTTTCTTACATTAATTCCAGACAAACTTGTGTTGCATTTACATTTTTTCTTAACACGAGTTCCTTGTGAAAGCCTGCTCCAAGTTTAAGCTTGCTACCCATGTTCACAGGGACATTTGGTTTGCTCTTGTAATTCTTTAACGCACGCAAGTCAGGCGCACGTCGCCATGCGAAATATGTAATGCATATATGAACAGCCATTTCAAAAAGCAGAGTGGACATGAGGGAAGAACACGACCGCGGCAAGGAATACAGGGCATATAAAGGCACCGTTTTCATGGAGCACCTCTGGCTGCTGATCACTGTTGTCTTCAAACCTTGTAGACAATTTTGAGGTACGCTGACTGCACATCACAAGCAACGAAATTGCCGCAAACACACAGCTGTGTTACCAGAGTGCACTGCTCGAACCAGGGCACCTGCCTGCAACTAATTCCACCTTAGACCCAGGGTCCAACACTGATCGCTCTGCCCCCCACCCCCACTTTTGCAAACTCCTGAGGAGGGGGTGGATGAGGCTGTGCACTACCGCCTGTCACCAAGAAGGCACTACCAGCTGTGAACGTCCTGAGCCGTGATAAACCTTCCACGTCCCAGTCACAGGCACGCACACACAGACAGGCAGGCAGACAGACAGACAGACAGACAGACACTACATTGGCCGCCCAGGGAACACCTGAACTGCCGAACCAGCCTCTACTGTCCCCAAACCAGGACAACACTGACGCCATACTACAGACCATCCAAGCCTCACGACGCATGGCACTCAAATCTCAGATTGGTGTAATGGGAGTGAGGTATCCTTCCTGAGACAAGACATGTGAGCGATGGCTGATAGAGTGTCTGAAGCAGAGGGTCAAGTATTTGAACAGGAAGCCACAGTGAAAGAGCTCAAAATGATGGTACTGAAACTCTCAAATACATCCAGAACATTTGAGGCACGTATCGAGATGCGGAGGCCCGGACGCGGGGATGTAACCTGCGTTTTGTTAGCTTTCCCAAGGGGTGGAGGGCCAGCCACCCGAACAATTTCAGTCGATCTATCTGCCTGCTTGGGTGCCCACTTCTACACTGTTGGCCTGTTTTATGGTGGAGAGGGCGCCTCATTCACTTGCACATAAAGCCCCTCCAGGAGCTCTACCACGTCCTATAATAGCAAAGTTTTGAAACTACTGGTACAAAGACTAAACTCCGGGAGGCCTCCAATGTAGGGGACATACAGCTCCAGCCAAGCCATGTTAGGATCTTTCCAGATTACACCCACTCTGTACAACAACGATGCAGAACTTAGGATAAGGTCAAACATCCTCTTAAGTCCTGTGGAATTCATTATATGTTTCTCTTCCCGGCAAGGCTCAAAGTACTTTATGATTCTGAATCCTTTCCAGACACCTGAGGCAGTCTTGACATGGTCGACAGAACAGCTACCTTTTAAGAGTAACCCACCGCTTGAGTAGCTCCCAAAAGTGCATGGGGCCGGGGGTGGGACGATGAAGCCCCGGTCTGGGTGGCTGCACGAGGTTGATGAGACAGAAATGCAGAGGGTTCCGGCTGTAGTTTCTGTCAGATTCTGAGGGGAAGGGAGCACCGGTGTGCCCTCTACTTCCCTGGATCCGCTGCGGCATGTGTCTTCTTCATCTGGTGGCTCCATGAAGGACCAGAGCCTCTCGACTGCTGACCAACCAAGTTATGCACCTACTTCTTGTTCTTACGCCAGCACCACTATATCCTTTACTTAAGATCCTGCTCGGTTGGTTTGGCACTCAGTTGACTTTTCCATCATGTTCAGGGTTCTGAAAGGGTGACAAATGCTTCTGGAGTGGAAGTGTGGGGTGGGGGAGATGTTATTTTTTGGGCACAGGAGTTGTTTTACTGTTTAAGTTAATGCCTCTCTACCTCAAGGCACAATCCCTGATTGCCTAAAGGCTGGGGAGATCACCCATATTGTAAAAAAAAACTACAGCTGATCACATGGACCTAAATAACTTTCGCCCCATCTCTAGTATATCAACTCTGGTGAAGCTCTGTGAAAAATGTGTACACGTACAACTCTGTAACCACATAGAGTAATTCTGGCTTTCCACCAAGGCACAGCACCAAATCAGTACTTGCACATATAGTGGACGATGCACTAAAAATGTTGGATCAAAACGATTCATGCCTCCTTATCCTCCTTGACCTCTCTTCAGCTTTCAATATGGTTAAGCATGACAGCCTACTAGACTTACTGGAACACAGGATGGGACTAATTGGTTCACTTCCTTTCTTTAAAACAGATCTAAAAAAATCAAGGTTAATCAGTCAATGTCTAAGTCCATGCCTTGCACCTCAGGGTTCCTCCCTCTCACCCACTCTCTTTAACCTGTTCATTGAGCCACTAACGTCAATTCTGAGCTTATTCAACATACACTATCATATGTACGCTGATGACACCCAATTAAATCTGAAAGTCTCCTTCCCGGAAGACATCAAAGCCCTCAACATAACCCTAAATAAAACTGGCTTACTTGCAACCACTTCAAACTCAACACTCCCAAAACAGAATTCCTCCTAACCATCCCTCCCAAACAATGACCCGTCAGACGACTGGATGAAGCAACTAACAGCCTTCAACTGCCTACCTCAAGTCATTGACTCAGCAAGATCACTAGGAATTATTCTCAACCAGGACCTTAACATTCAGAACCATATTATTACTGCCACCAAAGTAGATAATCTCCAAACTGACCATCTTAAGAAAATTAAAACCTTTCCTCCCCCCCCCGCCCCCAAGGACTTCAACTCTGCCATTCAAGCCCTCGTGATTCCCAAGCTGGACTACATAAGTGCAACCTTAGGTGGCCTGCCTACATACATAACGGCTCCCTTAAGGCCTCCATCACCTCTGCGGCAAGGCTCATCACTGGCTCAAAAAGAAACAGCCACATCACCCCAGACTTGAAATCCCTCAACTAGCTCCTTTACGAAGCAAGAATTCAGCTGAAAAGTGCATGCATGACAGACAAAGCCCTACACTTCAACACACCAGGTTACCTGGCTCAGAAGGTTTTACGCTCTGGGTTCTCCAGATCCTTTAGAAGCTCCTGCACTTTACTGCTGACACCTCAGAGATTCTCAAAAAAGAAAACCTACTATAAAGCCTTCTCTGGCATCGCCCCGAGAATTTGGAGCTATCTCCCAGACACCAGACATATTCCCTCAACGGCATCCTTCAAGAAAGAAGTTAAATTACTACTTAGGAACAAATTTACACCCTAGGCCCTTGAAGCTCTTTTCGCTGAGCCCACCTGGACCAGTTGTCTTCCCTCATGATACGGCTCGCTAGTTATTTAACTGTTCTGATTTTCTGTCCTATTATGAAGGCGCAATATAAAACCTTCCAATGAATAAATAAATAAGTTGTTCCATATGGTGTACTTTTTATCTATGTTATTTGATGCATTGTTTCCCGGCCATCCGTGCATACCCATTAGGAGCTAAACCCCTGTGATGGACTTGACAGATCTTTTCATTGCACTCTGTTGGTATGTTAATGGTCTTAATAATAAGATTAGGCGGGCGTAGTGTTCCAATACCTTAAGCCCCACTCTCCACTAATGGTACTACTTCTGGAAACCCATCTATTGGGTAATAACTGCCCCTTTTTGCAACAGAGGTGGGGAAGGGCTACACCTGGGCATACCATGCCGGCTACACTGCCACATCCCGTGGGGGCTGCCATTCTTCTACACAAGTGCCTCCCCCTGCTGGTCACAAACTCCCATTGTGATGCCCTGGGTCCATTTGTCATCGAGGGTGACGCAGGGGGCATTCACTGGACGACTGCTTCCACCTATGCCCCCCTTCATGCACGTGTCGCTGACACTACAGTCACCCTCACCCCTGCTACTGCAATTGCTTCCTGGTCCTACAATACTAGGGGGGGGGGGATGTTCTATCAGCCCGGTTGTGTCTCTCCCCTCTAGAGACATGACCGGACTAATAGACTCCTGAATCCTGCCCTACACGTTGACCAATCATGTCCTGATCACTCTTGCCCTCAAATCTTCCAGAGACAGCAACTGGGACAGTGGCAGCTGGGTGCCTGGTGGCCCTCGAACGTTGCTGTAGATTACTTTGTTCGGCAACAAATCACTGGCTATTTTCTTACGAATAAGGGAACTGAGGACTCACCCACTGTACTCTAGGAGGCCATGGAGGCGTTCCTGAGGGGGCAAATAGTGTCCGATCAGGCCACTGCCCGGGCCCGCAGGCACAGGGAGAGAACTACATTAGAACATGCATTACACACTGCGGAGGAGGACCTTGCAGTCAACCCTAACGACAAAGCAAGGCACGATTTAGAGATGAAGAGGTTACCACTTATGCAGAAATTACTTGATAAGGTTTCGCTAACACAACTGACTGCGCAAGGTAGGCTGTACGAGGTGGGGGACACGGCAGGCAAACTCCTGCATTGGCTGGAAGGCAGCAGCTTGGCCCTCCACCTGATGCCTAGTTTAAGCACAAACAAGATTTCAGTATATTTGTATCTTAAATGTTTGTATGTTAGCCCTTCATGCTGTACCACTATACCTGAACAGACTTGTTAGTGTGCCCATGGACTTGTTCCCATTAAGGTCGGAGCTTTATCTAGCCACCATGTTCCTTTGTGCTTTAATTCAGGGACAAATAGTTTATTACAGCCAATGGCTTTTTGCAGAACTTAATGTGCTGCCACAGCCTAGTGATCATTTTCTTCAACTACGATGAGGGAATTCTCAGCGCCTTATTCCTCAGTCTGCACCATTCCGATCTCCTCAAGTGTATACCTGATTACACCCACCCTGTGTTTTCTATGCATACCTCGAGCAAGAAGATATTCCCACATTCATTTCCTTCACATAATTGTTTCATTGCATCAAATCCTGCAGCCGCGTTGGTAACCTCTCAGCATTAATGGTGTTTAGAGGCGTGCACCCGTCCACACCTCCCACCACCACCTACCGTCCCTTAACAGGCCTCCTCTCCTCAAAGACGTTGATCGTTACCTAGCTTCGCCCCATATAACATCTGATCGCCATAACACTAATGATCATCATCCAGTTAGGTGATTCTCGCATTATCCTCATCCCTGACAGGGCCTCTGGCTGCATTATCCCTTCCAGACTCACAGGTAAGGTCACCCGTTAGGTGATTTTAAAACACTTAACAGTATGTATTTCTCATACGTAGCTCACCACTTTTCCCAGTCTGAACCCATTTATTTGCTATTGTAGGGACAGTCCTGTGAGTATATTTTCACTTACCTTGTACATTGGTGATAATTAACCACTCCGTTTATCCTCACCTCCTGAGAGGCCCTAGGTAAGCTGTTACATCCTCTGAGATATACATCTTTGACCAGCATATTTAATTTAGTGAGCCTGACATCATGTACACTTCAAACACAGGCCTCATCATCGGCCTGCCACTTGCAGCAGCGGTGACAGCCCCCTCCACCTCATTGCGCAGGACTTCGCTCAATACTTTAAACGTCTCTGTGCCAGTCGCCCTGTGCCCCAGGCTGAACAGGGTAACCCGAATGTCAAGGATTTGATCGTTCCCCGACTCTCAGCCACTGATAGACAAGACCTTGAGGAGCTAGTTGCCGCAACAGAGATTCTGGAGGCTATCCAAATGCGCCCTATAGGGAAAACACAAGGACAGAATGCCTTCCCGATAGAAATGTACAAGAAGAAGGCATTGGTATTGACCTTACCCTTGCTTGTGCTGTATGAAGACACGCTGAAGGCAGGTGAGCTCCCTTCCGACCTATGGTGGGCACAGATCTTTGTAATCCTGATGCCACAGAAGCCTCTGAATATATGTGGCTCCTATAGAACCATCTCCATACTTAATATGGAGACCAAAATCCTGTCCAAATTACTGGCAAACTGGCTGGTGAAGGCAATCACATCCCTAATATACCCCGAGGAGAACGGGTACATGCGGGTCTCAGCACTCACAACTGTATTCGGCGACTGAACAACGCAAAAGCCTTAACACATGACGACAAAGATCATAGGGCCCTAATATCAATTGATTTTGAGAAGAGTTTTGATTCTGCTCACTGGTAGTTTATGTTGTGCTTGCTGGAACACATTAACTTTGGACCTATCTTCTGTCGCTAGGTCTGAACGCTCTACTCTCAGCCATGGGCGAAGGTCCACTTGAATGGAGAAACCTCTCAGGTCATTCACATCGAGCAGGGAACAAGACAGTGCTGACCACTGTTTCCCCTCCTGTTTGCACTCGTTATTGAACAGCTAGCAGAATGGATTAGAGAAAACACACAACTTAGCCATTTCCGATGGCCAGACGGACCGAAGGATAGGAGCCGACAATCTTCTAATTTTTGTTAGCGACCCTGAAACTTCTGTCTTCCTCTATGCTGAAGGTGATTGCCGAGGCATCCAGCCTCACAGGGAACTGGCCCAAATCTACCTGCATCCCTTATCGGGTGCCCAGGAGGATATCAAAGTCACAATTCCTCTTCACTGGTCGTGTCAACACTTTAAATATCTGGAAACACACATTACTTTCTTCCAGCAACAGGCATAGGACCTTAATACAGCACCCTTGTGTGCCCGGACACCAAGAGACATGTCCCACTGGGCTTCACTACCGCTCAATATAGCGGGCAGGACGTACACTGTTTATGAAGGTTGTGTTGCTTCGATTCCTCTACACACTGCAGAATTATCAATATCCTAACTCACCTGCCTTCTTCCGCACTGTACAGTCAAAGGTGGTGAGATTGATATGGGCGGGAGGCCTCCAACAGATCTCCTTCCGGAAATGCGTACTCAACCCCGATGATGGAGGACTGGGGTTTTCAGACTAGCAGTTATTCTACTGGGCCAGTCACCTCCTCTAGATTAATAAGTGTTATCTTGCGGGTAGAGGCAAGCCTTCTATAGCGGTAGAACTCTGAGCTCTCAAGAACCACGGCCTGCTCAATCTCCCTTATGGTTCCAGCACAACCCCCTACCGTCCCCTCCAGCGACTCAAACGACCCTGCTCAGCTGGCACCAGGCATTGCAGTGGATTGGTTGGCATGGAGTGCCGAAGGCAGAGACGCCACTCCGGGCCACGACCTGGCTTCGACACACGTCCACACTAGAGGAATTCTGAGCATAGGACATCATTGGTATATTGAAAATAGGAGATGTCTGGGCGGGCACCTCCATGTGTAAATTTCAACACCTCATAGATACTTACACAATGCACCGCACACAATTCTACTGCTGCCTACAATTGCGCCACGTGCTGGAGGCCACCCTCAACTCCACGCATCCCCTCCCACAACACAGCCTCTTAGAGGCAAATATCATGGAATCACAGGTGGAAAGGAAGGGTATTTCGATCCTTTACAGATACCTTGTGAATAACACCCCGGGCCCAATGATGAAACTCAGGGAAAAATGGGAGGGTGAAGTGGGCCCCTTGGATGGGGATGAATAGGTGGAGGCCAGAATAGCTAGTAGGATACTGGCATCTCCATAAAATTAGGCCTGATTCAACTGAAATACGTACACCAAGTTTATTACAGCCCTACAAGGTAACACAGGATAAAGGTAGAACTAATCCCATAAAGATTGTGCTGTTGGCACTCCTCAAGTACTTTTTTGCATATGGTTTGGGACTGCCCTGTGATACGCAGCTAATGGCAAAATATATGCAATACTCTCTCCCAAGTGGTGGGCTGGGAGATATCACAAGAGCCGAACTTGATTATTTTAGAGCTGATGGACGACTGGAGGGGGAACCGCCATGCACGACGGCTACATGGTATGGGCTTTATTATCGCCAAAAGAGATATTGCATGGCACTGCCACTCTCACCTGGCTCCACCAACTACAGATTTTGAAGCAAACCTGTCCGATTTATTAATGGCAGCTGGCACGGTTAATAATGCTGACCTATTTCTGACCCAAACCTGGCAATTTATCTGTCATGCATGAGACCAAGCTTCAAGATGTGAACAGAAACGTAATCACAGATGTAGAGGGCAACTCTTACCAGTGAAATGAGATGGGTGGCAGCCACACTTAGTCCTGTAAACCTTTTACTCAAGTTTGACTGCCAGTTTCCAATGGTCCTTTCTGAATTGTGGCCTAGAGATAGGTCGTTAGTGACCACGGTCAAACCCCTGTGCAGGAAATAAATAGATAAAAGTCTCTTGTGCAGAAAGGGAACTCCTTGTGCCCGTAAGCAGCTGAGAAGAAAATTCTGCACTCACACTGCATTGCCTGAAGGCAGTCTTCGGGTGGTATGATCCAAAGAGCAAAGCAAGCTTCTTTTCATCCAATGGCAACATGAAAAAATGAAGAAAAAAAACCTGAAAAATGAAGGCATGGACAAAAACAAAGGAGTCATGCCCGGAGAAGCCTTTCTCCAAGTTCGTTGATGGGTGGGAAAAAACAGAACGGGGTCTAAGACAGTTGGTGAAAAACAGTTGGTTTTAATGTTGTACCAATAAACGGGTGTTCTCCTATCGTGCCCATTCTAAGAATATTAAGGTGGCAGCATTTTTCATAAGAGGCCATTTCTACAAGGGATACTAGAGGTGATCAAAAGGGCTCATCCTGCAACCATAGGAGACAGCAGTGCCGGGGGAGGGTGGGGGGGGGGGGGGGGTAGTTGGGTTTAAGTTTTAGTGGGGAGGGGAATTGAATACGAACGTGACTGGGAGTCCGCACTACAGTGTTAGAGACAATAATAATGCAAGTGTAATTGATATGTGGAGGGGATGAGTACTAAGGGATAAACTGAGATTGCAAAATGATAACCTGTAAAGATGTTACAGTGCTGAGAGAGATACTTGTAAAAGGCAATAAAGTTTGTTTAAAAATAAAAAAGAAAGGCTATTTCTAGACGTGCCTGCAATTCCCACCCAGATGTGAATGTGGTAGAGAGGGACAACAAACATATGAAAGAAAGTTGACATAAAAAACTGATCCACCTGAAAAGCTGTTTTCGTAGGAAAACCAAAGGATCACTTATTGCTAGCCACTGTGTAGCTCACATGTATTCCAGCAAACAAAATAAGTTTGTTAGACACGTTTGTGTAATGAACAAAATTAGGTTTTAAATGTTTTGTGTAGGTGGGAGGTTTAGCTTTTCAGACTAGGTTGATGGGCACATACGAAATCATTTTCTTTAAACAAAATTTGCAGTTCCATGGAATATTACAATTTAAAAAATATATATATTTTTCATAATTCAATCAGTAACACTGCTTTTAAACATTAAAGATGTTGTTTAGAATCTGGAGGATGTAGGACATCCACCAAAACTGATCCCCCCTAAATCATTATTAGAATCCGGGGACCCCAACTGAGTCATTTGTGGAAGCCGGGATTTGAACCTCAAAGCAATACACACAAATACAGAAACAAGCATTCATCAAGCAAATATACAAATGAATTAAATATTTTACGTGATTCACAAATATAAGGGCTAAAGTTTAATGGGAAGATTGGGGCTTTTCTAAATTCAACAGAGGCCACCCATTGGCCATGCTATATTCTGTTAGACTGATTTGTCAGAAGAGTGCAAATGCATCAAAGGACACCGACTTAATTTTTAGCCTCCAATTGGAAACTCCTTCACATATACTTACATTTTTCAACTTTACATGTTGCGTCTTTATTTACATACACTTTATTAATATGTTAATATTATTAAATTTTTTAAGTAGAAACCCCGAGTAGGCATCGTGGCCCCCCTGGGGTACCCAGACCACAGGTTACAAACCAGTGATCTAGAGTGTCTACCCCATGTGAGAACTCTAAAAAGGGTAGCATGGACTGCCACCAGTTTTTGGTGGATGTCTTGCATCCTTCAATTTGTAATAAACCAGATGACTATTTTCCTCTTAGACATCTATGTATTATTTAATGTGCACCAATAACATTACTTTAATACATGTTAATTTTCCTATATCATTACAGTCATGTCCTGAAGTTAGTTAGGAGTCGGAAGAGGCTGAAATTGCAACCTCTGGGTTTTGCAGCAATCCACCTGTTAAACAACACCATATGTGTCTAATAGTCCCTCCTACCAATCGCAGGTTGCAGGGCTGATCGTCTGGTCGTAGGACCTAGAGATGGCTCACCTGAAAGATTAAATTTTCAGATAAGCATCTCCAGAATCAGACTCTGATGATAATATTTTACAGCGTCGTAACTAATGGACATGTGACAATAGCACTTAAACTGAAGGGCCTTTCCATATTTTTATGCATCCAATTGTGTGCCTTAACTCCACCTCAGCATTGCTCTCAGATTGATTCTTCACTCTCCCACTGGTCCTACCACCACCTCTGCAACACATTTCCATGACCCCTTCATCTCGCTCCACACTACCAAAGGTTTCTCTGTCCAACATAAAAATCTAGCCTTGTGTCAAAACCCTCAAACTTTGTAGAAAATCTGAAAATTGTTTTCAAAATTCGTTCCACCATAAGCATGTTTGTGCTACATCAGGAGATCCTAAAATGAATGTTCCCTATCCCCACCGATTAAGATAAACTACAATATTCTTTCTACTTTTTTGAGTTAGAAACTCTTCCTCAACAGATTTATACTAACCTCTTGCCTCCTCACATTCAGTCCCTCGCCTCTTTATGCCATTCTTCCACTGGATTAAGGATACATCGACAGACCTCTGCCTTCTAAATTAGTCTTCAGTCTCCCCCCCTCTCGCTGATTTAAGATCAGTTAGCCTGTTGTTTTTGTGATTTTTTCTTTCCACTACCCTATCTGCACCGGTAATCATCTAAGTAGCCATTCCTTGCCCTTGTGGCTTAGGCAATGATATTTTAATACTTGTAGTAAATAAAATCGGTGCACGTTAACTGGTGGCCATTCTGTGCTACAATATTTGTATGCAGTATTTATTAATTTAAACAGTAAATATTTGAGCCGAAAATATTCAGCACTGCCTATCAGTTTATTAAGGAAGTAGTAAGAAACAGAGTTGTGTGGTTAATAGGACTGGTAATTAGGACAGGACATAACCAACTAAAAATAGTACCAAACAGGACTAAGCAGGCATTGGTGATGCTGCTGTTGTAAGAGTTGATCATGCTGGGAGCGTTAGTCAGAAACACTTGTTCTACATGAGGATTCTTTTAATTGTGGGCGGAGAGATGGTCAACCTCAATTTCTACAAAATGGCAGTAAATTGAGGAGGTCTGAAAATAACCTTTACTCTGATAGAGGTGGGGCAGTGAGATGTTGAATGGCAAAATGGTGTTGGCTTGGTGAAAGGAGGGAGCAGCTATAAGTGCAGATGTAGATGGTTTGATCGAGAGAGGGGGCAAGGGCATATTATGATATCAAAATAGGGTGTGAAATTTCAATGGGGCTCCATTTTGAACTACGAGTGAGGTAGCCAGACAGCTTATTATCTGAAGGAAGAGACAGGGGTCAGTCAAGGGAGATCATGTGGTACGCAGATGGTAAAGGTGGGACCCTTCCTCAAGGGAGAAGAAGGTTTGGTTTAGGATGCAATAGAAAGCACCACATTGCAATCAATAGAATTCTGGAAAGAGAGGTTAGTCACACTAAATGAGATAGATTCATTTCTGATAATAGCTCATAAAGGGCACACTGGCGAAAATATTACAAGGGTGACATGGAATGTAATTAATCGTAATAATTTCTCTGTACTTTTCACAGAATGCAATTTTTCGCTATATAGTTACTATATTGGGCCCCTGTGCTTTCAAATAAAATTAAGCTGTAAGTTCATCAAAATGCTTCCGATGTGAATCCCCGATGGTGGGTAATTGATCTCATATCATGATTTATATCCAAAGTGTAAAAGCTTTTGAATTAAGATATTGCAATATTGTAAGACCAAATTAAGAGCCAGATTTAGGGAGGAGTGGGCAGGAAACCAGCAGAGGGCCCCAACTGAAATGCCAAGATTAGCCAGGATTCACAGAGATATAACATGGTCCACTACATTAAAGGTGACGGAAATGTCATGCAATGTGATGAGTGTAGTGGCCAGTTCTGAGAATGCTTAAGACGTGGTTAAAAACAGTTTAGCAGAATGTTTCCTGCATAAATTCAACTGCAGGGTGTTGCATACATTTGTGGAATGGGGAAAGAGTCTCTAAATAATTTTTATAAAAGCAGGGTAGAAATTAGACCTGTGGTAGTTGAACAAAGTACAGGCAGGATTTGTCGTACACATGTAGTCAAATAAACAGCTTTTAGGTATGTTAGCACCAAGGCAAAAGTAGTTGAAATTCGAGATGCGCTAAGAAAACTATGAAAAAACTGATGACTCCAGTGAAATTTAATAATGAATTTCAAGAATATTACAAGTCACAGTTTGATGTAAACTCTGAGGAGTTTACCACTAGCAGGAACAGCCTCTTTAAGAAATGTGGAACAGTCCCAGCTGCCCCCCGTCCCCCCCCCCCCCCGAGGTCACACTGTAGCGCATGCCCACCAGCTCATGTGTGTTTGCCCGGAGACTCTACCCTGAAGTGTGGGGGGAGAATTAGTTTCTCCGTCCCAGGTGTACATTTATCATGGACTCCTTTACTCACTCATCATGCAAATTGCTATTATCGCTGGTCCTGCTTTTCCCTACTATAATCCAGAGGGAGTATGTGTGAACACATACACACACTAAACAGGTCCATGGCACTTTTCGTTCCTTCTCTGTGATAACTTTCCACTACAAAGGAGGAGTGCAAGTTCCAACTACGTGTACAGCTGACTGGCCCCTGCTGCTGTTTAACAGTGACATAAATTAGGTAGCAGATCAAGCTACAGTGATTTTTAGTAAATAAATGACTCACTGGACTAGATCTAATTGCCTAATGTTTTAAGTATGAGTGGTTTGTTATCACGCCTGTTGGCGATGGTACAAAGGCTGTATCACTACTGGGGTGTAATCTTATGATTAACTTCATCCTGCAACGGAACAGGGTTGTCTGTTCCGTTCACTCTTTTGGCTTGATACAGAACCACAGTCAACAGCAAAGAGATTCTGGAATATCGAAGGGCAAAATGTGCCAAACAATGGCGCAGAAACTTAAGAGAGGTCATCATTCTTCAGAAACTTCATGAAAGGCAGCATGCAGACAATGGCAAGGAGCAAGGGCAGAGAGAACCTTAAGGTACTCCACAATTTATCTGGAGACATTAAGGGCAAAGGTTTGCAGGCTGACTAGCTGCTTCCAGCTGGACAGCAAGGATCTGACCCAGTGAAGAAAGGAGGCAGCAACACCTTTGGCCATTGGCAAACAATCCAGTAGACTATATGGAATGGCATCAGACGTTTCTGCACAGGGATATTTAGTGGGTTAGGTAGAACTTTGCTCGGGTGAATTCACTTTGATCTCTCTCTCTCTCTATTATGCTTAAGTTGACTTTTTAGTAACTAGGCACTACAGAGTTTTACCTCCTTTCATCTTTGGCTTAGTTTATTATTTCAGTTACTGGTAAGCTTATTAGTTTCGTTTTGCAATTTATCTATTTTTAACTAGGGCTGTTGTTGGGATTCACACTCCGTTTTTCTTTCTGGTCCTTCTTATTTTTTTTTTCTTTTGATAAGCCTTTCATGGGCCATGTATGCACTGTGTGCTTTGACAGACCTTTATTCTGACTTCTCCCTTATGGGGCTAAGAGCACGTCCACTTAGAAGAGGTGTTGTCAAGAATAATTAAGACAGCAGCTCAACTGTGCTTTGGACAGCTTTTAGCTGCCTTTTGTTGAAAGACCACTAGTGGACCATTCCAACACTTACTGTGAGATCGGGCCAGACCATTGCTTAGCAGTGATTGGCTTTCTTGTCACTCATTTGTTTGCTTCTTATTCAATGTTTTTCATTCCTCTTAAGTTTGTCCCTGCCCTGGAGGATAACTTGTTTATCATCCTTTTGATGGATTGCTTCCCACCTCAAATACTTATACCTGTACGCGCGATGTTGCTCCCCGCTTTCCCGATCCAAGCTCATCCACTGCTTCCCCATCCCATTTCTTTGCCTCCTATTTATTTTTTAATTCTTCCCCCACCTGAGTTCATCCATCCCATCCTGTCCACTCCTTGTTTCTCTTTTGGAGTCATCACCTTCCTATTGGCTTTTTAGGTACATCACACATTTAATTCTTTCTCTCATCCATGCAGTGCATGCACCAAGCAATTCCTTTTTTAACTGTTTGCATTGCAAAAGGCATATTTTTCTTGCATTTGTCAGCGCTCGAACATGAACATTAAACCTACTGGCTGTAGCAACACTTGTTTTTAGCTTGAATAATAGGTCATTAAGACTTCTATGGCATATATAATGCACATATTGTGTTGTTGGATGCATTTTTATAATTGTACTACACAATCGTGTTTTTATGGATTTTAATATGAATAATCCTACTCAAACGTGAGATAGAGAGGTTGGTAATTAAAGGCAAATACAGACAAACGGAAGCCTGTTACAGCTGAACTATAGAGGAATCAAACATCTGTAGATAAGGTTTGTAAACAAACGGTGTGCTAAATACATCGTGTACACTTAAAAATGTAAACATCTGAGAAGGAAAATGAGATTGGGAAAAAACGTAGAGATCGCCTAAGCGAAGGTCAAAAACGCTGAACTGATTCGGGGCACATTATAAAAGCCTTTCAGAAAACACTGCATTTTCAATTTGCAAGGTTAAAAACTTTAACACTCCTGAATGTCAATTAAGCACTAATACACAAAATATTCAGGCATATATCCCAGGAGGTGCAGATATAGTCACAGTGGAAGAATTTTATGTTAAAAAGAAAGGCCTAGCTTCTTTTCTGCACATCAAAATAATTGTATTGCTGAAAAACATAATTAAACCTATTTAAAAAGCTGATCTGAGCAAAGAAGCGCAATTATGTTTTAAATTAGGTTTTAAATTGGTGCTTTAAAGGGAACAGTTGGCTGTATTCCGACTTGCGGCACAAATACATTGAAATGGAAAGGTGCTGTGCCTTTTTAAAGAGGAGATCTAGCTATACAACCCTGACCACAATGCAGCTCAGCTGAACAATAGAGTGCTCAATTCATAGCAAAGGCCAAATGCCCGGCGTGCAGTAATATACCTAGGCTCAGTGGAACGCTATCCCCTTCTCACGCATTTCAGAAGGCGTATATATACCAGGGAAATGAACAATTTCTATAATTTCTCATATCTACGCCTGCTTCTTCCTATAAGCAACCATCTGTCTGTTAAGAGCAGAACTGATAATACCCAGTTGTATAACACAATAAGTTATTATCCACTTAAAATAACATTGTGTCCAAACTATCAGTAACCAACGTTTCATAAATATTAAGTATAAAATTATCAGTATAAATTTACTATTTACTTATATTTACATACCTTAAATATATAGTTGTTGCTAAAATACATAGATGTGGAGATATTAATAGTAGAATACTTGCCTCTATATACTTATCTTGATTATATGTGTGTAGTTAATATTGTGGAGTTGAGATATGGGCAGGTTGATTGAAAACAAAATGATAAAGTGGTAGAGCGCCAATTCACAGGTAGCTAGTTAGGGAAAGGCGCATTCGCACAGTTTTTATATTTCCCACCTCTTCTTCAGATGAAAGTTTTGTACAATGTGTAGAAATCAAGTTTGCTACATTGCCTTAAAAGTGGGGATGCTATGGACACTTTCTCAGACATTCCACATCACTTACATCTGTTTTGTTTAGTTAGCATTCTCATGCACAAACCAGAGATGTGTAATTTGCCTGCTAATTGGTTTGCAAAAGGTGAGGCAATTTGCGATGCAATCTACAAACTTATAGGTTGATTGCAAACTGTCTACTCACAAGGAGTCGCAAACGACCTGCTAATGAACACTGAATAAGCAGTTCGCAATTAGCAACCCCTTGTGAATGGCTGGCAATGCTGGGATGGAGGCCTCCATTCTTGCATTTGCTTTCTAAAAAGGAAAGGTTTTTTTTAAATGAGCCATTGCCCACTGAAGGCATAAGGGCTCTATTAAAATGTTTCCTGTTTTGGAACACATGGGGTGGGGGCAAAAAAAGATGTTCTGAAAAATTATCAGCTCCCCAGGAGGCCGCTGACATAATTCATGAAGAGGAAGGTGTTCTATGGAGCACTTTTCCCTTTTCTAATCAGTTTCCAGCCATCTTGGGGGACGGTGACACATCTATGTTTTGGGACTGAAGTTGAACTCCCAAACCACTGTGCATTCCTTTTGAAATCACACTTTAAAACTCTCTCCTATTTGCGATCGGGAAAGGACCACAAAAGCCCTTTTACAAGTCAAAGGATTTCCCAACTTGTAAAAGGGTTTTTTACATTGAGAAAAGTCCTTCTGTAACTTTGCGAATTGCACAGTTTGTGACTGCAAAAGGGCTTCGTACATTGGGCCCTAAGGTCCAAAGTGCAATAAGTATGGAAATCTCATTGCAAATGTTTGTTATTACCCATTATTTTGGCTTATGTTGGTGAAAACCACCTTGACAATGGTAGCTCGTGTGACAGTCTTGGGAAACCCCATTTCTCCACAACATGGCCACAACTATGAATGTGGATGAATTAGTACATCCCACAGATTCTCCACAGTAAAAAGTGCAATCTGCACAAAGAAAATTAAACAATCCTGATTTAATGACTCAGAGCTGAAATTACCCCTTTTGCCCGCAGATATTGTGCACCCAACCCAGAGTCTTATTTGGTTTCTACATTCGGGCATACACCAGGTGCTGACAGGCCCTAAAATCAAAAGCAGAAGGACTGTGCAGACCTGAACACTTTGCAAAGAATGATGGGATTTCACCGATGCGATATGAGGGACAGAGAGGATGGAGCTATTCCATTGCCATTTTTACCTTATTTGCTGTGCTCTTCTTTGATAATAGGGGAAGACAGCAATAAGATATGTTACCACTGTGGGAAACATTTATAATACACTGTTCACATTTGGGGACAAATACGGCAGATACAAAACGTGTAAAGAAAGTGGCATCATAAAAAGTATAGGTCAATAAATAGGTAATAATAAGATCTGTCCAGGGATAGTTTTGTTAAAAGGGAGGAAGGAAGGGTCACTGTTCAGAAAGAAGGCCTTAAAATTAAGTCCAATGAGATCTAAATGTTTCTAAGACAGTTTTGCTTTCTTTTCCTTTGGATCACACGCCCAGAAAATAGTCCAGATTTTGGAAATTCTAAAATAGTAAAAAAATTAAAAGGCGCCTGGTGTCTCCTTTCAGAAATGTGGCAATTAAAACTATCTCTTGCCAGAATATTTTTTTTTTTATTTTTATTGAGCAGAGCATTAGGTACATAATTTACATAAAAATTATTCTTAAAAATCATTAATCCATTATCTTATTCTTTTCATAACAAAGAAATTCTTTCTATACAAACGTATCTATAGCAGCGTATGACATCAGGAATACTTCCATCATAGTGACAATGTGCAAGAACCCTAGAATCGAATACAATAGAAAAAGTGCTAATGCATCTAAAGTGCAACAAACAGAGAAAAGTGCTAGTGCTTCTACAATAAAAACCACAATAAATACTGGTCTGTCTAACCGCGGAAGTCACTTAGAATATTTTTGTTGGATACAGTTTTACCTTTTTTACATAGTTTTACATATTCATGTGTTTTACTAGGTCTCATCTTTTGATAACATTCGGCTCAGTAGTGATTGAATCAATTACTCTCTCACACATTGTCGTTTGAGTTGTTTGTGTTCTTTCCCCATACTCTGCCTAAAGTTCATTCTTTGGGAGTTGTTTGATCTGAATATTAACCACAAGCACTTTCTTCAGTGTCCCCCATGTGCTGCAGTGTAATAATGTAAAGCATACATCAGCAATTGAGCAGCACTCAAAAAAAGTGAGAGCTTTAATGTGCAGACACGCACTTCATGGGTGTGAGCGTCTGAAAAACAGAACTACGTAGCAACGCCTGCCCTCTGTTTGAAAGAGCTCCGTGAACTGAGCGCAACAAGGTTAGTAGAGCAGTAGAGAATTTTTAAAAGAAAAGCCAAGTCCATCATAAGACCCACAATTAGCCATCATTCACAAAAATTATTTTACTCTTAAAACATTTCAGTTTTCACAAAAAGCACTTTGCTTACTTGCACCCCTATCTCTTTCAATTGAGGAAGCTCCACTGGTTATTAAGTAGTGCTGCCATTTTACAACACAATTATGGTTAAAACACTGCATTAAGCTGATCCCGTATGATTTCCGGAATCACTACAGCAAAAAGGTAAATTATGACAGAAGGGTGCTGCTTCAAATAAAAAATGTTTTAAAAAAACATTTTCCATGGTCTAAGAAGCGTTATTAGATCCACTGCATGGCTCGATAGAGCAACAGAGCCATATTCAAACTGCAATCCAAAGCAAACTCATTACTTAATTTGTGTTAAAATAATGAAATAATAATTAAATAAATAAATGGGTACAGGAGCCCGAAGGTTTCTTTAGGAGCCCGGATGTGGCGCAACAGAATACCTATTTTGCTAAAAACGCCAAGATAGCCTCAATTTGGCTCTAATTCTATGCCTCTTTCTTATACCATACTATACTTTGTTTCTTTATTTCACTCCTGCAGCCTCTTTTTTTATCCCTGCTTCCTCACCGTTTATTTTTTTTTAGTATTTCTGTTTCACCTTTTCCTTTGTCTCTCTCTCTCTCTTGCGCTGGGTCAAAAACTGTAATGAATAATAGGCTCTGGAGCCCAAAAAAGAGTGTTGTTGTCCACCATCGCCAACTCCCTGCACAAAATAAGCAGTGAACCTCAGTGTCAAGTAGCACCATATCCTCTGTTTTGCTATTCGGCCCCACTGGTCTGAGGATGGCAAACATATTTGCCTGATATTTTTTATATTTGGCTGGTTTTTGGCTTCAGAGGGTTACGGTTTGGTAGCACACAAGCACCATCTCCCATCAAAAACTCGTTTAAAAAACTAGACCACAAACAGGGCTGGTGGTGTAGGTAGTTCTGGTTACCGGGGCAAGGTAACGTGTGACGCCCCTATTCCCTTGAAAGTGAGGGCACGTGTTGCTTCTAACCCCCCCATCTGGTTTCGCCTTTCACTGAAGGTGCCCCGACCACAATGCAGGGCATCTGTTGGCAGAACTGCAAGGCCTTGACTCGAAGTAGTTGACCTGGGAAGAGGCCAGAAAGGTGCTGAGAATGAAACACGATTACTAGGTCACAAGCTTCACAACGAGCGTGACTCCTTGTTTTCCCCCCTAATTCTAGATCACTAAGTTTTTCTGCCTATTGCAGAACAGTGTTGTTGGTCTGGCAAGGTCATTTTCACTTCGTTTGAATCCCGTCACGATGGGAGAAGCATGCAGACAATTTCTCAGCAACTTTAGCTTTTTTACAGCTTTTCTTTGCGCCTCAGTCAATGTAAGCAGTGTTTCTCCGAACGTTCACCTTCTGCAACATCAACTGTAGTAAAAGTAACAGTTTTACACAATGTAACGTCGCGAAGAACTCTGCAATCTTTGCCGACTTGCAAAGGATTCCATAGAACTACAGAAAGGTTGCAAATGAAAAAAAAAAAACACACAAAGCCTTCCATCAAAGAAAACGAAACCGGCACCAACGAATGTGCCTGCGAAATATTCTGAGAAGGCGGGGGCTCCGTTTTACAAGCATGCACGCAGGGTTACAGCAGTCTTCTTTTGATGTATACTGGAGAACTTGGAAATATTTTAACTTTTTGCACACGAGTTGGCCATAACGTTCTTATTGTTGCATTGATCTGTGGTTTCTAGTGGCTTAGTGAGTCAAGGATGCATAGTGGAAGGTGATGTGCCCCGAAAAAACACTTTATTCTGTCATTGTATTGATTGCAGAGCCCTTTAAAGGTACCTGGTCAAGCCTTCGGGATTCCCCTACTGACTGACTGGATGAACAACAAGGGGCTTTCATATGAGGCCGTGTTTTTTTGTTTTTTAGGAAAACCAGACTCAACAACTGGAGGTTCACACCAATACTGGTGACGTTTCACAGAGTTGGGAACCAACAGAGACTGTTGAAAGAGGAGTATACTGGCAGGTCCGTGCACTTTCATTTCCTTGTAGCTGAACTGCGATTTATTTTCTGGTTCTATTTCAGTTTATTTCTCCATAGTCTAAGATAAATCCTTTAGCTGAAGAAAGATGGTGCATGCAATGTTATTCTGCGATCATGACTAGTATTGCTACTTTTCCTTGTGGATTTTTTTTTTCATCTCAATCCAAAATTAAACCAATACCCATACTTTACCTCTGCCTGAAGAAAGTGTACCTTCCGCTATACTGTACTACATCTTACTGTAGAAAAACACAGACATAGCATAGTACGGCACTGTATTGCACTATATCATGTGCACAACACACAAAATACTGAACCCCAAGACACAATCTAGCAATTTCAGGAGCTCGCAAATGAAAAGTGCACATACACACTGACACAAGTAAATAAACCAAGAGCGTAAGGATCATGCCGTACTAGCCACAAGTGCAAAAACTAAGGACACTGAAACAAAGCGGTAAAGTGACTGATGGGTGCTAATGAACACATGAGAGCGCTGAGAAAGAAAACAAGCAACATGAGAGCGCCGAGAAAGAAAAAAACAAGGATGAGCAAGAGGGTAAACATGGTGCAGGGAGGGGACTGAGAGCATAAAGCAGAGGAGGAACCATTCAGAATATGTGAAACCCAAGAGATGAAGAGGGTAGACGAATCCATGCGTCTCAATCCTTTCTGGCTAGCAACATAGAAAGGTCCGTTGTGGAACCATGGCATCATCAGAGTGGCGGCGAGCAGAGCTCCAAATGATCCTTCCGGGGCTTAGTTAGTGGGCGCACTGTCTGGGCGAGGAGCCATAGAATCATTCTCTTACTTTGCAAATGATGGGAAACACTTTCAGACAGACAGTGGCACTCATAAATTATACACTTAATTTGCATATTCCAGGCAAGAGGCATTATGCAAATGGGATCCAATTTGCATAATGGATTCCTCTTGTCGCTTCAACAGCTTTATGCTTAAAAAAAAAATAGAGAGAAAACTGAAAGCCGGAAAAGGCAAAGCTGGCAAGTTCCACGCACAGACACATCTACACACATTGCTTGCAGCTTCCAATGTAAGGACTCAGCTCCGATGCAAATACATACGCTATTTATGGTGGGTAAACCATAAAACAAAGACCAATTCACAAATTTACTCTAATTATGGAGGAAAAAATTGAGCTGCTGGAAATTTGTCAGCGCAGACAACGCCTCCCAGCCAATTAGGAGAAGGGGCACGCAGTGCCACAGTATACGAAAATGTGGCTCCCCAATCAACTACCACCTTCCCATCATTTTAAGGCAAGGGGCTGGGTGCGCAGAGACAATATACGATAATTATGTAATTAAATTGTCAGCCCAACCAATTTGCATTTGATTATAATTAAGACTTTGGGTGAGGGACTGGGAGGAAGCTAGGATTGCACTGGTTGTGGCGGAACTTCAGTAGCAGCTCAGGGACTTTTTCTCACAGGGGCAGTGAGTGGAGGGAGGAGAGTGGGGGCGGTATGGATTATTTATAACAAAATGTGATTGCAGCATATTGTCAAGATTCTGCCTGCTGCACCATGTTGATTCCCATCAGCAGTACTCCAATAAGCAACCAACCTCCCTTCGCACTCGATGCGTTTTATTCCCCTCC